>NC_058524.1:414488319-414791340 GCF_904849725.1 Hordeum vulgare subsp. vulgare
GATTGACGAGAGAGAAACATAGTTTTGTTTCTTGGAAGACCAACTTACGAGAGAGCGACCAAGAAATTGGCAAACTCGTGAAGGTTACTTCCTCTAAACACGGTCTCCTGCCCAATCTGAATCCGAGTATCCTATGAGATCAAATGAAGCACCTTTGGGATACCATAAGCCAAAGTTTGGGGTATGAGCCAAATATCAAAAGGTTTGTTTGTCATCCACATAGTGACTTTCCTTAGGTGTGGATTGAAATCGTGCAAAAATTCCCACACGCAACATAATATCAGGTCTAGATGCACAAAGGTAAAGCAAAGAGCCAATCATAGAGCGATGTACCTTTTGATCCACACCTTTACCATTGGGATCAAGGTCAAGATGGCAGTTGAGAAGCATGGGAGTGTTTGCCTTGGCTAGTTTGAGATCATCCATCTCGAACCTCTTGAGCATGTCTTAGGTATATTTTGCTGGATTGATGAAGGTTCCTTGACTTCGTTCCTTGACTTTTAATCCAAGGAAAAATCATAGACATCTCAAATTCTTCAGTCATTAGTGCACCAAACTCTTCATTAAAAGCTTTGTTAGGAGAACCAAATATAATATCATCAACATATAGTTGGCATATGAGAAAACTCCCTTTGACCTTCTTAGTAAACAAAAGTGGGGTCAATTTTCCCAATTTCAAACCCATGATCATGTAACATCTCAGTAAGGTGCTCATAACATGCTCGTGGGGCTTGTTTAAGGCCATAGAGTGCCTTATCGAGAATTTAAACATGATTAGGGAACTTGGATCCTCAAACCCCGATGCTTCCTTGATATATACAAACTCCTTAAGGGGACCATTAAGAAATGCAATCTTCACATCCATTTGATATACTTTGATATGAAGCAAATGCAAGAAAAATGCAAATAGATTCAAGGCGAGCAACAAGAGAAAAGGTTTCACCATAGTCGATACCCTCGACTTGGGAGTAGCCTTGTGCTACCAATCTTGCCTTGTTACGAATGACGACACCATTTGCATGTTCCTTGTTCTTAAAGATCCACTTAGTTCCAATGACATTGTGGTTCTCCTTTGGTCTTGGCACGAATCTCCACACCTTGTTGCACTCGAAGTTGTTGAGTTCGGCATGCATGGCTTCAATCAAGTCCATGTCTTCGAGCACATCTTGTACCTTTAGGGGTTCAATACAAGAAACAAATGCATGATGGGCACTAAATTTTGTTAATTGATGAAGAGTGGTTTCCCTCTCATCAAGCTACCGTAGACATTCTCTAACACATGAGAGTTCTTTATGAGCTTTGTAGCATCCCTGGTGGCATGTCTTTATCGAATCTCTTGCTGAGTAAGCTGAGGAGGACCCTTTTTGGTACCTTTACCGCCTTTGTGAGCTCGATCTTGATCTTGAGCTTGGTCTTGATCATGAGCTTGGTCTTGATCTTGAGCTTTCTTAGAGGTGTGAGCCTGATCAAGGACATCACTTGGTGAACCACCATCATGTGGTTGATCTTCTCCTTGATCTTGATCGCATGGTTGAGGGCCTTCATTTTGTTCTTCAGAAGCGTGTGGGCCTTGTGCGAGTGATAGTTCCACTTGAGTGGAACATTGTCCTTCTCCTTCAGACACAAGGGGTCCTCAACGTGTCAAAAGTGTCCCACACCCATTCTTCTTATGGCTTGGGTAGGAATTTCATCACCTACATCACAAAGACCACTTTGCTTCACTTGGAGCCATTATATTCATCAAATACCACGTTACATGTCTCCTCAATGAGTCTGTTGGACTTGTTGAGGACACGGTATGCATGGGAGTTTGTAGCATAACCAACAAATATGCCCTCTTGAGATCTAGGTTCATTTAGGTAACCAAGCATTTTTCTTGAGAATGAAACACTTACAATCGAACACCGGAAGTACTTGAGGTTGGGTTTGTTGTCGGTAAGAATTTCATAAGGAGTCTTGTTTAAGCCTTTGCGAAGGTAGAGCCGATTGGATGCATGACATGCGGTGTTTATAGCTTTGGCCCAAAATTTATAAAGAGATTTAAACTCCACCATCATGGTTCTTGACGCGTGTATCAACGCCCGGTTCTTCCTTTCCGCTACACCATTTTGTTGAGGGGTATATGGTGCGGAGTATTGATGCTTAATTCCCTCGTCACTCAGAAATTCATTTAAGGTGTAATTCTTGAAATTGGTGACATGGTCACTTCTAATTATTAATATATTTGCTCATGTTGATGTTGAACTTCCTTGGCAAAGTCGATGAAAGTTTTTTGGGTCTCACTCTTCCTCTTTAAGAAGTGCACCCAAGTATATCTTGAGTAATCATCCACTATCACCAAGCAATACTTTCTTCCCCAAAGACTATCGAAAGATGGAGGACCAAAGAGATCCATGTGGAGGAGCTCCAAGGGCCTCTTCGAGTATATGGTAGTCATGGGGCGGTGAGCTGTCTCACGTACCTTTCCTTCAATGCACGCACTTCAAGAATCATCTTTGGCAAAACTCACATTTGTTAGTCCAAGAATGTGATCCCCTTTGAGAAGACTTTGCAAAGATCTCATATTTACATGGGCTAGACGGAAATGCCCACCATCCCATATCAACTTTATCCATTAGGCAAATCATGGTCTTAGTGGGCCGCTCTGAAGAGTTAACCACATAGAGACCGTTCTCGACATGCCCAACAAAAGCTACTTTAACAGTCTTGCACCACAAAAGTGACACGGAGTCAATACCCAAGAAAGTACTAAAACATAAGAGTGCAAGTTGATGAACAAAAAGTAAATTGTATGCGAGGGTCTCAACAAGCATGACCTTTTCGATGGTAAGTTCCAAAGAAATTACCACCTTGCCGAGACCCAATACCTTTGAAATCGCATCATCACCAAAGCAGACTTGGGTGGCTACGGATGGGTCGTGACGGACTTCCACTAGTAGAAAAGAGGGCTTTGGTCCACTTGATGAAATCCCATTAGTCCCGGTTCACTCACGAACCGGGACCCATGGGGGCATCGGTCCAAGTTCGTGAGGCCAGGGCACCGGTTGGGCATCATGGGCCATTGGTTTCGATTCGTGTCACCCCTTTGGTCCCGGTTCCATACACGAACCGGACCAATAGGCCGGCAACCGTTCGTATCCCCCTTTAGTCCCGGTTGGTGGATCAAACCGGGACTAAGTGGTGGTGGCAACCGTTCGTATCACCCTTTAGTACCGGTTGGTGGCTCAACCCTGGACTAAAGGTCCAAACGGTTCACCTCCTGCATCGTTTCCAGCGATGAAAAGCACAAGCGAAGCAGAGTCTCTCACTATTCTTGGTTCTTCTCCTCTCTTGCTCTCCTCTCTTCTTCCCCTCTCTTCTTCCCTTCTATTCTTCCACCATGCCAACAACTCGCTTCGGAGAGGTGCTCGCACATGGCACGACCCAACTCGATGTCGTGTACACGAACTACAGCAGGGAGGTGCCACATTTTCTTGGACAGTTGCAGGGATAGCTTGACTCCGCGGAGGAGCATGAGAATTTCTTGGGGCTTGATCTGGAGTACATGGCCAATCAACAAGGTGGTGTCGTCATCCAACTATGTTTCAAACTCCATGTCTTGGTCTTCTTATGGCCGAGGTAAGTTTTGAGGCTTTCTTTGATCAAAGGTTATGAAAATTGCATATAGTGATCTCTCTAGGTTCCATTGGATAGAAATATGCAGTTTCTATATATGTTCCATTGGATAGTTAAATGAGGGTTTCTTGCATAGGATAGCAATATGTTCCATTGGAATCCTAAAAAGATCAATTTCTCTTTAGTTGTAGTGAAACAATTTTCCTTGTTGCATATTTGCAAAACCGTGGAAGAATATATATATATATATATATATATATGTATATATATATATATGTATATATATATATATATATATATATATGTATATATATGTGTGTGTGTGTGTGTGTCATAGTTAATTTACGGTTTCTTGATCAATTCATAGGATATGAAAATTGCATAGGATAGCAATATGTTCCATTTGAATCCTGAAGATAAATTTCTTTTTAGTTGTAGTGAAACATTTTTCCTTGTTGTAGCAGTATGTAACATTTGTTCCATTTTAATTTGTTATTGTTGCAGTAGTGACAAGCATTGTCCAGAACTCGTGGACTTCCTTCGCAGCGGCATACATTTTATAAGGAATGACAAGCTCAAGATGAGGCACAGCTTTGGTATTGAGATACCAGCTCACGGCCACATTGATATCCAAGACAAATTCAGGCTTGAACATGAGAGAACTTAGATGGCTCATATGGAAGTCGCCTTGATCGACGAGGAGTACGCTGATATGAAGACCAAATTCCCAAAGTATCAGCAGAAACAGTGGGAGAGGACCCCACTTGACCCTATCAACATTGAGTATGCAGCAAAAGATGCATACGTTTCATACGAGTTGTACTGCAAGATTCGAACCATGAACTATGGACAGTGTCACCTCAGACCATCTTGGGGACATTCTAATTCACACGAGTAGAGTTCACAACGGCGAACACTTGTATATATATCTGTGCTAGCTATTATTATGTACTGCTTGGACGAGTATTATTATGTAGTGCTTGGACCAATTTATATATGTCTAGTTTCTGTTTGTGCCATTATAGTTTCCCAATTTGAATGGTTTAGCCCTTTCTAACTTCATTTGCTACTTTTCATGGTATCATGCACTTCGACCACATATATATAGCACGCTTCATTTGTTGTAACCCTCTTAACTTCGTGTACAAACTAATGACCCTGAAATTGAAAAGTGTTAAAAATGAAACCCTAATGAAGTGAGATGCTATGTATGTGGCAGTGAAACCAGAGCGCGAATTCATTGGACTTCTCATGATTCCTATTCAATTTGAGGAGTTATTTCAGTTATACAATCAACTGGCCCTCGATAAACAACTCATGATTTCCTACTGTCTGTAAGTATTACTTCTATAGTTAAGTCTCTAGCTCAGCTCGTTCATTGCATGTATATATAATTATCCTCACTATACATATTATGCAGATAGAAGATCGTCGAATTAAAAAAAAAAGCAGGAATCTTCGACATTGGGTTCATTAGCCCAGATGCCGTAAATGAATTGGCGGTACAAAACTCAATCCAAGAGACCGAGGAGAACTTGCTAAACTCGTTCCTTATACATCAAAACAAAAGGGAAATAATCTTTCCTTACAATTTCAAATGAGTGTTGTTGTCTTCTCTGTATACTCGGTTTCGCTTACTCGAGGTTTAGAATGTAATTGATGAGTTATATATGCGTCACAGATACCACTTTATTCTGCTATTCATTGATGTTGGCAGGGAATTAGTAACTGTCTTAGACTC
Source organism: Hordeum vulgare subsp. vulgare (assembly GCF_904849725.1). Taxonomy (NCBI): domain Eukaryota; kingdom Viridiplantae; phylum Streptophyta; class Magnoliopsida; order Poales; family Poaceae; genus Hordeum; species Hordeum vulgare. The sequence goes on from NC_058524.1 coordinate 414,493,676, forward strand.
GCGACGTAATGCCGAAGAGGATTATGCGTACATGACTGCAATGCTCAAGAAGTAAGTTCAGTAAATACCGGGACCATATTGGCATGCAACTTTCGTTAATTTCCTGATATCAAGTAATCATTTTCTTTGCCTGACAGGGTTTGGAAGAAGTTCGCCAATAAGTTTCCTGGTCTAAACAAAGAGTTGTGATTTACGCACCCCAAAGTAAGTAGTACTAGCTAGTTCCCTGCATCTCTAATTCATTCAAATTTTCATCAATATATCATTACCATGCTTGCTTATTAGTTTGATTGAACTCTATTCTCGTAAAGTGTATGTACCAGAAAGAAGGGATTGTTTTATGTGGATAATACGTATGCGAGTTCATTCGCCACTGAACTTCTGAGCGGGACTTCTCTAAGGAACTATTTGAAGTATGTAAATAATATTCACAATTTTATTTTATATATTACCATCAATTGTGTTGAGTTTTATTCATATATATGCATGTATTGACCCCCTTCTTTAAATTAGTTCTGGCAGATGCGGGATGAACTCCTACCATATGATCGCATACGAGCAATTCAAGAGCAATTGGCGGGATTCTTTCTTGACCACGTCATACCTAAAGATGGAGAATACCATGTGGATTTGTGATTGGATCTTAATTAGATGATGTTATGGATTGTAAAAGATGTTATATTGTATATATGTAGTAGCGTCGGATATATTTACGAAAACTTGTTGTTCGATCAAGCACGGAGAAACCCCCTAAATTAACCCTCCAACCCCCCCCCCCCAACGCCCCTCCCCCCATTAAAAAACCAGCTCCAGCCAGATGATGAAGCATGGATGCCATTTGGTCCCGGTTGGTATGACCAACCAGGACTAAAGTTCCTCCTCCCTGGGCTCCCCGCAGCGGTCATGTGGAGACCCTTCTGTCTCGGTTGGTAAGCGTACCGGGACTAAAGGTTTTAGGATTTAGTCCCGATCCTTTAGTCCCAGTTCCAGAACCGGGGCTAATGGGCCTCTGGAACCGGGACAAATGGGCCATTTTCTACTAGTGTTCCACCGGTCATATGATTTGTGGAACACTAGTGAAGTCCTTTATTCCGGTCATATGATTTGTCGCTCCACTATCAAGCAACCATGACACTCCACCAGAAGCAAACTCGTGCATAAGATCAATGCTTGGATTTAGGTACCCATTTTTAATGGGTCCTTTCACATTAGTAACAAGGGTCTTAGGAACCCAAATAGAACATTCAATGTACTCATAAGGAGAACCAACAAATTTAACAAAGACATTTCCATCACTAGCACGGTATAAAACATAAGATGGGTTAAAGTCATCGACATTGTTGAGAGGGAGGGTTTTTCCCTTCTTGGCATTACCACCCTTAGCTTTGCTCTTCTTCTTTTCGTGAGTACCCTCCCCAACCTTGACAAAGGTTTATTTAAGCAATGGAGGTTACTTTGTCTTGATCTTCTTGTTCTTATTGGCCTTGGGTGCAAACCCAACTCCTTCCTTTGCAACCACTTCCTTTTGATTGCTTAGAAGGTCATTGAGATTCTTTTCGCCTTGAATGCATATCACAAGGCCTTTCTCAAGCTTCTCCTTTAATTTGGCATTCTCATCCACAAGATGTACATGTTCAGAACATGGGTTAGTAGCATGTGTATTATCAATTAAAACAAACGGAGAACATGTGGCTATTTACTTAGTGATTTTTTTACTTGGAGTTGAGCATGAGAGTCTTTTAAAGAGGCATGAGCACTCTTCAAAGCCTTGTGAGCCTTATCAAGTATGGCAAGCTCTTCCTTGCGTCTATCATGGTCAACCCCAAGTGCAACCTTTTTGGATTTAAGCACGTGAGTAAGAACAAGAGCATGATCATGATCTTTCTGTAATTTAGCAAGGTCATTGTTGTGTGACTCCTCAAGAGCCAAACGAAGCCCTTGCTCTTCCTCGGGAGCAATGGAAAGATATGCTATCTCATTGGCATAGTAACGACTATGTCCTTGTAACATAGATATAGTTTCTTCATGAGTTTCAGTGAGATCATTGGCCTCTCCTAATTGTTCCAAGAGATCAACAAAATGCTTCTTTGTTTTACCCTTGACTTTTCTCATGAATCTGTCAAAGGAATTTTCTTCATGATTCACCTCCTCTAGTTCATCTCCACTAACCATAGGATAAGGGGTAGTGGAAATGATAGTTTCTTATGTTGGAGGTTACCTTGTGGGATGCTTTGTCCATAAGGCACTTGACAATGCGGTTCTCGTTGAGGGCGTTGAAGAGGGACGCCTTGCTTGGGGAAGAAGATGCAATGGCCACCATGGCCATTCCCATTACTTCACCACTTGCATCATCGTCATCATCCTCATAGGAGAGATACTCTTCTTGATCCACCAACACGTTTTGGGATATTTTCTTGGAGAACTTGTTCTTGTTGGGGAAGGACATGGCCTTGTCATTGCGAATAAGCTTGCCACCATTATCTTCCCTCTTCTCATAAGGACAGTCTGCCACAAAGTGACTCCCATTGCCACAGTTCTAGAAATTCATCACACGTTGCTTGCCTTTGGACCCATTTGAGTTGTTCTTGGAGAAGTTGGGCTTTGAATTCCTCTTTTTGCCCCAAAACTTCCTTAACGCAAGAGCCGTATGCTCGTGATAAGCATACTTGGTGTCTATGGGGTACATTTCCTCTTCTTCTTCTTTTTCTTCCTCCATGAAATCCTTGGCCTCCAAGGCAATGTTGGGAGAGTATTTTCTTGACCGTTGGACACGAGTTGGAGCATTCTCAGCGGTCTTGTTCAATATGTTCATGGCAATGAACTCATCCAACACATAGCTTGAGGACAAGGAGTGAAAGTCCGGCCTTTGATAGATGATGGAGGACATGGACTTGTTGAAAGGCATGATAGCCTTTAGAAACTTACGCTTGATCCAATTTTCATAAACGTCCTTGGTTCCATGATCTTGAAGGGAAACGACAAGCGTTGTCACTCTTCGATAGAGCTCACGAGGGTCCTCATCCTCAATCATAACAAATTCATCGGCCTCATCAAGTATCACTTCATAGTTAGACCATTGGATACTAGAGCTCCCCATGTACATGGAAATTATGCGCTCCCAACATTCTTTGGCACGAGTGAGGGGACGCAAATGAGCAAGATGTTCAATGGGAACTACAGCTTGAAGGATGAAAAAGGCGGAGTGATTGAGTTGATTATCAACCTCTTCTCCTGGAGTGGGTTTTCTTGGATCATCTGGGTAGTAGCCTTGCTCAATGATTCTCCAAAGTTGTGTTGAGCTATGATTCAAATGAGCCTTGATACGAAAAACCTAGTTAGTAAAATCATTCTTAACAATCTTAGGAGGAGGACCAAGGTAAATAATATGAGGTGGATGAACTGGTCCTCCATAGACCATGGGAGGAGGAACCGAGGCAAAGGTATTTTCCCCACTCATTCCTTGAGGAAATTTATTTATATCACTACTAGAATTTTCCTTTTCGGAGTTGGTCCCCGTGTCCGAAGTTGTGGGATTAACCATATGCAATAGACCGGTAGACAATTTGAAGCTATCGAGGAAATATTTGAGCATGTTTTTGACCTGTATAGCCACTGAGGATCTAAGGTGGACATGGCTTCATTTATATCCTCTCTAGAGACAGAATTTGCAACAGCTACCTCGGGCAACTCCATAGCCCGAACCTCATCGTCAACCATACTCTTTGGGTGGTGAAACCCTTAAAATAGAAACCTGGATCTGATACCAATTGAAAGGATCAATATGGTTGAATAGAGGGGGTGAATAGGAAACTACCAATTTTTATCTTTTCTTAATCAAATTAAGTTTAGCAACAAATAGGTTGTCTAGATATGCAACTAAGTGGGCAACCTATATGATGCTAGCAACAAGAATAACAAGTAAGTAACCAATACAAGTAAAGGTAAGAAGTGACCACAAGTGGAACCGATGAAGACGAGGATGTGTTTCTGAAGTTCCTTCCATTTGAGGGGAAGTACGCCTCCGTTGGAGTAGTGTGGAGGCCCAATGCTCGCCAAGATGCCACTATGGCCACCATATTCTCCTCACACCCTCACACAATCCAAGGTGTCGTGATTCCACTAGTGGTGCCCTTGAAGGCGCTGACCGAACCTTTACAAACAAGGTTGGGGCAATCTCCACAACTAAATTGGAAGCTCCCAACAAGACCATTATGCTTCAACACAATGGAATATGCTTCGAGGTTACCTCAACCGTCTAGGGTGCTCAAACACCCAAGAGTAACAAGATCCGCGAGGGATTGGTGGGGGAATCAAATTTCTCTTGGTGGAAGTGTAGATCAAGGCACTCTCAAGCAAAACCTAGAGTATCAATAAGCTTTGTTGGCTAGGGAGAAAGATCGAGCGGAAATGGAGCTTGGAGCAACAATGGAGCTTAGGGTTAGAAAAGGTAAAGGTATCTAGGAAGAAGAACCCCTATTATATAGTGGGGGAACGAATCCAACCGTTACCCACTTGCTCTGGTGCTCTAGGGAGTGGTACTATTGATGATAAGAGGTAGTGCCGCTCCAGAGAGAGCGGTACTACCACTGAGACAAAGGGCAGCAACCAGGGAGGGGGGAAGGAGCCGATAGTACTGCCGGAGCGGTACTACCACTCATAAGAGGTAGTACCACCTCCTATATTCACTTTGGATAAGCTACCGTACTAGACCCGAAGTGTCGAGGGTTTTTGGCGTGGTAGTAACAAGCGGTACTACCGCCTTGTACTACCGCTCTAGAAACCGCTCAGTCCGACACGAAAAGTGTCAAAACCCACAGGCAACGGCACTAGCGAGCGGTACAAGCTAGGCCACATCCGCCCTCGAGCGGTACTACCACCGGCCTGGGTGGTACTACCGATGATAAGAGGTAGTACCGCTCACAAAAGGCAGGAAAGACGATGTTGCCGCTTGGGTCCTTCTAGGCAGGGATGGGCAAGGAAGGATGCTCCATTGAGGTGGGAAAGAGGGTGCGAAGGAATGTGTCTGTGATGATTCCACCCAAACCTTTCTGAAGTGGACCCCCTCTTACTAGCATGGCTTCTCCTACGACTCAATACCATCCCACAACGAAACGAAAGAGAGAAAGTCGTCTTCCTATCAAAACACCGAGGGACATGAATCGTCTTTGTGCCAAATGAAGAAATACCTGAAAGGCTTAGTGCACATGGTTAGTCTGTAAATGCATTGTCATCAATCACTGAAACCACTATGATGGAAATATACCCTTACACCAAGCCGAGTACCAAATAGGCTGAAAGCACATATGCTCCCTTGGTGGACAACATACATTGTCTCTTGGACTAACACTTTTACCTAGTATATTTCAGGTATAGTCCACACACTGAATTGGCTAAAGAATTGTGTGGAGAAGCCTCAAGGAAAGGAATAGGACTAACGAAGCTTCAAGCAAGAGGACTCTACGTTTTATATTTGTGAGAAATCACTTTTGAGTCCATAGGAAAGCCAATACTATTAAAAGGGGTGAGGTATTTATGATGAATTGGTTGCTCAAGTTCTTAGAGATAGCCGCCAAAAATACTCAACAATTCTCTCATAAAATTATGTGTCCAAAGCCTTCACATCAAAATTCGTGCCACCAAGAATTCCATTTTGGCCCTACCAATTTTCCCACTAACATAAGCTTTTCCAAACCCTAGTATCTTGATACCACCAACTTTCATATCGGTGCCACCGAAAGATAGTGACCAACTTTCTGGTATGTCGATTTCAAGAATCGGAAATTCTGAGTTTTGAAATCGGTCTCACCGAGAATTGGAAACTACCCTAGGTCATCTAATCGGTACCACCGAGATTCGTATATCGGTCTCACCGAGAATTCAAAAGTTGCCACATTTAGTGCAACTCGGTACCACCGAGATTCATTTCGGCATCATCGAGTTGGGCAATAATGTTGTGACGGATGGATTTTGGGATATGCCCATATATACCCCTCCACCACCTCTCATTCGAAAAGGAAGCACAAAGAACACACACACTTGCCATATCGATTTTTCTGAGAAAGAGCCACCTTCTCGTGTGTTGAGATCAAGCAATTCCAATCGATCCAACTGAAACTTGATTTCTAGCCTCCCCAAGTTGCTTTCCACCCAATAAATATCTTCTACCCTTGCCAAATCCATGAGTGAGTGATTGAGTGTTGAGGAGTGTGACGCCCTCGGTTTAATCGTACGCTAATCATACATGCAAATGCGTACGATCAAACCCAAAGACTCACGGGAAGATATCACAACACAACTCTAGACACAAATAAAATAATACAAGCTTCATATTACAAGCCAGGGGCCTCGAGGGCTAGGATACAGAAGCTCGATAAACACTCGAGTCAACGGAAGCAACAAATATCTGAGTACAGACATAAAACATGGGGTGCCGTAGAGAAGGCTAGCACAAAAGAAACACGATCGAACGAGGCGAGGCCTCCTGCCTGGGAACCTCCTAACTACTCCTATCTTCGGCGGCCTCCGTGAAGAAGACACCATCGGGGCGGCAAGCGTCGGCAGGAAACTCCATCTCCTGGGCTCCACCATCTGGTCGCAGCAACGGATCAAGGGGACAAAGGGGGAGCAAAGCAACGGTGAGTACTCATCCAAAGTACTCGCAAGACTTACATCAGAACTATGCTAAGTATGCATCAGTATCAAAGGAGGGGTTTTAAATGTGGACTGACTGCAGCAATGCAAGAAAAGAGAGAAGGCCTAGTCCTATTGAAGACTAGCATCTTCAGGGTCTTGCAGAAATAGACGAGAATAGAGCAAGGTAACACAATTAATAGTCATATTATTGCAGCAATATTAAAGTGAGGTCACGCCCAGAAATCCTCCCTCGACTACTTGCGAGGAAGCGATCCCGAAGCAACTAATTCCAGTTAAGTAACAATTGTAGTTGTATAAGATCAGGGCACAACTCCAAGTCGTCCTGTAACCGTGGACACGGCTATTCGAATAGTTAATTTTCATCCCTGCAGGGGTGCACCACATGTCCCGACGCGCTCGATAACACTCTGGCCGGACACACTTTTCTGGGTCCTACCCGGCCTCGGAATATCGACACGTCGCAGCCCCACCTAAGCTCAGTAGGGAGGACAGCCCGCCGGTCTAAATCCTAAGTGCAAAGGGTTCATGGGCCCAGTTCCCCTCCGTGCTCCTGCACGATGCGAGGGCGGCCGACGTCAGTCCTAGCACCCCTTAATCACAAGCGCGATGCATCTCGGGACAACTCGGGCGCGCGCCGCTACATCGCTCACGTCTGAAGAGCTTCGGCTGATACCGCGACGTCGAGTACCCATAATTCTTCCCACGTAGACGGTTAGTGCGAAAAGGTCTCCGACTAACCCAGATCAAATACCCAAATCCATTAACATTTTAATTAGGTCATCGACACAGTCTCGCGGGAATCCACACGTGTTAACAACTAATCACCAATGATCCGAGTAACATGGTCGACTAACTGTGTGGTTGTAACATCGGGGGGAACCCGAGGTATCACCCTCGTTGGATTCCGAACGATGTATCCGTCAAGGTGGGCTTAGAGGAATCACCCTCGGGGGTCCCACACTTGAGAGGTTGCACGACAGAGGCATCGTCGGGAATGGTGAAAGAGGAATCACCCTCGATAACCACGATCGACTAGCTATACTACAAAGATATCATCAGGAGTACTTAGCGAGGTGTCACCCTCGGTACCCGATAGTATCCGTGTAGCGTCGTACAACTAAGGGGGGTGTATGTGTTGTGTCAGATCTGGCTCGTCGATCAGGGATCGAGATTTGAAAACAAGCGGGGCAACTGGACTACGGGGTCAGAGGAGAAGACTGCTCCACCTATACTAAGCAGTTTTAAAGTACAGTGCCGAAAGTAGCAGTTCATCATAAACAAGCTATGCATCAGATATAGGAGCTAACTACAACAGTAGCAAAATACTAATGCAAGCAGTAGGAAGAAAGACATAGGCGATATAGGAATGATCAAGGGGGGTTTGCTTGCCTGGTTGCTCTGCAGACAAACGGATCATCGACCGGGAAGTAGTCGATCAACGGATCATCATCGGTCTCGGGGTCTACAGTAAGAAGAGGGGGAAGAAACAGTAAATAACAGCAACAATGCAACACTAAGCACGACATGGCAAAAAGCAGGCTAGGCATGAGCTAACGCAGTAACATCCGTCGGGGACGGGCCGGAAGAATATCTGATGATAATTTTCGGGTCTCAAGCTATTACCGGTCGGACGGAAAATGATGGAAAAGTTCCACGTTTGCTATGCTAGGGACGCGTGACAGACGAATGGACCGTGTAACCGGGTTCGTCTCGTTCTGCTGATCAACTTTCATGTTGAAAATATTTTGATGTGACTTACGGATTATTTTATATTAATTTTTAAAGTTTTATTTAATATTTAGGAATCAAGAACAGATTTAAATAATTATTAAAGTGCTAATATGACATCAGCATGATGTCATGCTGACATGAGCAGTTGACTGGTCAACTGACCAATGGGTCCCATGTGTCATAGACACAAGTTTTTAAATAGGTTTAATATTAATTAATCAGATTAATTTAGTGAGGGACCCACGTAGCATTCTCTATTAGGTTAATTGATTATTGTAATTAACAGATTATCTTATATATCTATTTAACTAATTCATTAACTAATTAATTAATTATTATATCTAATTACTTATTTATTTAATAAAAACATATATCTTTATTATTATTATTTTCTTAACAACGGGTGTGGGGCCTCTGTGTCAGTGGGAGTGGGGGGGGGGGGGGTTGGCCCCACATGGCAATGGCCTAATGGCCACACACACACAACTCTTGTACACACGTTTTATACACACACATATACCATATACATACATAATACATACATCCATTCATACATATACATACATACATACATAATATATACATGCATCTAATACATACATATCTCATCTCTCTTTTCTAACAACTCTCTGTACAACTCTCACTGCTCCTCTCTCAACAGAGAGAGGAAGGTGACAACTCTCTGTACAACTCTGTACAAACTCGGAGAATAACTCGCTCTAAAACTCGTTTAGCTAACTTTTGTGAACATTACTCATTTATCTCTAGTATTGAGCCAACGAAGGCAGAAGAAGCACGTCAAGACCCGGATTGAGTGAATGCCATGCACGAAAAGCTACACAACTTTGAGAGGAACGAAGTTTGGACACTCGTGAAAAAGCCCAGGGACGAGCACAACATCATTAGTACAAAATGGGTGTCTCGGAACAAGCAAGATGAAGATGGTCAACTCGTACGCAACAAGGCGCGTCTCATGGACCAAGGATACACGCAAGTCAAAGGTATGGACTAGATGAGACCTATGCCCCCGTTGCTAGACTTGAACGCATTCACATTCTTCTCGCTTATGTCAATCACCATGATATTACTCTTTACCAAATGGATATAAAAAGTGCTTTTGTAAATGGTGAAATTGAGGAGGAAATTTATGTCAAACAACCTCCCGGCTTTATGAACCCTAAGAAACCTAATCATGTTTACAAACTTCATAAAGCTTTATATGGTCTTAAAGAAGCCCCTCGAGCTTGGTACAAATACCTAATGAAGTTTCTCATTGAAAATGGTTTTGAGATTGGTAAAATTTACGCAACCTTATTCACTAAAAGAGTTAATGGAGAACTATTTGTGTGCCAAATATATGTGGATGATATTATGTTTGGTTCTACTAACCCACATTTTAGTGAGAAATTTGGAAGGTTGATGTGAGACAAGTATGAGATGTCCATGGTGTGTGAGCTGAAATTATTCCTTGGTTTGCAAATCATACAATCGAGAGAAGGTACGTTTATCTCTCAAACTAAGTTCACCAAGTACTTAATCAAGAAGTTCAACATGCAAGAATACAAAGGTATGAGAACTCCCACGCCTACTAGTGGACATGTTGAACTCACTAAGGAGGACAAACCGGTTGATCAAAAGGTTTATCAATCAATGATTGGTTCATTGCTATATCAGTGTGCTTCCCATCCCAATATCATGTTGATTGTTTGCATGTGTGCCGATATCAAGCGGCACCTAAGGAGTGTCATCTAAAGGATGTGAAAAGAATTGTGAGATACTTGATACATACACCAAACTTTGGCATATGGCATCCCAATGGATCTTCTTTTGATCTTGTTGGCTATTACGACTCGGACTATAACCGAGACAAGGTTGATGTAAAATCCACCTCGGGTACATGTCAATTTTTTGGGAGATCTCTTGTGTCTTGGTCCTCCAAGAAAAAAAATTGGTATCTTTATCTACTGCCGAAGCAGAATACATTGCTGCTGGATCATGTTGTACGTAATTACTGTGGATGACACAAACTCTTAAGGATTATGGCATTCATGTGAGACATGTTCCATTGTTGTGTGACAATGAAAGTGCTATTAAAATTGCATATAATCCCGTGCAACATTCTCGAACTAAACATATTCAAGTGCGACATCATTTCATTCGTGATCATGTTGGTAAATGAGATATTAATCTCAAGCATGTTCATACCGACAACCAATTGGCTGGTATTTTTACCAAACCACTTGATGAGAAAGTGTTTTGTCATTGAAGGAGTGAGTTGAACATCATTGATGCTTCAAACTTGAGCTAGACTCACTCGGATGCATGCAAGGGCATGAGCTTACTTGATTATTCCATGATGATATTGATATGACACTATCTTATATCTTGGAAAACTATGTTCCCTTGTATTGCATCTAACCTTTTGTAGATACTTGGAAGAACTACACTCCACAAGATTGCCATCAACTCACATCAAAAGCAATCTTGTCATGGCCAAGTATCAATAACCCCTTTCTTCGGTGATGAAGTAAGAAGACAACAAAAGCATATCCTTGACAACTATTTGATAAATAAAATCACTCGTTTCATTTGGATATATTACGTTTTTCCTTGCATGACTAACTAATGTAGGTGAAAAGTGAACCAAAATGACGAGGATAGCTCCCAACTCAAGATGATCTTCATCAACATTGAGCATCCACAATAAGTTCACCTACATGCCACGTCATCAACATCATTCGAAGGTATGTAGTCATATCCTTGATGAAGCTTTACACCAAGTCATGAGGTAAAGCAACTCAAGTGATATGAAGACATTAAAATGCTTAATCAAAAAATGGCAACCCCATTTTGCGCTTAAAGATGAGTATGACCTATGGTCAAGCATTCTTGCTTGACTCCCCAAGTCAATATACTCTAATATAGGTGACCTAGTCACCTTCCAACATCTAGATGAAGATTCTTGTATGGTTCATATTTTAATTGTACTCTTTCTTGGAACCATTCAATTCTCATCTATATGTATGTAATTTTTTTAAATGTGTGTTTTTCCTTTAGTTTATGTTTCTAAACTTTTGGATATTTTCTGACAAGTTGAATTTTAATTGCGCCTCGGTCTCACCGATCTCGGAAACTCGGTCTAACCGATTTCACCCAGAGGCCTTCTATCATTCTCGGTTCTACCAAACCATATTGCCTCGGTGACTCCGAATTTATCACTACATATGATCTTTGAAAATTTCTGGATTTTTGCCAAAGGGGAGAAACTTTTCAGTGATCCCAAGTTTTATTACCTCCTGAGCTCTTATAGATCATTCCCATTTATGTCAAAGGGGGACATAATCTTGTTTACTCATAATTCTCAAGGGGGAGAAAACTTCAAAGGGGGGAAAACTTCGGTGATACCACGAGTGCTAATTAGCAAGTTACTCTCTCTGTAAAGAAATATAAGAGCATTTTGATCATTATAAAATAGCCAATGCAATCAAAAGTCCTGACTTTCGCAGTTTATTAAAAAAATTGCTAGTTGCCCTCCTTTGTATCCACGTAGAGGCCTCTTGAGTCATACGTGAGTTTCGCGCGGCATCGCTCTCCTCCGGTTGCATGCGTTGGCTTGTCTTCCCCTTCATACGGAAAGAGGGTGTTACAAACTTACAATATATGTGGACTACACTAGCTCTTTTCATCAATTCGGACTTTTGGTTGCGTTGGCTAGTGCATGAAGCTTAACAAGAGGATCTATGAACACGAATCCTTTTTACGGACGGAGTTTCGAGGCCTTTTTATGAAAGCTTGTGTGCGACTGAAAAAAGATGGCCAGGGATATTTTATCCCACATAAGTGGCTGCTTGATCTTTGGATAGGGCATGTGTTGGCTTGTCTTCCCCTTCATACGGAAAGAGGGTGTTACAAACTTACAATATATGTGGACTACACTAGCTCTTTTCATCAATTCAGACTTTTGGTTGCGTTGGCTAGTGCATGAAGCTTAACAAGAGGATCTATGAACACGAATCCTTTTTACGGACGGAGTTTCGAGGCCTTTTTATGAAAGCTTGTGTGCGACTGAAAAAAGATGGCCAGGGATATTTTATCCCACATAAGTGGCTGCTTGATCTTTGGATAGGGCATCCGTAGGCGACGACGATTTACGTCTGGATGATTGTATTACGTCTGTTGCTGTTTTTACTTTTTATATGTTTGGTCTACGGCTGTGTGCATCTTAGCTATGCAGAGGCCGGATGTAATGGTTAAACCTTTTAAGTGATAAAAGTCCTTTATAAAAAAAATGAACACGGATCATGAATGAGCTCAGACATCATTCCAACAGATATGACCCCTAGCAAAGCAGTCTGTATGATGGCATATCTTCAATCCTCATCACATCGTCCAGCAGAAGCTCCCTCTCCAGCTGCGCTCGCGTTGACTTCAGTATCTCCTGGTAATTACATCAGTCATAAGATCGATCAAACGTGTAGTTTGAAGATTTGCGGGTAGAAAGGATGAGATGTATGTACATTGAAGTCCATGTAAGAAGCGTTCTTCTCTACCCACTGCTTGTCCATCACAAGGAAAGCAACACAGTAGAGCAGATCAAATGCCCATTCATCCTCTGGGACAAAACAGGAAGCAATGAGAATTTGTTGGAAATGATTTGAACGAACGAACGACACAAAAGGTATACATATATTGCACTGGTCCTACCTGAAAGCATTTGGACAAAAACAGCTTTAACGAACGTTCTCGGTTTAGCTGCAATTGATTTCACTGCCATAAATTAGTAAAATTACAGTTTACAAGCTGAATAATTTCACATGATTTGGTGCGAGCTTACTAGACTGGAGATCCAGCATCTGCATGATCATGAATGTGATATTTACACCAGCAACTGCAAACGGGTACTCCCAAGTGGCTCGATTGCCGCATTGTTTCTGTAGTAGCCTCTGAAATGACGCCTGCACAGATAAATCAGTGGATGGTGGTCAATATTCATCATAAGAGTAGATAACGAAAAGGCAATTGTGATATATTGCTTACAGAGAATGTCTTTGCAAAGAATAGAAGATTCTCTAGAGATATGAATCCTGCGCCTCTGTAACAAGTGGTGCAATGCTGCTCAACTTCATAGCAGAGCTGAATATTGTTAAAGTTAGTCTGGCAAGTTTTAGTTTGGACTAGCGCTGTCTACCTGAAGTCAGTTGATGGATCTCTTCCTTGCCAGCCCATGTCCTTCCACTGTTCAGAGACCAAACCTTGAAGTTCTTGATCAGGGTATGTTGCATACCAAAGAGCTCTCAAGGCTTCCTATTATCGTATATTGATATCCATCAGAATCAGGGAGATAATACTTAAAAAAGAATTAGGGAGATAATATAGCTATCCAGTTATCTAATTTGTAATATCTTGTGGCAAATGCCGCAAAATTACAGTGCCTTACAGTTACAGCCACAGTTTTCTAGTGGAAATTGTATGTATCATGAACTCAAATAATTGGGAAATTTCCTATAGATATGCATAAAATGCAAGCTTTCAGTGCATTTCAGACTACTAATGGTTTAAGGTTCCCTTCGAATCATTAATCCAACATGCATGCATATAATTAGGTGTATTTTTTGAGAAACATAGTACAAACGCAAATGATCACACACACACACAATCACCCTATGAACACAGACGTGCACCCTACTTCTATGAACAACTTCGAAAGACTGAGCCAGCAGATCTTGAGATATTTGAAGTCGCCACAGATGCCTTATAGTTGACGGGCACGCCATACCGCTTAAAAAATATTGCCAAAAAACATGGAATTTATCCAGGAAAATGGGATCACCCGTGCCGAGTCTAGGACTTAAACTCGGGTGGGCAGGTGTGGAGGAATTTTACATCAGATCCTAATAGTGGCACCGGAGGGAGTACTGATATTTGTAGTCGAGGGGACGTTACGTCAGAACGCCAAGGGTCTTGGACACATAACACAACGACACGCAATATACCCAGGTTCACGCCCACATTGGGGAAAATCCCTACTACCTACATTGCTCTTTCCTTGTATATATAAAGAATATAGAGGATTACAATGCAGAGGGAGGGACTCGACGAGTTAGGAAGACTCAACAAGTTCTGATGATGGTGCTGATTTTGGCATGAAGAGAATGAAACCTTCTATGTGTTGTAGGCTAAAACTAGGGCGAGAGAGAGGTCCCCTTCTTCGATGCCCCCAGTACCCCTTATATAGCAGTAGTTATGGAATGCTCCATGTCGATGCTATGGATCATGTAAGGATAAGAGTGCATCGGTATACAACACGATTTGGTCCTTTTCCTATGTTCTGCATGTTAAGCTTCATGCATTGGCCAACGCAACCAAAAGTCTGAACTGATGTAAAGGACCAAGCAATCCACATATACACTTCAACACCTCCTCTCACGTGTGACGCAGGAAGTAAAAACACGTGGATAGGCTCAGAGTATGGCTCAAGAGGCCTATACGTGGATATAGAGGGGGCCAACAAATTTTTTTTATAAATTGCAAAGGCCTAGACTTAAACTCAAAACCTTAGCTCTGATACCATCTTAAGCTTCATGTACTAGCCAACGCAGCCAGAGATCCGAACAGATAGAAAGGAATAGGCAATCCGCATATACACTTCAATGTTGTAGAGTGTTTCTTCTCCCGAGGTAGTTATATTTTAAGGGATATCTAGATAGGGCTTAATCCCTCAAACCAGAAAATTTCCAACAAATATAACTTTTGGCGGTCTGCTAGGATGCTCTTAAGAGCATCTCCAGCCGTTCGCCCCCCCCCCAAGGGATTAAAATAGCGCCGCTTGGGGGCTAACTGGCGATATATTCGGCGTGGGGGGGCTCGGGTTCCTAGCCGACCCCTCAAGTTCCCCCCCCCCCCCCCCAGCTGCCGAGTTCGGCCCAAATTCGGCACACTTCGGCACAAATTCAACAAAAACTATTTTTTATCACATAGATCATCACAAAAATCAATACAAATCAAATAGTTCAACTAAGCATGTTCATAATTCAAACACATCGAACTAGGTGTTGCCCTTGAGCCTCCATAGGTGCTCCATCAGATCGTGCTGCAGTTCTTGATGCACCCGTGGGTCTCGGATCTCCTAACACATATCGAGGAAGGCAGCCCATGTTGGCGGTACCTGGTGATCAACAACTACAAGAGGACCCTGCCTGAAATATGGTTCAGTGTCAAACATTGGTTCCTCCTGCTCGCTCTCAATGATCATGTTGTGCAAGATGACACAACAATTCATCACCTCCCACATCTGAGATTTTGATCAGGTCAGAGCGGAGTACCGGACAACAACAAATCGAGATTGGAGCACACCAAATGCCCGCTCGACATCCTTCCTGCAAGCATCCTGACACTTAGCAAAGTAGGAGTTCTTGCCTTCGGGCACAGGGTTTGAGACAGTCTTCACAAATGTGGACCATCATGGATAGATGTCATCTGCTAGGTAGTATCCCTTATTGTAGTGGCGTCCATTGACCTCGAAGTTCACCAGAGGAGCATGACCTTCAACAAGCTTGGCAAAGACATTTGTGCACTGCAGTATGTTGATGTCAATGTGAGTTCCTGGCATACCAAAGGAGTGCCAAATACATAGGTCCTGTGAGGCCACTGCCTCAAGTACCACACTGCAATCTCCTTTGGTGCCTTTGTACATCCCTTGCCAAGCAAATAGACAGTTTTTCCATGCCCAATGCATGCATTTGATGCTTCCAAGCATCCCAGGAAATCCTCTTGCTGCATTCTGTGCTAGGATCCGAGCAGTGTCTTCAGCATTGGGTGATCGCAAGTATTGTGGTCCAAACACTGCCACCACTGCCCTGCCAAACTTGTACAAACACTCAATGATGGTGGATTCGGCCATGCGTCCATAGTCTTCTTGTATATCACCAGGAGCTCCATATGGAAGCATCCTCATAGCTGTCGTGCACTTCTTGAGTGAGGAGAATCCAAGTGTGCCAGTGCAATCCTTCTTGCAAATGAAATAGTTGTTGAACTCCTAGATGGCATTCACAATCCCGAGGAAGAGCTTTCGGCCCATCCGATAACGGTGCCGAAATACTTTCTCGTCGTGCAGTGGAGCATCGGCGAAGTAGTCGGCGTAGAGCAAGCAATAGCCCTCCATTTGATGCATCTGCTTGCTCTTGCGGCGGCCCGGTGCCAAGCCACCTCGCCACAGCTTTGCATTCTTCGCAAACAGGCCGACCAGAGCGGCGAGGATCATGAGGTGCTCTTCGTCCTCGGCGTCGGCCTCGGCTTCCTCCTCCATCAGAGCCGCGAACGCCTCCTCGCCGTCGGAGTCCATCACCGAACAGGCAAATCGCCAAACACCTTGCGGGCGTGGTGGGTGGGCAGCCGCCGGTATCCAGGCCTGCGTGGTCGGAGTCGTGAAGAGCTCACCCAGGAGCAGGATGGCGGCAAAACACTCCCTTTCCGGCCGGGGAATGGCCTTTCTAGCGGCAGAGCAGCGGCTGTGGGCAGGTGGGTGGCGCCAGGATCGGCATGGCGGCGAAAGGGGAAGTGTCATCCTGCCGCGCACGAGTCGAATATGGACGGGGAAAAGGCATTTCTCGCCTGACAGTGGTGGCCCACGCGCCACTTTTCCTTTCGTCAGAGCCCCCAAGTGCCCCCCCAGTGCCCCGAATTCCGCCTAGGATCGCTAGGCCAAAAAATGGGCCGAGCCGGCGGAATTCAGCGTCCTGGGGGCGCGACTGGGTCGTTTTTTCGTCGCCGGCCGTAAAAAAGGGCCCTGAGGGGCTTGTTGGGGGCGCGGCTGGAGATGCTCTAAGTTGGTCACTACAACTCTTATTAAGGGATGGTAGTAGAATAGATCTACCCTATATCTATACTATCAAAAGGGAATTGGTACGTTATCCTCCCTCGTTTAATTTTGTTTCAACCCACTCCCCCTGCTCTTTGGTTTCCTATTGATTTTTTTGGTGATCCCAATTGACAGCGTACAAAAAAATGCAAATAGAGTAACTTGACATAATTTAAACCAAATCAGTAATCAATCAAATCTTACCAAAATCGATATCTCAACTAAATCAAAACTTTTCGCGCCTCCCCGTAATCATATCCAAATCAAATCAATTCTTATCAAAACCTCAACTAAATCAAAACTTTGCCTGTCTTCCCCTACACATACTATTAAATCTTACAAAAATCTAGAATATGGTGGATGTAAGGTATATGTGAGACAAGATTGATGTTGAACCACTAGAATATGTATGCCCCTGTTGCAACGTACGAGCAATTAGCTAATATTATAAATATATCAGTTAGAATAGTCTTAAAGATTGGAAGTGTGGATTAAAATAGTGATGACTTCTACATTTAGTAGTAGATATTGTTACCTGATGATCTCGCCTTGAGTGATCAAAATAAACCTTCATGCGGTGCCTCAACCTCTGAAGCCTCTGTTCCTGTAAATAGCCAGCCAAAAATAGTTAGCCAGTTTGTATCTTATACAGCTAAATGGTTCTCTGAATTCGGCCATTCAACTTGACACATTCGAAGACAAAAATTGATCAAGAGAACTATGAACTTGGCCACTTAAATTGTCATGTCTATCCTGCAGAGTTTGATTGTGCATGGAAGGTCACAGACTAGAACCTAAAACTCATTGCACATGGGGAGAGGCTAAAGACACAAAAACAAAAGGTTAGCTATCAAGGCTAAAGACACGATGATGAACATGTTGCGGTATATGCTATCTTAAATATTGGAAACTTTAACGATCAGTGGATTTCTTTACCCAGAAAGCAAAAAACCTATCAACAAATCTTCGCAGCGTTCTGATATAACAAACCTGCACAGGTGTAAGGTTCACGCATATTCTCTCGTATGCCCCTTTCCTTTTGATGCATACACAAGAGAGGCTTTTCCCTATCCATCTTGGTGATCCACATGACGCCTGATCTGCACAAGAACAGGCACATTCCATTAATAAACAATGAACATCAAACTATACCGAAATAAAGAATTTCTATAATACTTAGAAATAATTTTCATAACAACCAATGCAAAATACGTACTTTGTAGGAGTAATTGTCATGCTAGAGCAACACAAAAACAAAAGGTTAGCTATCAAGGCTAAAGACACGCTGATGAACATGTTGGCATATGCTATCTTAAATACTCCCTCTATTCACAAATATAAGATGTTTTAACTTTTTTCTGGATCGAATGTATATAGACACGTTTTAGTGTGTTTGTTGGCTCATTTCAGTCCGTATGTGGTTCATAATAAAATATCCAAAATACCTTATATTTGTGAACGGAGGGAGTATCTTTTTTGCAGGGAATCTTAAATACTAGAGTAGCATGTTTCTTATAAGCTAATGGATCCATTTTGATAAGATCAGATAAGGAAATTATTTATCTAGCCTACGAAACTTATACTACCCCTCACATTGCACTACATGTTCATAATCCGAGATAAACCCCCACACTAATACCCCCTATAATTCCTCACCAAACGCTCTGTGATTGATCTACAAACTGTGAAATAGGGCAATCAAGGTCGAGATTTCCTACCAAATCATCTGCGCACCATGGCTAACTTTATCTGTGAATCTGACGGAAACTAGGCGTCCCACAAGAGCAAGCAACTGTTAGCATGCCATACTGTTGATGCAATGGAGAAACATTTGTTGTCGATATGCAATCGCAAGTGATTGATGTGCTCAAGTCATATGTAATCCTAGAACCAAAGGGACACAACAAGGGAGTAGCGCACGAAAAGAGTGGGGATGAGCATACAAAGTAAATCTGACGGCTTTAAAGTTCCTACAAAAACTACAATAGAGTAGGTGTTATCACGAGACTATGACAGGTAATAACTTTTATAGAAGTAGGTAATTAATTAATCTACCATTGCAAGATTTGATGGAAGAAATCAAATCTTTCACCTAAAAACATTTGGCCAACAAACTGTTAACGCCAAGACGGAGATCACGAGAACAATGGATGCAATAATTTCTTCATTGGTGTACACGATGCGATGACAGAGACATAAGATTGGAAACTCAGTACACCTTGAGTGGGGAGGGTAAGAACCATGATTGATTGACGACATTGTCCCAAAAGCTCAAACGAGTAGCAGTACTTTCAGTACGACTTCTCTAGGGACCTGCAATGCTGACTTTTGTTGCGCGTACTGAACATAAAGATTGAGGCGACATCGATTGTCAATTTCACATGCACATCACAGGGGCATGTCAAGAACATAAATACGCAGCAATGCTTATTAAGACGTTGAAAATGGCAAACGGGGCAAGAACAAGATACCATAGAAACTGTGATGCAGGAGCAGGATCACACACCGGTAGAGGAAAGAACTAGCATCAGTGATTCAGTAGCCAAGCCAGCAATCACAGCGCAACATTCGAAAAAAAAGGGTGGAATATTCCTTGTTTCGGGAACAGCAAGAAAAGGCAGAAGAATGTCCTATATAATGCCAAAATAACTAAAACTAAAACTACACGCAGACGCAGGCACCAACCAAACCAAACATTGCAAACAGGCGAAAGGAAGGAAATGAATCTCACCAGAAGATCCAGCTGCCTGAGAGGAGCATCGCGCCACCGGCCCGGGTGGCATGAACGTCTTAACAGACAAGCATCCGCCGTGGCGGTGCTGCGTCTCCGCTGCCGCCGGCGCTGGGGCCGCCTCCATTCTCCTCTCCGGACCAGCAGAATAGTGATCTCGCAAGGCTAGCTCGGCTGCAACGTGTCGCCGACTCGTTGCTGCTGGTTTGCAGCAGAGGCGGCGGCCGCGGCGGCGTTGTCGCTGAGGGAGACGGGGGACTCTGTGCACAGAGGGAAGTTGGGAAAGAGAAATAATGAGAGAGCGGGGCGACGGACGCAGGCGGGCGGCAGCGGCGGGCGGCGTGTAGCTGGCCGTTCCGGGGGAGGAGTACGTCGCCTTGTGCCTTGTCGCCATCTAAACGGACGCAGACTGCAGCGAATTATTTTTGAAACAGATTTTTTATAACAAATTCAAAAAATGTATGCCCTAGATTGAATATTTTAAAAATATGACCACATTGGCCTCGCAGATTCCGTTGGGCTGGAAAGTCGCCGTCGATGATCCGTGGACCAAAGAGATTAACTTCGGCAATGCATGGACCGCTGTCTACGGCGTACTAGCGACCAAAGAGCATCTTCGGGGCAACCCGAGACCGAAGAAGTCGGGGATAAGACCGAGCTTCTTCTTCCTCCAGCCGATTGTTTCTTTGTGGCTTCTCTCTCCTTTCTCTTGCATTTTTCCGTTGATCTTCTTTTTTTTTCCAGCCAATCTCGCATTCAATGCACACAAATAGTAGAGCATGGCCATCCCCGATGGCCTATGGCCTAGGATCTGATCTATCCATGGGGTAGCTTATTTTGCATGTAGTGAGTATAGGTGAGGAGGAGCCATGGTGGGGTGGAGGTTCGGCTGGGAGGAGGTGGTGGGTCGGAAGTGCGGCTTGGGAGTAGAGGAGGCGCTAGTGGTGATGAACCTTTGTGGGAGGTAGCCGGAGTTCAACCTCGGGGAACCGAGGGGGAGGCAGTGGTGGAAGAACTCTGGGAGGTGGCCAATGCCGCTGAGTTAAAGAGAGGAGCAAGGCAGTGGGCCCACGCATCTAAGGTATAACCATCACTAGAGGAATCAACTTCTTTGTCGTCTGCCAAAGTAGATGGCAAAGGGGTGTTCCACTGTCGGCAAAGGCCTTTGCCGTCAGCCTCCTGTCGGCAAAACTTCTACGACTACTGTCGTCGGTAAATGTCCTTCTTTGTCATCTGCCTGGGCGAAGCGGACGGCAAAGGGGTTTGCCGTTAGTCAGAGGTGCAAGCGGACGACAAAGGTGTTTAGACGGCAACCGACACGCAACTACTCTGTTAGGTGGCTAGCGGAGCATTTGTTGTCTACCT
The DNA here is from genome assembly GCF_904849725.1 of Hordeum vulgare subsp. vulgare. NCBI lineage: Eukaryota > Viridiplantae > Streptophyta > Magnoliopsida > Poales > Poaceae > Hordeum > Hordeum vulgare. Next base: position 414,515,014 of record NC_058524.1, read on the forward strand.
TCATTAAGCTCTTTGCCGTTTGCTTTGTTGAACCCTTTGTCGTGTGCTTTACACGGCAACAGACGACAAAGTACCCATATGGGTCAGCCGCCTGCTGCCCAGCTTGCACAGCTATCTGTCGTCTGTCTCTTTAAAACCTTTGTCCTCTGCTTTGTTAAAGCCTTTGTCGTCTGCTTTCCGGGGCAGCAAACGGCAAAGTACCCAAATGGACCAGCCGCCTGTTGCCCAGTTTGCACAGCTATCTGCCACGTGGCCCCTTTGCCGTCTGTCAGCTGATGGCAAAGGCCTTTGTCATCAGCTGGCAGACAGCAAAGAGCACATATTGTCACTGATTTGTTTATTTTATGTTATTTCACAACACTTATATGATATACATATATTTCACAGCACATATATTATATACAGTTCACATCACATATATATAGTTCACATCACATATATGATATACATATAAAGTTCATCAATGTCATTTGTTCATCAATCACACCACATACATTGAAAGAACCAACATACAAAGTTTTACACTATTTATCCATATATACATACATATAGTTCCACATTGTTCATCAAGTCAAATGAAAACAAAAACTAAAGCACTCCATCAATGTCAGCTCCGATGTAGTAAATCTAATCTGCAAAATGGAAATAAGAAAGTTAGAAGAAGAAGAACAATATATGACCTTTTTGAGCTTATTATGTCATTTTGGAGGAAAATAAGCAAAGTATATGACCTTTTTGAGCTAACCAAGGTTATTATGCCATTTTGACCTAACTAAGCTAATTATGTCATTTTGAATGAAAAAGCTAACTATCTGACATTTATGATGTAACAAATGTTCTTATGCCATTTTTGACCTAACTATAAGCTAATTATGTCATTTTAGAGGAAAACAAGCTAACATTTATGAGCTTACCAAGGTTCTTATGCCATTTTGAGATTATTATGTCATTTAGGAGGAAGATACGCTAAGTTATGAGCTAACCATGGTTCTTGTGATGTTTTTACCTAACTAAGCTAATTATGTCATTTTGGAGCTAAAGTAGCTAATTATGTCATTTTGGAGCTAAATTAGCTAATTATGTCATTTTGAAGGATAATTAGCTAAGTATGTCTTTGTTGGGAAAATGAGCTAAGGAGAAGAAAGAGGAGAATAAAGAGGAGACGGAGAAGAAGAAGAAGAAGAAGAAGAAGGAGGAGGAGGAGGAGGAGGAGGAGAAGAAGAAGAAGAAGAAGAAGAAGAAGGAGGAGGAGGAGAAGGAGAAGGAGAAGAAGGAGGAGGAGAACAAGAAGAATGAGGAGGAGGAGAACAATAAGAAGAAGAAGGAGAAGAAGAGGAAGAGGATGATTACAATACTTTTCTTATTTTGAGCTTATTATGTCATTTAGGAGGAAGATACGCTAAGTTATGAGCTAACCAAGGTTCTTGTGATGTTTTTACCTACCTAAGCTAATTATGTCATTTTGGAGCTAAAGTAGATAATTATGTCAATTTGAAACTAAATTAGCTAATTATGTCATTTTGGAGGATAATTAGCTAAGTATGTATTTGTTGGGAAAATAAGCTAAGGAGAAGAAGAAAGAGGAGAAATTAGCTAATTACGTCATTTTGGAGCTAAATTAGCTAATTACATCATTTTGGAGCTAAAATAGCTAATTATGTCATAAATGAACTAGAGAAAACTTACCGTCATGGTCATCTAGGAGAAGCACCAGGGTTGCTCGAGTCAGTTGCGTTTGGAGACGGTTGCCCTGCAGAAGGGTCGTGCGATGCCGCTCGGGAGTTATTCTGCAAAAAAGATATTTTGCCATGTCTCGTTAGCATGATGACACTCAAAATGTTAATACTAGTTTATAATGACCATTGAAATGAAACTCATCGTGCCAATTGCAGAAAAGACAGGCATCGACGGAGGGGGGCTGACCGGTCTTCTCGCACATAGACTGCACATGAACTCACCGTACGAGACTGCACATTTGGTCGTATTAGTTAGTAATGAAACAAACATTACACGCATGATTTGGCTAATGTGAAAAAGGAACTTACCACAATAAGCTCATACATGGCCAGCTGACCCGCCTCATTTTGTGCCCTCTCCTCCTTCAACAACCTAGTCGTGGCCCGGTCCCTCTCCTCAAGAGCAGCCTGTTTTGCCCCTCTCTCATTCTCAAGAGCAGCCTGGTTGGCCGCTCTCTCTTTCTGAAGAGTAGCCTGCAACACCATTCCTCGTTACCACTGTAATGATCGATGGCCACACACACAATGAAATGGATGAAAGTTTTCTAAGTCCGTACAACTAACCTCGATGGCGAGATCGACTCGCCATGGACGAGGTGTTATCTCGGGACAGGAGCTCGACTGGCGTGACTTAATCTCCGGGAGAGTGAGTGGACAACGTATTATCCCATCTCCAATGGCTATTGAGCCATGGGGCCTCCCACCACCAGATATCATCACCAGCTCTGGATCCAAAGGTTCCTGGCTCGGGCTAAAGTCCTCCCCTTTCCTAGCCTTCCCCACGTACCTGTATTTCATGAGCTTGTGGTGGGAGGAGATGTTGGTGAACTTATCTGGATGATCCAGGTCAGACTCAAAGAATGCCTTGGCCTTCTTGTAGGAGGCAGTATGGGCCATGCCATAAAGGTCGTAGAACTCTGGCACCTCCGTCTTATTGTGATGCGCCTAAAAGAGAGGAACAAAGTATTAGTAAAGGGCTCAAGCTAGCATGAAGAATTAATTGCATGAATAAGGAAGCAAACCACGTACTCAGTTTCGTCCAAACTGAATTAAGTTGGCACTGCCTTGATAGTGTGGCACACCAACCATTTGGGCACGCCGCTCCTTCGCATTGTCGTGGACGGCTCGCCAGTTGCCTATGCACCACTCATGCACCAACGCCTCCGAACAATCCATCTTATCCGCACACCATCTTGGGGGCACCTATAAGTTAGTAAAAATAATTTTGAGCGCTACGCCTACAAATCAAATCAAGAAACTACGCATGAGGCCTTAAGAATAGGTAATTACCTTCATGTATTGCTCCTTCTTCAGATACTTTCTGCGACACTCCTACTTCTGCTTCTTAACACTACGCGTGGCGTAGTAGTTTAGAATAGCTTGTGGCCGAGCCTCGTGGTGCAAGTTCTGTAATAGCCGCCTACACTCGACCTCGAGAACATTGGTCGCCGCCTCCTCATATCCCTCCTCACACCTGTAGAAGGTTTGCAATCAAATGAGACAACACTGATTAGTACAATAATTAGCTATATTGTTAATTTAAGATTGTGTAAAAGGAGAATTTACCCACAAGGTGTTGATCACCATCTTGGCCCTCATGTGGCACAAGACACCATCTGTAATCTCCTCCGACGGGACGTGCACAGCCTGGTAGTGCTCCCAGGTAAATCCTAGTGTTGGAACCTGACCCTCACCGTGCAACGTGACAAACCCCGGGAAATTTGTCCGGCAAAGCACACCAAGGACGGTTTTCGGCTTGCGGACTCCAAGGGAGTGTATCCAACCCCTGCAGTATGACAATGTCAACGCAATACATATTTGAAGAAACTTGAAGGCAAAAGGCAAAAAAAGAGTAAATGCACTTACCTCTCCCCTTCAGGCTTAATTACCGACCTATGCTCGCGGGCTGCCGGTACGACCGGGAGACGTGTACTACCACGCTTGTACATGGTGACCCCGTCCACCACGTTGCCCACACTATCCGTAGACTGATCCCCGCCACCAACAGAATGGCCACCCGGCCCATTGGTCCAATCCGACCAGACACCCTATCCAGACGTCTCCATGTTAGCTGAAGCCTCTGTGACGGGAGTCTCTTGGGATGTAGCCTCAGGAACTGTAGTCTCATGGGTCGAATGCCCGTCGACCCGAGGCTCGTGGACCGGAGTCTCATGGGCCGAATGCTTGTCGACCCGAGGCTCCTGGACCGGAGTCCCCATAGCATCCACCGAAAACGGACCCATAATAGTAGTCATGTGCTCGGTATAATGAGCTGGTGGTGGTGGCGAGGACGGTGTAGCAGTCCGCCTACCTCTCCCACGACCACGTCTTGTACCTTCCCCCTTCTTCACTGCCCGACTTCCTCTCAAAGTGGGCAACACCGCCGAGGAAGAATCACCCGTGGGTGGTGTCGTCAGACTGTCCACCAAGGCTCTACGGAGAGATAGGGGTGGAATGGAAGTACCACCCCTCGCGCGGTCCGCCGATGAAGATGAACCCACCGAGCGATCTGGACCCGCGCCCACCATCTTTCAACACCTGCCATGATAAAGAGTAAAATAAATTAGTACAACATAAAAAAATTGAATACGTGACATGAATAATAATATGTACCTATATAATTTAAGTTGGGACGCATTTAACTTAATAATAGTCTGGATCAATAAATGCATAATCATCATCACTATCATCTGTGTCGTCATGAATGACGTGCTCATCGGCTTCAACGACATGAACTTGTGGAAGGCCTTTCTGTAATCGGTGAAGCATTGACAGGTCATCCGCAACAGTAACCTCTTCTAGTTCCGGTCCTGCTTGTTCCGGCTCAGGGGTGAAGTCGGATTCACCGTCGCTATCTACTTCCATGTTCTGGGGTGAAGCACGGTGTTTCTTGAAACGTTTCTTGGAAAGACGTGTTTCTTGGAATAATTCTCCATCATATGTGTCTGGGTTAATGTGAGGTTCATAATCCTCTTCATCTCGGGGAGGTGGTCTAACACGTGGCGTCACTTCATAAACAACATACCAACCATTAAGATTCTTATCAGTTTGGCATGCCCACGGTAGATACAAAACTTGGGTCGCCTGTTGAGCTGTAATATAGACATCGGGAACATCTAAATGGGTGCTTGGATTGATTTCGACTAGCCCTATATGTTCATGAGTCCTTCTAGTCTCCTTCGGCTGGAACCAATAACATTTGAAGACTATGACGTTCGGTGGGTTTTCACCATAGAATTGAGGTTCATAAATTGCTTCAACTCTTCCATAATACTTGATACCACCTTCGCCGATAGCAGAGACACAACAATTTGTAGATTTCCTGTCCGGCATAGATACCTCTTTGCCAAAGGTACGAAAGTGATACCCATTGATGTTGTATTTCTCAAATGAACGGACCTTATAGTCAAAACCATTAGCGGCTTGTCTCAATTCGGCGTCCATGCAACACGAGTTACTCGACTGGATCCAGTCTATGGCCATGACCGGCGACCAATCTCCAATCTATGATCAAGTCAGGCTTAGGACCGACGACAATAAATTCGTGTTCCACTCATTACGCATTTGGTCACTGCCGTTGAGTGCCCGGCTAAAGGCTCCCCACGTCATCTACCAGAATTAAGGACGGTCTATGTCCCGGTTACTGAACATCCGGTCTCCTCCGATAATCGAGAACATGGACCTCGTCTCGAGATAAGCTCTTGACCAGGGGCCGATTAGGCATGCGACCTAGAACCAGTGCGATGGGGTCTCGTCACAATCGCAAATTCTGATCCTGCCGTACCAAACCCCGCAAAAGTGCGGGGTGCGGTGGCCAAAGTCTCGGACTCGTACCTCATGGGAACGCAAAATCGTAACCCACCCACCATCCAGCTCGAGCATCCCTTGGAAAAAATAGTAGGGTTCAGCCTACCGCACCCACACAAGTTCAAACAACAACCAAGGGAATCAATACACCACTTTTGGGTTAGATTCCTCCTCAAAAATGGTAGGGCAAAAGGCCTCAGCGATCAAGAGGTGATCAACTCCTTCCAACATAGCTGCCATGACAAGGGCATCCTCAATGCCCTCGCTCATCGCCAAGTCCAAACCTCCACCTAGTTGTCAAACCTTGTGCTCAAATATTACGCCATGGAAAGCACTTGGCAAATGCAGCTAATGCGCACGGAGCCCAGAGAAATCGAGCAAGCCAGAGGAACCCGAAGAAGGCGTGCTCCCCCATTCTCCGGGCCAACTACACCCAAACCCGTAGAGAAGAGGAACAAAACATGGACCAGATCGGTCCTCGACACATTACTGGATGAGCCTTGCCACATACACTCGACCCCGCATAATGCAAGCTCCACCCACAGCCTTCGAGCAAGTTGGGTCATCATGCAAGTTGCAAAAAGCGGAGAGGTCATCTTAAAGACTCCACTTGCGGAGGAAAGGATGGCCCACCACTAGTAAGCAATGCAAAGATCTTAATGATCTATGAAACATTTTCCTCAAAAAATCGAAGAAAGAGAGCTCTTACAGAGTTCCGTCAGATTCACCACATCGTGACGGCGAGTCCATGGTTGAACACACCAATTACTTTTGACAAAGACGGCCAACCGATCACCAGTACGGGCCGAGCACCTACCGCCCTAGTCCTAAACCCCATAGTTGATGGCTTTCGACTGAATAAGGTGCTAATGGATGGTGGTAGTGGTCTAAACCGCATTTATGAGGACAGATTGGAAAAAATGCAATTCGATAGATCTCGAATCGAACGTAACAACAACACCTTCCGAGGCATCGCCCATGGAAAGAGGCACGCTATACCGGACAAGTAACACTCGACGTGGTATTTGGTGTGCCCAAGAACTACCGACCCGAAGAACTTATTTTCCATATCGTGCCCTTTCACGGTGGTTACCATGACCTGTTAGGACGTGAAGCCTTCACAAGATTCCAAGCCATACCACACTACGGGTACAATAAGCTCAAAATGCCAGGGTCGAACGGTGTGATCACAGTCATAAGTGACCCCGACAAAGCCCTCCAAGCTAAAAACAAAACTGCATCCCTTGTCATGGAGGTACTAGCCAAAACCCTCATCGCGGAAGAGCTCACCACACTCTGCTCCATAGCGGACAAGGATGACGTGATCCTCGACAAACGACCCAAGTCCACATCCTTTAAATAAGCGTACAAAGTCATCAAATTTCATGTACATCCAACGGACCCCAACAAAACGGCATCCACCGGAGCTCAGCTCGACCCCGCAATCGACAAGGCGTTGTCCAGTTTTTTGCGCGAAAAGTGGGACATCTTCGCGTGGCACTCCTCAGACATGCTAGGAATCCCTCGGGAGCTGGCCAAACACAGCCTGAATATAATAGCTGGCTTCAAACCTGTCAAACAAACCTTGCATCGATTCTCCGAACCAAAGCGTCAAGCCATGGGCGAGGAGCTGGCCAAACTACTAGAAGCCAGGGTCATTCGAGAAATCAAATATCCCGACTGGTTGGCAAATTTGGTCATGGTACCAAAGAAGGACAAATCTTGACAGCTATGCGTCGATTTCAAAGACCTTAATAAGGCCTGCCCCAAGGATCATTTCCCCTTACCCCGAATAGAACAAATCATCGATGCAACAGCCGGATACGACTCTCTGTGTTTCCTTGAAACCTACTCCGGATAGCATCAGGTTAAAATGAAGGAATCCGACCAGGCTGCAACCATCTTCATAACCCCCTATGGACAATTCTGCTTTAACACTATGCCTTTTGGGTGAAAGAACGCGGGCGCCACTTACCAGCTCATGATCCAAACATGTTTGGAGAAAAAAAATCGGAAAAACAGTAGAGGCATACGTGGACGACGTGGTCGTCAAGACCAAACACGTGGACCAGCTGATAGACGACCTCATGCATACCTTTGCCAGCCTATGAGAATAGATATATATATAAGGTTTAACCCGGACAAGTTTGTTTTCGGAGTCCCAGCCAGCAAACTTCTCACATTCATCATTTTGCAAATAGGGGTAGAGGCCAATCCGGTCAAGATCCGAACTCTGTCACAACTCGCTGTTCCTACAAAGCTAAAGCATGTCCAAAATTTGGCAGGCTGTGTGGCGGCTTTAAGCCGGTTTATCTGTCGCCTCAGCGAGAAAGCACTCCCACTTTACAGGTTTCTAGAAAAGGACCAATAACTTTGAGTGGACTAACAAAGCAGCGACTGCTTCGGAAGAACTCAAAACGCTGCTCACCAACAACCCCATCATAGCAGCACGTTGCGCAGGAGAACCGATGTTGTTATACACCTTGGCCAACAATCAAGTGGTCAGCGCGGTCCTCATCATAGGACGGGAGGCCGAGGGGCACCAACTACGGATACAAAGGCTGGTCTATTACGTGTCCAAAGTGCTTACCCCATGCAAAACCACATACCCACCCTACCAGAAGATCACCTACACACTGTATATGGGATCATGTAAGCTCATGCACTACTTCCAAGAGTGAGCGGTCACGGTAACATCCGAGGTCCCCTTAAGTGACATCATTAACAGCAAGGACACCGTCGACCGAATAGCTAAATGGGACATAAAACTCCTGCCATTCGATATTACCTACAAGCCACGACGAGCCATCAAATCTCAAGTGCTTGCCGACTTCATTGCCATATGGACAGAGGCAGAGGTCCCCAGAGAGTACATCACTTATGCTCATTGGACCATGTACTTTGACGGGTCCAAAACTCTCGCCGGACTGGGGGCTGGCGTAATACTCACATCCCCTACCGGGGATAATGACCGATATGTGCTACAGATCATATACGCCAACTACAATAATGCAGCAGAATACGAAGCACTACTACACGGTCTTTGGATGGCAACCTCAATGGAGATACAACAACTTGAGGTACGGGGGGACTCCAACCTCGCCATCTCAGAAATCAATGGCGAATTCGATGCAAAAAATCCAAAAATGGCAGCATACAGAAACACCATCCTCAAGATATCAACACGTTTGAGGGATTGAAGTTTCATCATGTCTCGAGGGATAAAAACCAAGCCGCAGATGTCCTTGCCCGCTTAGGCGCAAAACATGATCTCGTCCACCACAACACTTTCCTAGAGAGGCTCTTCAAGCCATCTGTGGTATGGCAAGACGAGGACACTTGGACGATAGTTGATGGTGCGCCACAGGTTACACCCCCACATCTGAGCCAGACAATGATATCATTGGTGGATCCACAATTGAAGAAACACCTTCGGCTCACCACGTCATGGCAGTGATCGCACCATGGACCAAGCCCTTCCTTGCCTACCCTCTTCGCAAAGAGATCCCCGACGACCATACTGAGGCGAGACGTATCATTCGCCGATCAAAGGCCTACAAGGTCCATGAGGGTGAGCTTATAAGAAAAGCACCACGGGAGTGCTCCAACGATGCATCTCCGAAGAAGAAGGGAGGCGACTCTTGGCCGAAGTACACACAGGCATGAGTGGCCACCATGCAGCTGCATGGGCCTTGGACAGGAAGGCTTTTAGAGCCGGTTCCTTTTTGCCAACAGCCCGACAAGACGCCCACACACTCGTTCAGCATTGTGTAGGGTGTCAACTTTTTGCAAATCAAAGCCACATGCCCCCCACGGCTCTTCGGACAATTCAGATCACCTGGCCTTTTGCGGTATTGGGGCTTGATATGGTCGGACCACATAAAGGGGGGACCAAGAAAAAGAAATACCTTCTGGTCATGGTGGACAAATTCACTAAATGGATTGAAGCCAAGCCCGTAAGCTCGGCCAAAGCAAAGCCAATGATTGAATTCATATCCAGCATCTTACACTGTTATGTTGTCCCGCACAGTATAATAACGGACAATGGATCCAACTTTACCGCCCAGGAAGTCAATGACTGGTGCGCAAACTTGGGCATTAAGCTCGATTATGCTTCGGTATATCATCACCCCCTGTCGGTGCAAGTGTGCACACGGTCACCTATGGGACCTTTGGGCCCCTTTCTGGTTCGGCGGGGAGGTCGTGTCGTGCAAAGAGCATTGACTACGAAACAACACAATGATGAGAGGGTTTTTACCCAGGTTTGGGCCGCTGGGAAGCGTAAAACCCTACTCCTACTTATGTTGATTGATTAGGGAAGACGAAGTTTACGCGGAGCTATACCCCAGCAAAGGTTGCTGGGGAGAGCTAGCACCCGCGTACACTTACACTTGGCTCTAATCCCTTGTGGACCTATCCTACCAAGTGTCGGATCTCTAAGTGCTCGAATACCCAAAGATCTGAATCCTTTTCCAGGTTGCCTCAGGCCTCCTTTTATAGTTCAAGGGGCGTCCACAGTGGCAACTGACATGATCAGATAGGTAATAGTGCTAACATACATAACTCTGGCACTTAAGACACAACGCCATAAATGCATCCTTAGGTGGCGAGCAGTGGTGCGTTCCCAACAAGCCCTGCCACCTAAGAGCTGGCTGTGGCTTGAGGTCTTGACACGCCTCTCGACGGGTGTCAACGGGTTGCAACCTGTCTTCTAGCACGGCTCCATGTAGCTAGCGAGAGACACCTTGCCGTCTGGGGGCTTGACACCTCATCGACAAGTGACTGGTGTAGCGATGAGGTGGACCTGTGGCAGGTTGGCTCACACCTGCCAGGGAGGCGCCTTGCCGGGTCTTGGTGAGGATGAGCGTGCCCTCGCCCCCGGCAGGTGCCGGGGGTTCTTGGCACATCTTGGGTTGTTAGAGTTGGTGGTTGTTCTTGAGAGGTGATGCTCTCAAGGCCCGTGCACAAGTCAGGGGCACTAGGTACCCCATTGTTAGTGCAGTGACACCCCCAAACAAATGGCCAAGTAGAATGAGCCAACGGGCTCATTATGAGTGGTATCAAACCTCGGCTGGTCTGATTTCTCACGGAATCCAACTGCAACTAGGTGGAGGAGCTCGACTCCGTGATAGGGGGTTTGTACACCACCCCTAATCGCCCAATAGGACACACACTGTTTTTATGGTGTATAGGGCCAAAGCGGTTCCCCCTTGCGATATCATCCATGATGCACCTCGGGTGTGCATGTATGAGGAAAGAGAGGCTGAGCAAGATTGGCAAGATGACTTGGATGCATTGGAAGGGGAGCGCGACATAGCCCGGGCCCGTCCTACCTTTTATCTACAACAAGAACAATGTTATCAAAGCAGAGAAGTCCGAACAAAGGCATACAACATGGGCGAACTCGGCCTATGCCTCCCAAAGAAGCAGAAGCATAAACTTAACCCTAAAGGGGAGGTCCCTTTCATAATTGATGCAGTCCTGACACGAGGAGCTTATCGCCTGCGCAACCGAGAGGATAATCGCCTCGAGCCAAACCCATGGAATGCAGCCCATCTTCAATGTTTCTACGGCTAGACCGACATCGCTCCCTTCTTCATAACCTTCCACTTCTTCTTTCTTCAAGTTTTTTTTCTTGTTTTATTTTTTTGAGGAAAGTATGTGGTGGTTGTTTTGAGGAAGGTGGGTTTAATGTACCGGCGAAAGTAGCGCGGTACTAGAGAGGCTAGCAAAGGTGGAAGGGTGAGAGTGTGTATATTCCATGAACTCAACATTAGTCATAAAGAACTCACATACTTATTGCAAAAGCCTATTAGTTATCGAAGCAAAGTATTAGACGCATGCTCCTAGGAGAAGGGTTGGTAGGAGTTAACCATCACGGGATCCCGACCTCCACGCAGAGGTTGACAATCATTAAACAAATTATGCTCCGACTTCATCACACAACGGATCACAATATGACGGGGGGATAACCCCGGGGTAGGCTCATCCAACCTATTCCTTTGCACCCAAGTACAAAGGGAATCTTCAGCTTCCTCCAAACGGCCAACTCCTCCTGGCCGGCAAGGAAGCGCCTACCGACTAGGGGCGAGACGACCACTCCTCCTGACCGGCTAGGAAGCGCCGGCCGGCTAGGGGCGAGACGGTAACTCCAAGGCCGGCTAGCAAGGCCGCTAGCCGGCTAGAGAGGTCTTGTCACATCCGATCCTAGGCTGTGACGGGATTCTATGATTAAAGGTGAAGACGCGTCATCACGGGTACAAGGTTGAGACGCACGTCATGTACAGTGTCAGTGTCCATGCCGCTGACCTATGTCGGCTCTCATCTGTCAACCAGCACACTACCAGCCCGCCAGCGCCCACTCCATTACCGAGCTCGGCATGGCCAGAGTGGAGACAGTCGTACCGGCGACCCATGACGAACCTCGCAAGATGACGCCGGACGCACCACACGTGTCCTGCGTGGGCCTCACGCGAGAGCCCCATTGGCTGGCCGGCGGGTCCCATGGACAGATGGGGCCATGCAGCCAGCAGGCCCCTCCAACGATAAGACTAGACCACGGCGGACCCCCTGGCCAGCTGGCGAGGCTGCCAGGCGGGTTCCTCTTATGTACTTTTATCCATATTGTAGGTCCGTGGGTTCGACTATAAAACCCCCCGATCCCCCTCCATGCAGAGGGTCATCCAACTTCACACACACACTCACACACTCATACAGGAGAGGTAGACGCGAGCCGGCAGCTCCTTCTTCCTCCTCCGTCGAACAGCTCAAGGAGCGCATTGTAATCTCTCTGGTTCATCAACCAATCTGGCAGGACTTGGGTATTATCTCCCACGGAGAGCCCCGAACCTTGGTACATCATGCGTCTATCTCATTTGTACCAATCCCGTTCCCGGAGCCCGTCGGTGTCCTTCGGTTTCCACCACTCTCGATTAGCCTACCCATGGCTACTCTCGTGAGTAAACGACGACAGTTGGCACCCACCATGGGGTCTCCATGGCACTGGTCGGAGTTACACTCCGGGCAGGACCCTTAGCCAACACCACCGGATGCCTTGCATCCGGATCGATCAGCATGCCCGTGGAGCCTGCCCTTGCGAAGGTTTCCACGATGCTCACCGATGATCCAGGCTGTCTCACGGACTCTGATGAGGGGTTCTCCAGTGGGCCGCTACCTAGCGATGTCGTCGTGGACGTCACGAACCTCGGAGTTCTCTTCAGCGACCTGCGCCTCGACAATGAGACTCGCCACCTCGACGAGGGCATCGACATCGACGCGCTATGCGCAAGCTTTAGCAGACTCTCACTTGAGGATGTGCCTGATCCTGATGAGTACTCTAGCGAGGTGCTCGGCTTTGACGATCCACCTTCATCTGCAGGATGTCTTGCCCCGCACGACGTCGCCATCAGCTCCAACTTCATGGAGGTGATGGTTATCGGTGCTAGCACCAGTGCAACTCTCGGTAAGGCTCCTGTGAATGCAGCTGACCCCTCCGCAGGCTCTGCACACCCACTCCATGCCACCTTGCCGGACTGAAGACACCCATCGCTACAGCTGCAAACCCAGTCGATGCTAGGGCCACACTCGAGGAGGTCCGCAAGCAGCTCCTAGAAGAGGGCATTGCTCTCGCCACCGCCAAGCGTCGGATGGAGGCCGTGCAGCATGAGTATAACTCCACTTATGGCTTCACTCCGGCTGCTGATGGCCCCAGCCCGCGCGGCGAAGTCCGCGGCCGCGGCCGGGTCGTCGCTGAAATCTTAGGTGGCAAGCAGCCCATCTATGATACCCCCGTGGCCAAAATGCGGGCCGCCCAGGCGGCCATGGCAGAGATGGCTGGTTTGGAGGGCGAGGAGCACGCCCTTCAAGAGAAGCGTGTCATGGATCTCCTTGACGCCGCCAACGAGCAGCATGCCCATTTCGACCCCGGCGACGCACAGTCGATGTCTCCGGTAACCAACCCTGAGACTCACCGCACCCCCAGCAGCCGTCATCACGCCCAAGGATCCTTCATGCTTTGCACTTCTGGCCGAAAGGGCGAGGGCAGCCAAGACCGGCGTTCCCAGCACGAGAGTGAGCCGGTTTCCAGCCGACTCTGCAAGGAGGCTGGTGACGAGGATGATTCGGTGCATGAGGTCCCCCCGCCGAAGCGTCGGCGGAAGGCCAAGGCGACTGAGTCCCAGGGAACCCTTGGGACCTCGGCCCGGATCGGCCCTCGTGTCCCTCATAGTGACAATGATGCTCGCAAGCGCATAAACCTTCTGGCGCAGTCGGTCCTCCTAGAAGAGGAGGGTCCCATTGGTTCGGCATGCTTCGGCTCCCGAATCCGAGGGGAGTCGTTCCCTACCGGCTTCACTCTCCCTCGTGACACCCCAAGTACAGTGGCACCGCCAAGCTGGAGGACTGGCTGATCGACTACACCACTTCAGTCGGCATCGCCCGGGGTAACAAGCGCGTAGCGGTACGCTACGTGCCTCTCATGCTGACCGGCTCAGCCAAGACTTGGCTCAACAGCGTGCCAGCCGACAACGTCAACTCTTGGGTTGTCTTCGAGGAGGCGTTCGTCCGCAACTTCAACGGCACCTACAAACACCCTGGCCGGCCTCGCGAGCTGGCCATGTGCATCCGGAGGCCCTACGAGCCCCTTCGCGACTACGTCACGCGCTGGACGGAGCTGCACAACTCGTGCAAAGGGGTGCACGAGGTACAAGCAATTCAATACTTCATTGACGGCTGTCGGGACGGCACCCTACTCCAGCACAAGCTCATGTGCTCCGAGCCCACCTTTTTGGCGGTGCTCATGGCCAAGGCGGACAAATACGCCACGGCCGACTCCGCCATGCGGGTCAAGGTCACCGCCTCGAACAAGCCTGTCCCCATGCCATCTACTTCCAAGCCGGCTAGCAACCGAGGCAGCTAGAACAACAAGCGCAAGGCAGATCAATCTGATCCGCGCTCAGCAAGCAAGCAGGTTGCCAACATGGAGGAAGAGTCGCCGGCTGCTCAGCGGCAGCGGACCGACAAGAATGCCTCGCAGCCCAAGCTCACCTTCGAGCAAATTCTCGATGCGCCATGCAAGATGCACTCCGGGGCGAAGCCAGACACCCATACACTCCGACAATGCAGCTTCGCACAACGACTGTCTTGGGGTGAGGGTCTGTCGGCCAGCGCCTCGTGCTCCGGCTCCAGTGTCGGCTCCGGCTCCATCACCGCCGCCTCCTAACGATGGTCGTCTCCACGAAAAGTTCCCCGAGCAAGACAGGGCCTACATCGTCTTCACTAGCGAAGGCGACGACAAACACAACCAGCGACATCGTCGGTGCGAGGTAAATGCCACAGTCCCCTCGGTTCCCCAATTCATGCATTGGTCCGAAAAGCCAATCACATGGAGCCGAGCTGACCATCCTGCGGTGATGCCAAACCCTGGCTCATACGCGCCCGTCCTCAACCCCACCTTTGCCTCCAAGAGGCTCACCTGCCGGTTCTCCCAGGTGTTGGTCGACGGCGACAGCAGCATTAACATCCTCTACCGCGACACCCTGCTCAAGCTCGGGCTGAAGGAGAAGGATCTCCAGCCGACCAGCACTGTCTTCCACGGCATTGTGCCGGGACAGTCATGCTCGCTGATTGGCAAAATCCGGCTGGATGTCCTCTTTGGCGACAAGGCGCACTTCCGCCGCAAACCGATTTGGTTCGAGGTGGCGGACCTCAATAGCCCCTACCACGCACTGCTGGGCAGGCCAGCTTTGGACAAATTCATGGCCATCCCCCACTACGCCTACCTCAAGATGAAGATGCCGGGTCCCAAGGGCATCAACACCATCGCTGGCGACTACAAGAAGTCGCTCGAGTGCGCACGCGACAACAGCCGTCTAGCCGACGCCCTGGTGATCGTTGAGGAGAAGAGACATATCAACCAACTCTTGGCTCAGGCTACCGAGCAGCCGACAATCCCTACTCCATCGTCCTAGTCAGCCGGCGAAGGCTCGTTCGAGTCGACCAAGGAAACCAAGCAGGTGCCGCTCGACCCTGCGAACCCCAAGCAGTGCATCACCATTGGCGCTAACCTCAGCGCCAAATAGGAAGGCAAGCTCGTCGACTTCCTCCGTGAGAATCGGGACATCTTCGCATGGTCCCCAAAGGACATGTCGGGAGTTCTGAGGAAGTACGCCGAGCACAAGCTTCATGTGCGGCCGGATGCCAAGCCGGTGAAACAACCCATGAACCACTTCGCCGAGGGGAAGCGTCGCACAATAGGAGAAGAGATCGCTCGACTGCTCGCAACCGGCTTCATAATGGAAGTTTTCCACCCGGACTGGTTGGCCAACCCAGTTCCGGTGCTGAAGAAAAACAAGACCTGGAGAATGTGTATCGACTACACAAGCCTGAATAAGGCATGTCCGAAAGACCATTTCGCTTTGCCCCGGATAGATCAAGTGATCGACTCCGCAGCTGGCTACGAATTAATGTCCTTTTTGGACGCCTATTCAGGCTACCACCAGATCAAGCTAGATCCAGCCGACCGGCTGAAGACCTCCTTCATTACGCCCTTCGGGGCCTACTGCTACAGCACCATGATGTTCGGCCTGAAGAACGCTGGTGCCAGCTTTCAGCGCTGCATGGAACAATGCCTCCTTCCGCAAATCAGTAGGAACATCCACGTCTATGTGGATGACATCATCATCAAGACCAAGCAATATTTTAGTCTCCTTGAAGACTTGCGAGAGACGTTCGCCAATCTGCGCGAATACAAGATCCGGCTCAATCCGGAGAAGTGCGTCTTTGGAGTTCCAGGCGGCAAGCTGTTGGGTTTCTTCGTGTCATCTCGCGGCATCGAAGCTAACCCTTAGAAGATCAGAATCATTGAGCGTATGGTGAAGCTGGCTCGAATCCTCGACGTCCAGAAGTTCGCTGGTTGTCTGGCGTCCCTCAGTCGGTTCATCAGCCGGCTTGGCGAGAAGGCGCTTCCACTCTATCAGCTGATGAAGAATATGACCAAGTTCGAGTGGAACGACCAGGCGGATGAAGCCTTCCGCGACCTCAAGCGCGTCATCTCGAGTATGCCAATATTGGCGGCACCGGGCGAAAGAGAACCCATCCTCATCTACATTGCGGCAACCACTCGCGTGGTTAGCGTGGTTCTGGTAGTGGAGCGCAAGGAGGAGGGCAAGGTGCTGCTAGTACAGCGCCCTGTCTACTACCTCAACGAGCTCTTGTCTGCCTCCAAGCAAAACTACCCCCACTATCAAAAAATGTGTTATGGTGTCTACTTTGCCGCCAAGAAGTTCAAGCAATACTTTTAGGAGTATGCCATCACTGTGGTGAGCACTGCTCCACTCTCATAAATCATGGGCAACCGTGATGCCACGGGCCGGATTGCCAAGTGGTCCATCTCCATGGCCGACCACGACATCCGCTACGAGCCACGCACCGCCATCAAATCTCAGGTGGTGGCCGATTTCCTCGTCGATTGGGCCAAAACCCAATTCCTACCACCGCCTCCAGACTCCACTCATTGGCGGATGCACTTCGATGGCTCGAAGATGCGAACTGGTCTGGGAGACAGCATCGTCTTGACGTCTCCGAAAGGAGACCAACTTAAGTATGCTCTCTAGACACATTTCGCCACCTCCAACAACGTCGCCGAGTACGAGGCGCTCGCTCACGGCCTCCTGCTTGCCAGAGAGATTGGCATCCGGCGGATCCTGTGCTTCGGTGACTCGAACCTTGTGGTGCAACAGGACTCTGGCGAATGGGACGCCAGGGACACCAACATGGTGAGCTACTGCTTCCTCATTCAGCAGCTCAGCGGTCCTTTCGAGGGCTGCGAGTTCCATCGTGTCCCCAAGGCGGACAATGAGGCGGCAGACACCTTGGAGAAAATTGGCTTCACAAGGCAGGCAATCCTAGCCGGCGTCTCCCTCGAGCAACTGTACAAGCCCTCCATCAAGCCATCTCTAGAGTCGGCATCGATCTTTGTACTGGCAGATCCTTCCGTCCCATCGACGTCGGGCTCGGAGAAGTCGCCGGCTACGACTACTCCTCCGCTACAACTACTCTGCCGGCTACAACTGTTGCGCCGGCTACAACGACGTTGCCGGCTACAAATGCCTCACCGGCTCCAACAACAACATCGGCCACGCCAAGCCTCGGATCCTGTCGGCTCAACACCCAGTGGGTGGCCGTCATGGAGGTAGACGGCATGCTAGCTGCCACGACGACACCAGAGAAGAAGGTCTCGAGCCTGCGACCGCATTGGCAAGCACGGGGGCTTTAGAAGCCCCTGACCTTCAGGTCGATGCGGAGCCGGCTCTAGTGTCGGCTCCCTCGTGGGCACAGTCCTTCCTGGCCTTCCTTCTTCACGACGAGCTTCCCCATGACGAGGCGGAGGGAAGGAAGATCCAGCGCCGATCCCCGACGTACGCCATCATCAACCACGAGCTGGTTCGACATAGCGTGATCGGCGTGTTTCAACGCTGCGTCGAGCTAGAAAGGGGGCAGGAAATCCTCAGAGATATATATCAGGGTGAGTGCGGGCATCATGCCGCCTCTAGAATCCTCTGAGCCAGCGCGCTGTGCCGCGAGGTTGCCCAAGTCCAGGTTCCAATACCAGGACTTGGCCACGCGAAGCGCCATGTACGCTCCAGCACGTGTGGCCGACACGTGCCAGGCATCTAGGCGAGAGCTGTCGGCTTCAAGCCAACGGGATAGCCGGCTCATGGACTCCGGCACCACCGTATCAGGCCACATGGCCTTTATCATCTCCAGCCCCGTGCTCCGGAGCCGCTCCTGGGAGCGCGCCAACTCATACATGCGGGCCTTGGCGCCAATGGCTATTTCCTTCACGGACCAGCCGGCGTTGGCGTCCACCTCTTCGCCAGCGGTGCGACGCTCTTCACGGTTGGTCTCCACGGCCGCTTCCGCATCCTCCCATGTCCCGGGGAAGAGCCCTGGGGGATGGGGGCGTGGTATGAAGGATAAGGAGGGGGAAACGCCAGCAAGATTGAAGACAAAGTCAGGACGAGAAAGACTCACGGTTGAAGTGGATGTCAGCTTCGCCTGCATCCTCCAAAGCTTCGTGGTCTCGTGTCATGCTCTCTTGAGCCAGGCGGGTGAGCTCTCCCTGGAGGGCCTAGGCCGTCTCGATCTCCTTCACCAGCTGAGCATGCACCTTGGCCAAGGCGGCGTCCTTATCCTCTAGAGCGGCGTCCTTCTGCTTCACCTCCTCAAGGTGAACCTTCTCCAACCGCTCCAGGTCGGCGGCATGGGGGGGGGGGAATCCTTCTCCCGCAAGGCGAAGCGCAACTGCTCCATCTTCGCCTGATGGGCCGTCTCACGGTCCTTCTTCTCTGTCTGGAGAAGATCCAGCTGCAGGCGGAGCCGGACGTCCTCTTCGCGCAGGGCATCACGCTCCAAGACGACAACATCCACCCGACCCTGAAGATCGCCGGTTCGGCCTTCGCCCCCCCGGATCTGGGCTAGCAGCGTGTTGTACGCCTGCACCTGGGCGTCATGCAGTTCCTACTACCAACATAAACAAAGCAAATAATGAGATTCGGCCCGGCTAACTCTCAGCCGGCCCAATTCTCGGGGGCTACACCCAGTGGGTGGGCTGGCGCGCCCCTCTAAAAAAGAAACAACAAGCAAGGCAATAATGAGATTCAGCCTGGCTAACTCTTAGCCGGCCCGATTCTCGGGGGCTACACCTAGTGGATGCGCTGGCGTGCCCCACTGACGCAAAGAAAAAGAGAAAACGCCAAACCAAATCAACTGAAAGGCACGGGTTTGAAGACTTACCGTAGTCCGTCCTTCGAGGCGCTCCAGGTCATATTTGGCCACGAGGGCCGCCTGTGCTACCTTCTCGCGGCTACGGGAGAAATCTTCCACCAGCGCAGGGATGCCGCTGAGAGCGGCGCCTGGAGGTAGGGTTGCGCGTTCCGCATCGGTCGCGCGCCTGGACGAGCCGTGGCCGGCTACGACCATGGTTCCGTGTCCGGGCAGTGTGCTTGTAGCCGGCTCCTTCGACGCCTTGGCCGACACCGTCTCCGCGGTGGGAGGTGGATTGGCCGCTTCCGCCACCTCCATATCTATCTCTGACGCGTCATCTACACCAGCATCAGGCGCATCGGGGATCACGTCAAGTTCCACTAACGTGGAGGACGCAGGCTCGGCGGTCTTGATTGTCCTGGCCGCCTCGGTGCGGTACTGGGCCGGCTCGCTGGTCAGAGTCCCCACACGTGCCTGTGGGGCGGGGTCGTGCTTCATCTTTGACCGCCTCTCCTTGGTGGTCGGCTTCTCGACCCGGCTGGACTGGGTTCGGCCCTCGACCGCCTTTCGAACCGCCTCCTCCCATGGGTGATTCTCTTCCTCAATCAGAGCCTTCTTGGCGGCGTCAGCGGCAGCCAAGGCGGCTCGCTCGACGGCGGAAACGGTATCTTCCTCCTCGTCTTGGCATCCCTGTCGGTCGCAAACCGATAAGGGAAAGTCCTTCATACAAAAAACCAAAAAAGGGGGAAAGGTGTTCCCTTACCCGACGACGACAGGCACCGTCCTCCTGCCGGTGGTGGCCCACTGCTTCTTCGCGCCGCCACCTCGGCCTCCAGCCGAAGGTCTTGTCGCGGCACGCTTGGGAGCCGGCTTGGCAGCGGCAACCTCCTTGCCCTTCTGCCCTTCTGTCGGGCTGCTTCGCCCTGCGCCGCCGTCTCACCGACGGCTCGACGAGGTTGTGCCAGGGGAGGGCTGGAGACCTCCTCCAGGTCCTCTTGTACCTCTACTTCGGCTGCATCATGCAAGGGAGGTGATGCCTCGTCATCATCTGGCCAATCGAGAAGAGCAGACTTAAGATGCTCACTAGGCGGCTCGGTGCCCTCCGACTCCATCACCCCTTCCACGTCCTCGGAGGTGGAGATCTGCGGATCCACCTCCCCCTCGTCCTCTATCTCAGCCGTGTCCGACGCCTCCACGTCGGCAGCCGGCTGCCGATAGCCCTGCAAGCGCTTGAACAGCTGGAGGATGGAGCCGGCGTTCGGCGTCAGAAGATGAAAAGAATACTCAAGAAGATAAGAAAAATACTCTGGGAAAGTACTTACCACTGGAGTCGGATGGCTTCGGTCGTATGGGGGCATGCCCCAATTCCAATCCCCGCCTTCGTCCATGTTGGTGGAGGAGATCAAGTACACATTCCGGGCCACCACGCCGGCTCGAAGGTTCTAAGTGGAGAGCCGACAGGGGTCGTGCCAGCCACCCATCTAACAAATCAGGTGGCAGAATCTGGCACGCTACCAAGGTGGTGAGCATGTCACGAGCTAAGAGGCCCTGGGCCTTCAAATTATCAAGGTGAGCGCATATCAACTTCACCTCGTCAATCGGCTTCGGAAGCGACGTCTTCCAGTTTTGCTTCACCGTCGGCGGAGCAATGGCGAACGGAGGAAGATTGATGAAGTCATGGGAGGGGTTCACATTCTTCACAGAGAAGAACCCCTTATGCCACTTCTTTATCGAATCCTGCAGCGGCAGCTGTGGGAAGAGGGACATCGTCTGATGGTGCACCACAGCAGCATCGTAGGGGGTCATCTTCTTTGTACCTGACTTGTCCGCCTGCGCGGACTTGTCCTTCGCCACGGACTACTGCTTGAAGAAGAAGAGCTTGCGCCATAGGTCCAGGCGGGGTTCAATCCCCGTTAACCCCTCGCACAGGACGACGAAGGCGGCAAGCTGGAATACAGCATTGGGCGCCAAGTGGTGCGGCTGCAGACCGAAGAAGGTCAGAAAATGCGAGAAGAAGTCACTCGCCGGAATCCCGAAGCCGCGGTAGAAGTGTTCCACGCACACCACCACCTCACCGTCACCAGGGGTCAGGGCCGCTTCGGAGCCGGGCACCCGCGCCGCCATGAGGTCCGCTGGAGGAAGCACGCGGTGGTGGTGAAGCGGCTCAATGTGCTCGGCACTGACTTCGCTGCCCACCCACGCACCTCGGGACTGCTAGACATGGCGGGGTGGTGGCGGGGAGTGAGATGGAGTCCTGGCGGCGAACGGCTGCAACGGCATGAACAGCGGCGAAGGCACGAGCAACGCTCTCTTCTTTGTGTGGCTTTGGGAAGGAAGGGGCGTTTGTGCGGGGCGAGAAGGGGGCGAATGGCCTCCTTGACGCCCCTGCACACCATTTAAACCCTCTAAGAGATCGTGGGGAGGGGATCCGGTGCACATGATCCCCACCTCCTCCGATTAACGCGGGAGCATTAACGCCCCTTAGAGCCCAACCACCGCGGGGCGATCTGTAGAAGATCCGCGCGCGCACGGGCTGAGGAGGCGTCGTGGTGGGACCCAGGGCGCATGCCCCATCCTTTCACTCACGCAGTTAATCATGATGTTGGGCCCGGGGCCTCGCACATGGCGCGGCGGTCAGCATGTGATGAAGCCAAGGCGTCCATTGGAAGCCAGCCGACTTCTGACTCGGTGTCTCCCACAACAAGCGACCCGTGAAGATCGTCGGCAAGGAACTCAAGCCGGCGACGCCCTTCGCCTCGAGGCGGCATACCTCCGCTACCTCAGGGACTACTGACGGGGGGATAACCTCGGGGTAGGCTCATCCAGCCTATTCCTTTGCGCCCAAGTACAAAGGGAATCTTCAACTTCCTCCAAACGGCCAACTCCTCCTGGTCGGCTAGGAAGCGCCTGCCGGCTAGGGGCGAGACGGCCACTCCTCCTGGCCGGCTAGGAAGTGCCTGCCGGCTAGGGGCGAGACGGTAACTCCAAGGCCGGCTAGCGAGGCTGCTAGCCGGCTAGAGAGCTCCTGTCACATCCGATCCTAGGCTGTGATGGGATTCTATAATTAAAGGTGAAGACGCATCAACACGGGTACAAGGTTGATACGCACGCCAGGTACAGTGTCAGCGGCCATGCCGCTGACCTATGCTGACTCCAATCCATCAACCCAGCACAGTACCAGCCCGCCAACGCCCACTCCATTACCGAGCTCGGCGTGGCCACAATGGAGGCGGCCGTACCGACGATCCATGATGAATCTCGAAAGACGATGCCGGACGTACCACATGTGTCCTAAGTGGGCCTCACGCGAGAGCCCCATTGGCTAGCTGGTGGGTCCCATGGCCAGATGGGACTTCGCAACCGGCGGGCCCCTCCAACGACAAGACTAGACCATGGCAGAGCCCGTGGCCAGCTGGCGAGGCTGCCAGGTGGGTTCCTCTTATGTACTTTTATCCATATTGTAGGTCGGTGGGTTCGACTATAAACACCCCCCGATCCCCCTCCATGCAGAGGGTCATCCAACTTCACACACATACTCACCCACTCATAGAGGAGAGGTAGACGCGAGCCGACAACTCCTTCTTCCTCCTTCGTCGAACAGCTCAAGGAGCGCATTGTAATCTCTCTCGTTCATCAACCAATCCGGCAGGACTAGGGGCATTATCTCCCATGGAGAGCCATGAAGCTAGGTACGTAGTGCGTCTATCTTGCTTGTACCAATCCCATTCCCGGAGCCCGCTGGTGTCCTCCGTTCCCACCGCTCTTGATTAGCATACCCATGGCCACTGTCGTGAGTAAACGACGACACAATACGTGCATGCTACGGGAATCACAAGCCTTAACACAAGTATTTATTTCAATTCACAATTACTTACTAGCATGACTCTCATATTACCATCTTCATATCTCAAAACTATATGCAAGGAATCAAACTTCTCATCATATTCAATGCACTAATATGAAAGTTATTATGATATCCCTCTTGGATGCTCATTATATTAGGACTAAATTCAGAACCTAGACCAATTACCATGCTGTTTAAAGAACTCTAAATAATATAAGTGAGGTATGAGAGTTTAATAATTTCTATAAAATAAAACACCGTCGTGCTCTAAAAGATATAAGTGAAGCACTAGAGCAACATTGCCTAGCTCAAAAGATATAAGTGAAGCACATAGAGCATTCTAATAAATTCATGATTCAGCGTGTCTCTCTCAAAAGATGTGTGCGGCAAGTATGATTGCGGCAAAGTAAAAAGTAAAGACTCATATCATACAAGATGCTCCAAGCAAAACACATATCATGTGGTGAATAAAAATATAGCCTCAAGTAAATTTACCGATGGATTGAAGACGAAAGAGGGGATGCCTTCTAGGGCATCCCCAAGCTTAGGATTTTTGGTATCCTTGAATCTGTCTTGGAGTGCCTTGGGCATCCCCAAGCTTAGGCTCTTGCCACTCCTTATTCCATAGTCCAGCAAATCTTTACCCAAAACTTGAAAACTTCACAACACAAAACTCAACAGAAAACTCATGAGATCCGTTAGTATAAGAAAAATAAATCACCACTTTAAGTACCGTTGTGAACTCATTATTTATGTATGTTGATGTAATATTTACTGTATTCCAACTTCTCTATGGTTCATACCCCCCCCCCCCGATACAACCCATAGATTCATCAAAATAAGCAACCAACACAAAGAAAACAGAATCTGTTAAAAACAGAACATTATGAACCAATCTCTATACTTCGAATACTTCCGTAACTCCAAAAATTCTGAAATCTTTTGACAATCTGGTAAATTCGTATATAACTCTTGTGTAAAAAATTCAAATCAAAATCACGTTCCAGTGAATTTACGAAATTCCAGGACTGAGAGAGAAAGTTTCTGTTTTTCAGCAAAATCAACTTGCAAAGACCGTAGACCATCCCAAAGGTCTTGCTTGGCTCAAACACTAATTAAAACAAGAAAACACAATTATTATAGAGTTAATAAATTGTACAACACTCAGAAATATAAGAAAAAACAAAAAATAAAAATAAAATTGGGTTGCCTCCCAACCGGTGCTATTGTTTAATGCCCCTAGCTAGGCATAATGCAATAAATCTAGGTATTGTCATCTTTGGTATGCAATCCATAAGTAGCTCTCATAATAGATTCATAAGGTAATTTTATTTTCTTTCTAGGAAAGTGCTCCATGCCTTTCCTTAATGGGAATTGGAACCTAATATTTCCTTCCTTCATATCAATAATTGCACCAATCGTTCTAAGGAAAGGTCTACCAAGAATAATAGGGCACGTAGGATTGCAATCTATATCAAGAACAATGAAATATAAGGGCACATAATTCCTATTTGAAACAATAAGAACATCATTAATCCTTCCCGTAGGTTTCTTAATTGTAGAATCCGCTAGATGCAAATTTAAAGAGCAATCATCAAATTCACGGAATCCTAGCACATCACATAAAGTTTTTGGAATCGTGGAAACGCTAGCACCCAAATCACACAAAACATGGCACTCATATTCTTTAATTTTAATCTTAATAGTAGGTTCCCACTCATCATAAAGTTTTCTAGGTATAGAAACTTCCAACTCCAGTTTTTCTTTAAAAGATTTCATCATAACATCCACAATATGTTTAGTAAAAGCTTTATTTTGATTATAAGAATGCGGAGAATTCAACATGGATTTAAACAAGGAAACACATACAATCAAAGAACAACTATCATAAATAAATTAATTGAAATCCAAAAGAGTTGGTTCATTGCTATTTAAAGTTTTGACCTCTTCAATCCCACTTTTATCAATCTTAGCATTAAGATCTATATACTCTGAATCATTGGGACAACTTTTAACTAAAGTTGACTCATCTCCAATCCCATCTTTTTCAAGATTTATACTAGAAAACAATATTCAATGGGAGTCACATCAATCACTTTAAGATCTCCATCATTATTCTCACGAGAAAACACCTTTTCAAGCCATTCACGCTTAGTTTGTATTCTAGCGGTTATTTCCATACACTCATCAATAGAAATTATCATACCTTTTAAGGAATCATTAATATCATGCTTGGGTGGAATAGATCTAATTTTCAAAGAATCAATCTCAAGAGAAAGTCTATCGACGTTCCTAGCCAAATCATGAATCTTGAGCATTTTTTCTTCAATCATAGCACTGAAACCTTTTTGAGAGCTAATGAATTATTTAATATTATTCTCAAGATCAGAGGGCATTTTATTATAATGTCCATCAGAATTGTTATAAGAATTACCATAATTGTTAGATGAATAACTAGGAAACGGCCTAGGATTAAAATTACCTCTATACGTCTTATAGCCAAAATTGTTCCTACCAACAAAATTCACATCCATAGATTCATTATTATTTACAATCAAAGAAGACAAAGGCATATCATTGGGATCAATAGGAGCACTCTTAATAGAAAACTATTTCATTAATTCATCCATCTTTCCACTCAAAGTATTTAGTTCTTCAAGTGCGTGCACTTTTTTACGAGTAGGAGATCTTTCGGTATGCCATTGAGAGTAATTTTCCATAATATTATCTAGGAGTTTAGTAGCTTATCCTAATGTGATTTCCATAAAAGTACCACCCACGACGGAATCTAAAAGATTTCTAGAAGGGAAATTCAATCCCGCATAAAAAAGTTGTATAATCATCCATAAACTCACACCATGCGCGGGACTATTCTTAAACATTAGTTTCGTTCTCTCCCAAGATTGTGCAACATGCTCATGATCAAGTTGCTTAAAATTCATTATATCGTTCCTATGGGAGATAATCTTAGCGGACATAAAGTACTTGGAAATAAAAGCATCTTTACACTTATTCCATGAATCAATATTATTTTTAGGCAAAGATGAAAACCAAGTTTTAGCACGATCTCGTAGTGAGAAAGGAAATGAGCTTCAGTTTAACAATTTTATTGTCCACATCTTTGTTCTTCTGCATATCACACAACTCAATGAAAGCATTTAGATGGGATGCGGCACCTTCACTAGGAAGGCCACAAAATTGTTCTTTCATAACAAGATTGAGCAAAGCGCCATTAATTTCACAAGATTTCGCACTAGTGGCGGGAGCAATTGGAGTACTAATATTATTATTAGTAGTGGAAAAATCACATAACTTGGTATTCTCTTGAGTCATTGTGACAAAGCAAGCAATCTAGCACACAAGCAATCGAAAAGCAAACGAAAAAGGCGAAAGAAAGAAGGGCGAATAAAAAGGCAAATCTTTTTGGTATTTTCTGAAAATCATTATAGAAGTGGGGGTGAGGAAAATGAGAGGCAAATGGAAAATAAAGTTAATGCAAGAGATGAGTTTATGATGGGTACTTGGTAGGATTGATCTTGCTATGTATCCTCCCCGACAACGGCGCCATAAATCCTTCTTGCTACCTCTTGAGCTTGCTTTGGTTTTCCATTGAAGAGGAAAGGGTGATGCAGCAAAGTAGATAAGTATTTCCCTCAGTCTGTTGAGAACCAAGGTATCAATCCAGTAGGAGGAATAAGCAAGGCTCCAATCATAGTACCTATACAAACAATTAAAGACTTGCACTCAACGCTAAAAAGGGGTGTCAATCGTTCAGAGTTACTTGCGAGGGTGAGATCTGGTAGAGATAGATAAAAGATTGCTAGAACTAAAAGTAAAACAAAAGTAAATAAATAGCAGCAATATATTTTTGGTATTTTCGGTTTATAGATCTGAAAGTATAATATGGATAATAGACCCGGGGGCCATAGATTTCACTAGAGGCTTCTCTCATGAAGGAAAATAATACGATGGGTGAACAAATTACTATTGAACAATTAATAGAAAAGCGAATAATTATGAAGATATCCAAGGCAATGATTATGCATATAGGCATCATGTCTGTGTCAAGTAGACTGAAACGATTCTGCATCTACTACTATTACTCCACACATCGACCGACTCCTGCCTGCATCTAGAGTATTAAATTCATGAAGAATAGAGTAATGCATGAAGTAAGATGACATGGTGTAGAGGGATAAACTCAAGCAATATGATGAAAACCCCATCTTTTTATCCTTGATGGCAATAGTGCAATACGTGCCTCGCTACCCCTACTTTGTCACTCGGTGATGACACCGCAAGATTGAACCCAAAACTAAGCACTTCTCCCATTGCAAGAATTACCAACCTAGTTGGCCAAACCAAACCAATAACTTGAAGAGACTTGCTAAGATATGAAATTATGCATATAAGAATTCATAGAAGATTCAAATCATATTCATAGATAATCTGAACATAAACCCACAATTCATTGGATGTCGACAAATACGCTGCAAAAGAGTATTACATCAGATAGATCTCCATGAAGATCATGGAGAACATGGTATTAAAAATAAAGAGAGAGAAGAATCCATCCAGCTACTAGCTATGGACCCGTAGGCGTGTGGTGAACTACTCACACATCATCGGAGGGGCAATGGATTTGATGTAGATGCCCTTCGTGATCAATTCCCTCTCCGGCAGATTACCGGAAAAGGCTCCCAGATTAGATCTCATGGGAACAAAGGCTCCCGATAGAGAATTTTTTTTGTCTCTCTTCAGTAATGGGGGAAGATTTGGGAATTTATAGGCCAAGGGTTAGGGTTAGGAGAGCTACAGGGGGGCCACAAGCCAGGGGCACCCCCTAGGGTGCGCCCTGCAGGATCGTCACCTCCCAACAGGTCTCCTACCCCCTTCTCCAAGTCTGGCAGGTGTCTTCTGGTCCAAGAAAAATCTTTCCATGAATTTTATTCTGTTTGGACTGTGTTTAATATTCTTTATCTGCAATACTCAAAAACATGGAAAACCCAGAAACTGGCACTAGGCTCTAGATTAATAGGTTAGTCCCAAAAATAATATAAAATAGCATATTAATGCATATAAAACATCCAAAAGAGATAATATAATAGCATGGAACAATCAAACATTATAGATACGTTGGAGACGTATCAACCTGTAATCTGAGGATTGTGCTCACGGTTTCCTAAAAGGCTTATGTCCTTGACGCACCACTTGGTGTGGCACCTACTCGAGAGTCGCCTGAAGAAGTTATGGATGTTTGGCAGGCGTGTTTTGATGACTACTCAACAATTCAGTGTACTTTCTTGTATGGCTTAGAACCGAGACTTCAAAGACGTTTTGAATGTCATGGAGCATATGAGATGGTCCAGGAGTTGAAGTTTACTTTTCAAAAGAATGCCCGGATTGAGAGGTATGAGACCTCTGATAAGTTCTATACTTGCAAGATGGAGGAGAACCAGTCTGTCAGTGAACTCATACTCAAAATGTCTGGGTATTCTAACTGTCTCGCTGAGTTGGGAATTGCTCTCCCGCCAGAGGCGATCACTGACAAAGTTCTTCAATCACTGCCACCTAGCTACAAAAGCTTTGTGATGAACTATAACATGCAAGGGATTAACAAATCAGTCGCCGAGCTATTTGTGATGCTAAAAATCACCGAGTCAGAAATTCAGAAGGAGCATCAAGTGTTGATGTTCAATAAAACCACTAGATTCAAGAAGAATGGCAAGGGTAAGAAGGGTAACTCTAAGAAGAGTGGCAAAGAGTTGCCCCACCCGTGAAGAAACCCAAGGCTGGACCCAAGCAAGAAACTAAGTGCTTTCATTCCAAGGCTACTGGGCACTTGAAGCGGAACTGCCCCAAGTATCTACCGACAAGAAGTCGGCTAACACCAAACAAGGTATATATGATATACATGTTCTTGATGTGTACCTTACCAACTCTTGTTGTACTGCCTGGGTATTTGATGCCGGTTCGGTTGCTCACATTTGCAACTCAAAGCAGGAACTACGGAATAGATGGCGGTTGGCAAAGGACGAAGTGACGATGCGCATGGAAAATGATTCCAAGGTTGATGTGATCGTCGTCGGCACCTTGCTCTTTGATTACCATGACGATTAGTGATGAACCTGAATAATTGTTATTTAGTGACTGCATTGAGCATGAACATTATATCTAGATCTTGTTTGATGCGAGACAATTACTCATTTAAATTAGAGAATAATGTTTGTTCTATTTATATGATTAATATCTTTTATGGTCATGCACCCAATGTGAGTGGTTATTCTTATTGAATCTCGATAGTGATGACACACATGTTCGTAACATTGATGCCAAAAGATGTAGAGTTGACAATTATAGTACCACTTTCTTGTAGCACTACCGCTTAGGTCATATTGGTGTAAAACGCATGAAGAAACTCAATGCTGATGGACTTTTGGAGTCACTTGATTTTGGATCAGTTGACACATGTGAACCATGTCACATGGGCAAGATGATTAAGACTCCGTTCTCTAGAACAATGGAGCACGCAAGTGACATATTAGAAATCATACATACTGATGTATGTGGTCCGATGAGCATTGAGGCGTGTGGTGGATATTGTTAATTTCTCACCTTCACCGATGACTTAAGTAGATATGGGTATATTTACTTAATGAAACACAAGTCTAAAAAGTTTGAAAAGTTCAAACAATTTTAGAGTGAAGTTGAGAATCATCATAACAAGAAGTTTAAATTCCTACAATCTGAACGAGGAGGAGAATATCTGAGTTATGAGTTTGGCACTCACCTAAGACAACGCGGAATTGTTTCACAGTTGACGCCGCCTCGAACACCACAACGTAATGGTGTGTGCAAACATCGTAATAGAACCTTATTAGATGTGGTGCGTTCTATGATGTCTCTTGCCGACTTGTCACTATCGTTTAAGGGTTATGCCTTAGACACAGATGCATTCACTTTAAATAGGGCACCATCTAAATCCGTTGAGACGACGCCGTATGAAATATGGTTTGGCAAGAAACCAAAGTTGTCGTTTCTCAAAGTTCGGGGATGTGATGCTTATGTCAAAACGCTTGAGAAAGAAAAGCTCGAACCCAAAGCGGAGAAATGCGTCTTCATAGGATACCTAGAAGAGACAGTTGGGTGTCACTAAGAATGGAACTGTCATCATTTTCTCACGACAGATGCCTTAGGTAGGCTTATCGAGGGTGATTGGGACCGAAGGGACACCGGCGGGCTCCGGGAACAGGATTGGCAACTAGCAAGCAAGACGCACAACGTACCCAGGTTCGGGGCTCTCCATAGGAGATAATACCCCTAGTCCTGCCGGAGTGGTTGATGAACCAGAGTGTTTACAGGATGCTCCTTGATTTGTCGATGGAGGAGGAAGAAGGAGCAGTCAGCTTGCAATCTACCTCTCCTATGTGGTGGGTGTGGGTGTGAGAATGGCCGACCGTCTGCATGGAGGGGGTCGGGGGGTTTTATAGTCGAACCCACCGGCCTACAAAATGGATACAAGGTACATTATGAGGGACCCGGCTGGCAGCCTCTCAGGCCGTCCAGGGGGCCCACTCAGGTTTAGTCTTGTCGCTTGAGGGGCCCGTCGACTACAAGGTCCCATCTGGCTCTGGGACCCGCCCGCCAGTGAAAAGGATCGAGATGGACCTAGAGGGGGGGGGGTGAATAGGTACAGTTCCAAATTTTAATAATTACTTAGCAATTTTAGGCAAAGGTGCAGAATATGAGCGTAGGCCTAATAATTGCAATGACAAGGAGTAAACTATTTAGAGTGAAGTAAGGCAACCGGTAAACAATAATCAAATACAAGTACGTAATAAGGATTAACACAAGTAGAGAGTTAGGGTTAGGAATAACCGAAAATCCAAGAGAGAAAAGGATGTATCCCGATGTTCACTTCCTTGGAGGGAAGCTACGTCACCGTTAGAGGGGCGGATGTTATCATGAAGGCACACCAACGCCATGAAGGCTCACCCTATTCTCCCTTTGAGATAACTCCACGAAGGCGTTTCTCAACCACTAGTGGTAAGCCTTGAGGTGGCTTCCGAATCTTCACAAACTTTCCAGGGGAAATCACAATGGTTTGATTCCTCTCCGAAGACTCCTACCGCCTAGGAGTCTCCAACCTCCAAGAGTAACAAGATCACGGGGATTGCTCAAAACTTTCTCAAATCACAAATCACTTTGGTGGAGAGGAGGAGAAGGAGACGATCTATCTTTCGATTGGAGCAACACTCAAAGGGACTCACAAATGCTCTTGGGATCTAAGATTGGGTGTAGACAAGAGTGAGTGAGAAGAAAGGTGTTCTTGTATGTGTTCTAGCTGTGTTGGACACCCTCTCACGAAGTGGGAGGGGGTATATATAGTGGGGAGAGTAAAACAGCCGTTGGGGACACTTTAAGTCACACAGAGGTCGGACATCCGGCAGTTCACGGATGTCCGGGCGTCCACAAGGAGTCGGATGTCCGACAGGGGTCGGTCGTCCGAGGGATGTAAATATATCTGGAACCACTGTGGAGTTGATCAGGGACCGGACGTTCGGAGAGAGCCAGAAGTCCGAGTTATTCGACTCAAACTTCTCTGGTGCAAGATTCCGGATTTCCGAAAGGGGACGGACGTCCGGCCCTCGGACGTCCGGAGGGAGCCGGAAGTCCGAGTTATATGGCTCAAGTTCTTCTGGTGCAGAGCTCCGGATTTCCGAAGCTGGTCGGTCGACCGGCCCTCGAACGTCCGGAGGGAGACGGAAGTCTGAGTTATATGGCTCTGAAATCTCTGGTATACGATTCCGGATTTCCGAAGCAGGTCGGACGTCCGACCCTCCGACGTCCGGAGGAGGCCGGATGTCCGAGGCATTGGTTCTGTTTTGAGATAAGAGCAGAGTAGTGAAGATGTGGTATGAGCAGAAAAGTAGAGATGTAGTATGAGCAAATTCATCGCAAAACCTGTGATCCCCTCTTAATAGTGCGGGATCCCTATACTCAAGAACAGTAAATTTAAAGGATAGTCTACATCATCTTTTCTCAATCCCGAGCCTTCTTGACATATAAGTCCCGATCTTCTCAGACCACCTTGGCACATAATTCTCAATCTACTAAAGTACTTGCCATCCTGAGATACACTCAACAAATAGGATTAGTTTCCTATGTATGTGTTGTCATTAACACCAAAAGTCGATTAGGGGCATGACTGCACTTTCAATCTCCCTCTTTTTGGTAGTTGATGACAACATATACATAGGTCTCAAAAGATTTAACATACATTATAGCTTTGGAGAGGTTTAGTACGGAGCTCCCCCTTAGTATGTGCATGGTAAAATATCGGAGCTCCCTTTTAATGTGTGTATCGAAAATATCATGTGACTTAGTAAAGATAATGGATCATCATGTAAAGATAATAGATCATCATAGAAGTAGTGGAGCAAAACATAATAGCCTACGATGATATCATAGCAATCCAAAGAAATCACAACATTCATAGGTAGCCATACATAGATTTATCCATTACATTACACAAACATGCAAATTGAGACTAAATCTCCAAAGACTAAAAACTACATTACATTACTCCCCCTTTGGCACCAAGTACCAAAAAGGGCGGCACCAACAACATCAACCATGCTCAGAGATCATCAGCATCATCATCATCATCATCCTCATCGTCAGGCAAGCCACTGCCACCAGCCTCGTCAAGAAAATCAGCCCACTCAGGACCAGATGGGAAGCCAAAGTCAGAAGGACGAGCAGCAGGAAGGGCCTCATCGTCACTCACATCAAGAGCGCCCGAGTCTCTCAGACGAGCCTTGAGGGAATTCTTGGAGGAGACGAGGCGAGAAACCACATCATGAGTTTGACCGCACTGGAAAGGGAAGGCCTTCATCATAGCAGAATGTGCCTTGCTAATGAATTTGGCAAAGCGACCGAGAGGAGCTGAGCTGGATGAAGGGGTTGCTGACCGGGCAGCGGTGCGGCGAGTGGAGGTGGATGGTGGGGTTTTCTTGGGAGCATAGTTATCCGCCATGTGAGCGGGAATGACCCACTTGTGATGTGTGTGAGTGACAGCAACAGTGAATTCAACAACATGGTTAATAAAAGCCTGGATGAAGGGGGCATGAGGGAAGGCGCGCTTGTATTGAAAACTAGCAAGCCGAATCTCATGCCATAGAAAGTGCGGCACATTAATTTTGCTCTTGGGGTGCTCGTACAAATGTGACATGATGTCAATACAGTAGCCACTGCAGGATCCTTTATCACCCATCTTGGGATAGATGGAGCGGATAAGACACTGAAAGATAATAAAGTAGGGAGAGCTCCAGATGGATACTTGGTTAAGATCCTTCATTCGTTCGTCTGCATCAAGTTCACGGAGTGGTTTGAGGAGATACCCACACGCCTCAATTGGCTTATGTGCATGGTTAGGATCATTCTTATGGATTTTGAAGCCGGAGTTGGGGAAACCGAGTGCGGCAACAAACTCATCATAAGAGGCTGTGAACTGAATGTCGGACCAAAGAAACATGTGGCATAAAATTGGTGAATAGCAGCAGCGTTAAAATCGCACCGAAAAGAAAAGGGGGCAGCAAGCCCCGATGACTCAATGAGGTCAATGGCACCCGGGTATTTCGCCGGGTGCGTGCGAATATGCTCAAGATCAATAAAGTGATGGACAAAGAGATCCTTAGGAACAATGACCGTAGTAAAGATGTCCGCCTGGACGTTGGTGCGGAAACGTGAGTTCATAGAGTCACGTACAACAGAGAATTGGTCAACATCGCGGCAGAAAGTGAGGTAGGAAGACTTAGCAACCGTGGTGAAGTTCTTGACTTCACGACCTAAAGTAGCAGGATGTTCAAGTGAGATGCGACGAGCTTCACCTTCGGGCTGTTTAGGAGGAGGTGGTGGTATATAGGAGGGCCTGCGAGTCCCAGGCTTTGGCATAGACTTCCGAACGGCGGGCTGTTCAGCACGGTCCTCAGCTGCAAGCTCATCCTCGAAGTCAGAGCCATCAGACGACGAGGGGAGCTGTTGAGGAGGAGGACGCCGGGAAGTCAGTTTGAAGGGACGACGTTGCCCTTTGGAGTCATCCGACCCCGTGCTAGTAGGGGCACGAGCGGATGAGCCAGCAGTGTTCTTCCGGGCGGAGTGCTTAATCTTGGGCATGATGAACAAAAGCCTACACGGTTGGAAACCCAATGGGGAACGGTCACGGTCAAACCATATGAACGAACACGTGAACTTGGGAGAAAAGGGAACCAAACGCGAGGGGGACGGAGGGGATACGTGCAGATCGAGAGAGGAGAGGAAGGGGAGGCGGATCCCGCGGAGGAGATCGGATCCTGCGGAGGAGATCAGCCAGATCCCGGAGGTGGCGGCGTGGGCGAGCTCCCCTGGTGCTGGCGGCGGGGCGGCTGGGAGAAAAGGAGGCGCGTGGGGGATAGGGCAAGGCCAAGCCCGCGCCCTTCTATTTATAGGCCCCGCGATGTGTCGGGCGTCCGGAGTGGATTTAGCCGTCCGACGACCGACACTGGCCGGACGTCCGGAATGAGTTTAGCCGCCGGACGTCCGAGACACGTCGGACGACCGAGAGAGGAGTAGACAGAGGCAGATTCTGGAATTTGGATGATGAGATGATTTGACATGGTTTATCACAAAGGACACGAACACAGTTGCCTACAAGAATTACATATACTACTTGTGGATAGAAGTTGATTTATGCATATTTTGTAGGATTAAAACATAGAATTATGACGCAAGTCCTAGTGACTCCCCCTAAATGCATGCCCACATCAAGACAAGAACATAATGTGAGTGTGTGTATGTGTACAAGATTTCAAGTTATGTTATCAAGCTCCAAGAGACCAAGTTCACGCCTAAGTTGACAGAACCTTGCTACGCTAAGTGGCTTGGTGAAAATGTCAGCGAGCTGCATGTCGGTACCCACATGGGTAATATCAATGTCACCCTTTTGCACATGGTCTCTCAAGAAATGATACCTAATATCAATATGTTTTGTGCGAGGGTGATCAATGGGGTTCTCAGAGATCTTTACGGCACTTTCATTATCACAGAGAAGAGGCATGTGTCGATACGTGATACCATATTCCTTTAGGGTTTGCCTCATCCATAGCAGTTGGGTTGCACATCTTGCGGCTGCAATATATTCGGCCTCGGCCGTGGAGAGATAAACACAATTATGCTTTTTCGAGGACCAACTTACCAAGGAGCGTCCAAGAAACTGACATGCACCGGAAGTGGATTTCCGTCCCACTTTGTCACCGGCCCAATCCGCATCGGAGTACCCAATAAGATCGAACTTTGCATCCTTAGGGTACCATAAGCCTAACTTTGGGGTGTGAACAAGGTATCTAAGAATATGCTTAACCGCCGTATGATGGCTTTCCCTAGGGGAAGCTTGAAATCTAGCACATATGCCTACACTTAACATGATGTCCGGTCTAGATGCGCAAAGATAAAGTAACGAACCAATCATGGAGCGGTAAGTAGATGGGTCAAAAGGAATACCGTTGGTGTCTTCATTTAGAACGACATATGTGGCCATGAGTGTCTTCATTGGTTTAGCATTTGTCATATCAAAATTTTCAAGAATGTCCTTGAGGTACTTAGTTTGAGACAAGAAAATTCCTTCTTGAAATTGTTGTATTTGAAATCCAAGAAAGAACTTCAAGTCCGTGTTGAGTGACATCTCAAAGGTCTTGGTCATGGAGGCCGCAAACTTCTTGCATAAATGGATGTTAGGAGAACCAAAAATGATGTCATCTACATAGATTTGGCATAAGATCAAATCACCATTTTCCCTCTTAGTAAAAAGAGTGGGATTGATCACCCCCACCACAAAGCCATCATCGAGTAAGAACTTCTTAAGATGATCGTACCAAGCACGGGGTGCTTGTTTGAGGCCATACAGAGCCTTGTGAAGTTTGTACACATGGTCTTTGTGGTGAGGGTCAACAAACCCAGGTGGTTGTGATACATATACCTCTTGTTGTAGAGGACCGTTAAGAAAAGCACTTTTCACATCCATTTGATGCAAAGTAAAACCATTGAAAGCAGCATAGGCCAATAGAATGTGAATGGATTCAAGACGAGGAACAGGGGCGAAAGTCTCAGCAAAGTCCAAACCTTCAACTTGGGAGTACCCCTGTGCTACTAACCTTGCCTTGTTGCGTACGACAGTCCCACTCTCGTCTTCCTTGTTCTTGAAGATCCATTTAGTTCCAATGACATTGTGTTCCTCAGTTGGTCATTCTACCAATGACCATACTTCGTTGCGTGTAAAACTGCTTAACTCTTCTTGCATAGCAAGGAGGCAGTCATTGTCACACAATGCATCCTGAACCCTGTGTGGCACAGTACTAGAGACAAACGAAAAGTGAGCACAAAAGTTTGTTAATTGTTTACGAGTCACTCTACCTTCCGACACGCCGGTGAGGATTTGATCAATATCAACACGGCCGGCCACACGTGGCATGATGGAGGTCAGGGTTTCACGAGGTTCTACTTCATTTCCATCATCAATGTCCTCAACATATGGATCATTTACGTGCGGTGGAAGATATTCCTCTTCGCGTTGCACCTGTTGAGGTTCATCATCAAGCATATCCATACTTTGGTCTAGCTCTTGAAGATCAACTTGTTCTTGAGTGTGATCAGGGTGAGAGACATGTTCTCCCACTTGATCCTCAACAACTGGCATGATATGTCTGCTAGTATCTTGTGGAGGTACGGGCAGTGAACTGTCTTGAGGATGCGAAATACTCTCATCATCTTCATCATCATCATGGGGTCTTTGTTCCATGGTAATAAGTGCACCTACACCCATGTTCAAGATATCTTGCGAGGAATCTTCTTCACCTGCATCACTTAGATCAACTTGCTCCCCATGGGAGCGGTTAAATTCATCAAACATCACGTCACATGTTTCTATAACACATCCAGTGGATTTGTTGTAGACTCTGTAGGCGTGAGAGTTTGATCCATAGCCAACAAAAATCCCTTCAGTTGTTTTGGATTGAAATTTTCCTAACCGTTCCCGTTTGTTGAGGATGAAACACTTGCATCCAAACACACGAAAGTACTTAACATTGGGCTTGTTCCCGGTTAGGAGCTCATATGGAGTCTTCTCCAATATTGATCGAAGGAAGAGCCGGTTTGATGCATGACATGCTATGTTGACAGCCTCAGCCCAAAAACTATGTGGTGACTTGTATTCGTCTAACATGGACCTTGCCATTTCCACAAGTGTCCCGTTCTTCCTCTCTGCTACACCATTTTGCTGAGGGGTGTAAGGTGCGGAGTATTGATGTTCAATTCCCTCATCACTAAGAAATTCTTCTAGGGTGTAATTCTTGAACTCGGAGCCATTATCACTTCTTATTGCCTTGATGTCCTTGTCAAACTTCCGCTGGACTTGTTTGGCAAAGTCAATGAAGGTGATCTTCGTCTCGTCCTTGGACTTGAGAAAGAATACCCATGTGTATCTTGAGTAATCATCAACAATGACTAGGCCATACTTTTTCCCTCCAAGACTTGCCCATGAAGGAGGCCCAAACAGATCCACATGAAGGAGCTCTAACGACCTTGAAGTGGATACAATGTTCTTGGGTGGATGTTTTGATTGATGTTGTTTCCCAGCTATGCATGCACTGCACACACGATCTTTCTTAAAAGATACATTTGTTAGTCCAAGGATGTCATTTCCGTTTAAGAGATTTTGAAGATTTCTCATGCCGACATGGGCGAGCCGGCGATGCCACAGCCATCCCATGTCGGCCTTGGCCATTAGACAAGTTGTATGGAAGGTGCTCTCTTTCGAGAAATCAACCGTGTAAAGGTTGCCATCCAACTCTCCAACAAAGGCCAGTTCGAGAGTGTCTCTCTTAAAGACTTTCACATCCGTTAGTCCGAATAATGTGTCATAACCAACGAAAGCCAATTGGCAAACTGAAAGTAAGTGATATTGAAGAGATTGGACAAGCATGACATTTTCAAGAGACATGTCATTAGTGATTGCCACCTTGCCCAACCCAATTACCTGTCCTTTCGACCCTCCACCAAATACAATGCTCATGTATGGTCGAATGGCTTGCATGAAGTCATAGAGCAAGTTACTATCTCCGGTCATATGATTGGTGCATCCACTGTCGATCACCCATTTGGCTCCTCCGGAGAAAACAGCCTGTAACGAATTAAGACTTGGTTTGAGGTGCCCATTTCGTCATGGGGCCTCTCACATTAGTTACAAGAGTCTTAGGGACCCAAATAGCATAAAATCGGAATGCATTACGGGGACCAACGAATTTAGCATAAACCTCACCTTCCTTTGATTTGCGAAGTACATAGGATGGAGGCATGAATTCAGTTGTCTTGTTGAGAGTAGGCAAACCCCTAGTGGCCGACCCACTCACAACCTTACCTTTCTCCTTGTGTCCCTCTCGTACAAATATTTCTTTAAGCGGAGTGGTACACTTGAGAGGAGATGCACTTTTCTTGGCGATGCTTGGATTGAACCCAAGCCCTTCCTTGGCAAAGCCTCCATTGTGTTGACTTAAGATCTCATTGAGAGTCTTTTGTCCTTGTGCACATGTCATGAGACCTCTATCTAGCCGTGCCTTTAGCGAACAGTTTTCCTCAAGGATAGATGTCAGTTCACTACTAGAGTTAGTAGTGCAGGTATCAACATTAATAATAGGTGAGGAGTAAGCCTTAGCTAAAGTGTCAAGATAAGTAACCTTGAGTGCCTCAAAGCTCTTTGTAAGAACAGTGAGTTTCTCTTCCTTGTCTTTGAGAGACAAGGATAGATGCTCATAGTCCTTATCAAGGGAAGCATGAGAGTTCACTAGTCGTTTTTTATCATTTAGTAACTCTTTGCACACAGATTCAGCCTTTTTCAAGGAGGCAAGATCATTAGCATGTTTATCAAGGTTTTCACCAACTTTTGAGCATAATGCATCATTTTGTGCTTCCTCATACAGGACTTTCTTCTCATGGATTTCATTTCTTTCCTTCTCCTCAGTAACGAGGGTTTCGAGTTCCTTGATGGTATTGGTGTGCTTACTCACCATTTTCATAAGTATGCGAAATATAGTGAGCTTCTTTCCTTTAAGAGAGCACATAAATTTGTTTATTTTCGCAAACATGGGATGATCTAAGTCATTATCCTCATAGTGATATTCTGCATCAAGATACTCATCAGGTGAGGTAGAAACTAGACTGAAGGAGTTTAACCGTGGAGTTACCTTAACCTTATCATGGGAGCTTTGGTCTTCCTCATCTCCCATGGCAGTCTTTGCCATCAAACACTTGTGGGCGTTGCCCTTGTAGTCTTTCATATAGTTGTAGTGAACAACATCACCACTTTTGTTGACTAGCCTCAAGGTGTTTTGTGTATCCTGAGCTACTCCGGCAACCCCCCCAACGTCTTCTGGATCTGATTCTTCTTGTGCAACCATTGCTCTTTCATCTATTCTCTTGAGCTTGGAGTTCATAGGGTTTGGCAACTTCTTCTTTACAAAGGTCTTCGGAAACCTTAATTTATCTTCTCTCTTCTCATAAGGGCAGTCATTGGAGAAGTGGTTGGTTTCCTCACAGTTGTAGCATTTCCTTACTTTCTTCTTTGGGAATCTTCCCTTGAACTTTCCTGCAATGAACTTCTTTACAAAGAGAGCAATGTCCTCATAAGATGGGCTTTCATCAGAGTCAACATCATCACCATCTTCGCAGTCATCATCACCCTCTTCTTCTTCACTTTCTTCTTCATCACATTCATGCTTGGCTTTCAAAGCAAGATTGATCTTTGATGTTGAAGTGCCATGCATGGCAAGGTGCTTTGTTGCATTTGCCTTTGACTCTTCAAATAATTGGAAAGTGGATACGATGTCATCTGGAGTCATTTCTTTGAACCCATGGTGTTGCCTCATGTCCCATACCATTTGATGGTGGTACGGAGCAAGAGCATGAATTAACTTGTCCACGAGAAATCTCTTGGTCAGATTGAAACCATCTTGCGTCTTGTCACAGTCACAGGACTCAATGTCTGCGGCGAGAGTCATGAGCCATTCTAGCAGTTGCTTGGGAGATTCACCCTTTTCCATACAGAAATTCTGTAATTGCCCCTTGGCAATTTCATATTGAGCAAGCCGAAGAGTGGAGGTACCGGTCTTGGTCCTTATAATGCTATCCCACAGTTCCTTGGCACTTGTGATGTGAATGTAAGGTCTCCGTTGCTTGTCATTCATTCCTTTTCTTATGCACATGATCGCAGTGTCATTGAGATGTTTGTCATAAGTTTCTCTAGGAGTGAGGCACCTTGGATCTACAGGATTGTACCCATGCTCGAGGATGTCCAACATCTCATCATTGGCGTACCTAAGATGATCCTGCATACAAACTCTCCACAAAGCAAAATCGGAATTGTCATCAAGCAAGGGAGGTTTTCCTCCAGGATTGTACATAGATTTCTCAACTTCAGATCTAGCATAAAGCCATGGAACACTGGTTGGGTTCCTCTCCGGAGGTTGTTGGCCAAATGAAGAACTGTGCACATGTGGCCTTGAGGCCCTCGGGGACGTGGCTGTCCCCGTGGTTAATGATGCCAGTCTTAGTTGGACCAAGGCCTCAAGAGAAGCATCATGCTCCTCTTTTTGCTTGGCAAGGGCCCGTTCCGGGTCCTCAGAGGTGAAGGACTTGACTTCCGTGGAAGTCCTATCCCTCTCACTGGAGCTACAGTAGTGGGAATCCCGTCCATCTCGCTCTAGGGCGGTTAAGCCACAAGAATAGAGCACGAGGCTCTGATACCAATTGAAAAGGACCGAGATGGACCTAGAGGGGGGGGGTGAATAGGTATAGTTCCAAATTTTAATAATTACTTAGCAATTTTAGGCAAAGGTGCGGAATATGAGCGTAGGCCTAATAATTGCAATGACAAGGAGTAAACTATTTAGAGTGAAGTAAGGCAACCGGTAAACAATAATCAAATACAAGTACGTAATAAGGATTAACACAAGTAGAGAGTTAGGGTTAGGAATAACCGAAACTCCAAGAGAGACGAGGATGTATCCCGATGTTCACTTCCTTGGAGGGAAGCTACGTCACTGTTAGAGGGGTGGATGTTACCACGAAGGCACACCAACGCCACGAAGGCTCACCCTGTTCTCCCTTTGAGATAACTCCATGAAGGCATTTCTCAACCACTAGTGGTAAGCCTTGAGGTGGCTTCCAAACCTTCACAAACTTTCCGGGGGAAATCACAATGGTTTGATTCCTCTCCGAAGACTCCTACCGCCTAGGAGTCTCCAACCTCCAAGAGTAACAAGATCACGGGGATTGCTCAAAACTTGCTCAAATCACAAATCACTTTGGTGGAGAGGAGGAGAAGGAGACGATCTATCTTTTGATTGGAACAACACTCAAAGGGACTCACAAATGCTCTTGGGATCTAAGATTGGGTGTAGACAAGAGTGAGTGAGAAGAAAGGTGTTCTTGTATGTGTTCTAGCTGTGTTGGACACCCTCTCACGAAGTGGGAGGGGGTGTATATATAGTGGGGAGAGTAAAACAGCCATTGGGGACACTTTAAGTCACACAAGGGTCGGACATCCGGCAGTTCACGGATGTCCGGGCGTCCACAATGAGTCGGACGTCCGACAGGGGTCGGTCGTCTGAGGGATGTAAATATATCTGGAACCACTGTGGAGTTGATCAGGGACCGGACGTCCGGAGAGAGCCGGAAGTCCGAGTTATTCGACTCAAACTTCTCTGGTGCAAGATTCCAGATTTCTGAAAGGGGACGGACGTCCGGCCCTCGGACGTCCGGAGGGAGCCGGAAGTCCGAGTTATATGGCTCAAGTTCTTCTCGTGCAGAGCTCCGGATTTTCGAAGCTGGTCGGTCGACCGGCCCTCGGATGTACGGAGGGAGCCGGAAGTCCGAGTTATATGGCTCTGATCTCTCTTGTATACGATTTCGGATTTCCGAAGCAGGCCAGACATCCGACCCTCGGACGTCCGGAGGAGGCTGGATGTCCGAGGCATTGGTTCTGTTTTGAGATAAGAGTAGAGTAGTGAAGATGTGGTATGAGCAGAAAAGTAGAGATGTAGTATGAGCAAATTCATCGCAAAACCTGTGATCCCCTCTTAATAGTGCGGGATCTCTATACTCAAGAATAGTAAATTTAAAGGATAGTCTACATCATCTTTTCTCAATCCCGTGCCTTCTTGACATATAAGTCCCGATCTTCTCAGACCACCTTGGCACATAATTCTCAATCTACTAAAGTACTTGCCATCCTGAGATACACTCAACAAATAGGATTAGTTTCCTATGTATGTGTTGTCATTAACACCAAAAGTCGATTAGGGGCATGACTGCACTTTCAGCCAGCCTATGGGATTGGTGCATGTTCCCCATGCAGGACGCGTGCGGTACGTCCGGTGTCGTCTAGCGGGATCCGGCATCGGTCAGCAGTACAACCGTCTCCACTGTACCAACGCCGAGCCAGGTAATGGAGTGGGAGCTGGCGCACGGGTACTGTGCATGGTTGACGGATCAGTGCCGGCGTCGGTCAGCGGTACGACTGCCGACACTATAGCCATGTGTGCGCTTCTCCATCGTACCCGTGTTCAGGTACCTTCACCTATAATTGAAGGCCCTCGTCACATCCTAGGGATTTATGTGATAGGTGCCCTTTAGCCGGTTGGCGGCTAGCCAGCCGGCCAGAGAGTAGGTGGCTACGCTCCTAGCTGGCAAGTACTTCGTAGCTCGCGAGGAGTAGCCGGCAATTGAGGAAGCTCTCGCTACTTTCAATATGTAAGTATAGAGGAGTAGGTCTGATGAGCCTATCCCGGGTTTATATCCCCGTCAATAGTCCCCGAAGTAGGGGAGGTCCGCCGTCTCGAGGCGAAGGGCCTCGTCGACTTGAGTATTCGGCTTGCGGGCCTTGAGAGTCGTTGTATGGGAGGCGTTCGGGCTGGGAGCCGGCTGGCTTCCGGCGGACGCCTTGGCTTCTTTGCTTGCAGCGCTGGTGCAGCATGCGTCTGGCTTTGGATGATGCGCCCTGACAAGCCACGCGCATGACGGGACTGGACCTACATCATGGGGCCCTCCACGCCGCGCCATCGGCCCGCACGGAGGATCCTATGTGGATACGCAGTTACGGTTGGTATTTCGGAGCGCATTAAGGCTCCCGCGTATTCTAGATGGGGTGGGAATCGTGCGTACTAGATCCCCTACCCACGATCTCCTTCGTGGTTTAAATGGCGGGCGGGGGCGTTGAGCTAGACAGAGAGAGAGAGAGAGAGAGGCGTTGTCCGTGCCTTCTCCGCCGGAGCTTCGCGTGCTCCTTCGAGCTTTCCACTGCCGCTCTGCCATGTACCATGCCGACGCCGAGAAGGCGAAAGCCCGAGGCGCCTGGGAAGGCAGCGACATCATCAACGGGCATATTGAGGTGTTCCGCCACCGCCGTAT
Organism: Hordeum vulgare subsp. vulgare; assembly: GCF_904849725.1. Lineage (NCBI taxonomy): Eukaryota > Viridiplantae > Streptophyta > Magnoliopsida > Poales > Poaceae > Hordeum > Hordeum vulgare. Next base: position 414,558,661 of record NC_058524.1, read on the forward strand.
GCTACCCTCGGCGGAACGCATGGCGGTGCGCCTCCCTGACGTCGAAGGATCTCCGACCCCACGGAATGGCGAAGTGGGGGTCTTCAAAGAACACTTCTTCCGCGGATTTGGGCTCCCCACCAGCGACTTCTTCTCGCGCTTCTTGGTGCACTTTGGCCAGCAGACGCACCAGCTTGCGCCAAATGTCGTCCTCAGGTTGGCGGCCTTCGTCACCCTGTGCGAGGGATTTGTGGGGATTGAGCCCTGGTTGGACTTGTGGCGCCAACTATTTTTCTTCAAGCAACAATCGGCGTCGACTGATGCTCCCGGCATCATGAAGATGACCCCTTGCAGCGCCGCCCTCGTTCATCATCAATCCACCTCCGGCTTCTCGAAGCTTCCTGTCCAGGATATTGTGAAGAAGTGAGAGAGGGGATTCTTCTACGTGAAGAATGTGGATCCCCTCCATGACTACATCAACCTGCCTCCTTTCGCCATCGCTCTGCCAATTGCGAAGCTGAACTGGAAGAGCACGCTTTCGAAGCCGATCCTGGAGGTGAAGCAGATATGTGCCCACCTCGAGCTTTTGAAGGCTCGATGCCTTCTGGCCGACGATTTTCTTGCCACCATGGAGGCATGATGGATTCTGCCTCTGCAGTACCGGCGGCACTTGATTTGTCAGATGGGTGGCCGGCATGATCCATGTGTGCGCTCAAGGAAGAACCTACGAGCCGACAGGATAGCGCAACAGGTGAACTTGATCTCCTCCGCCTCCATGGATGAGGGCGGTGAGTGGGAATGGGGCATGGTCCCCTACGACCGTGACCATCCAGCTCTAGTGGTATGTTTCTTCATTGATAATGTTTCATGTTTTTCCTTGGATACCATCCGGCTTCCGACGTAGGGTGCCGGCTACGTCATCAGGTATTCAAGCGTCTGCAAGTCTATCAGCAACCGACTGCCGACGTGGAGGTGTCGGACCCCACCGAGATCGAGGATGAGGACGAGGTGGAGCCTCCACCATCCGCCTCCGAAGAAGTTGAGGGGATGGCTGACTCGGAGGGGACCGAGCCGGCCGGTGAGTTTTTTACATCTGGATTGCTTGATTGGACAGATGATGATGAAGTCTCGCCTCCATTGCGCGGTGCAGCCGATGCGGAAGATCTGGAGGAGCTAGAGGAGGTTTCCAGCCCTCCTGTGATGCAGGAACGTTGAGCCGCCCGCGGGCCAGCCGTGGAGGGCGAAGGGGCGAGGTAGAAAGGCAAGAAGGCCATTACTGCCAAGCCGGCCTCCAAACAAACCGCAATAGGGCCTCCCGTTGGAGGTCGCAGGGGCGGCTCGAAGAAGCAGCGAGTTGTCGCTGGTAGATGACCAGTTCCCGTTGTTTCTGGGTATGTAATCGCATTCCTCTTTTCCTCCCCCTTGTCTTGATTCTTGGGTAGGAACCCCCCCCCTTACAAATTTATGGCAAGCAGGGATGCCTAGACAGCGGAGAGCGTGACGCCACTGCTGCGGAGCAGACCGCCTGGGCCGAGGCTGATGGCACCAAAAGGCGCTGATCGAGCAGGAGAACCGTCCCTGGGAGGAGGCGGCCCGGAAGGCAGCTGCAAACCGGGACCAACCCAGCAAGCGCACAACCGGCCCTGCCCAGAAGCCAGCCACCAAGGAGAGACGGTCCAAAACGAAGCACGATCCTGCTTCGCACGCAAATCTGGAGTCCTAGACCGGCGAGCCGGCTTGTGCCGGAGCAACAGCGGCCGAGACCGTCAAGGCCACCGGGCCAGGGTTTGCCTCCGCACCGGTGGATCTCGATGCAGCGTCCTACGCGCCTGACGCTGGGACATACAATGCACCGGAGGCGCCGATGGATGCGCCAGAAATGGAGCTTCCGCCACCCAAGACACAGACAACCCTTGTGGTGAAGGACAAGACCGCGCTGACCGAGGGTCCGCAGGCGCCTCGACAGGCCGATGCGTCGAAGGAGCCAACCTGAAGCGCGCCGCGAGGAGACGACACCATGGTCGTGTCTGGCCGTGGCCCGTGCGCCTTCGGAGCCGGTCCCTTTTCTGGGAGCCGGCCCATAGAATCCTGCAGCGCGTCCAAGGCAAGCCACGCGACCTTGCCTCCTGGCGCTACGCTGAGTGGGGTCCCTGCGCCTGTGGCGGCGTATTCCTGCAGCCATGACAAGGTGGCGCAGGTGGCCCTGGTGGCCAAGGAAGACCTGAACCGCCACGAGGAATGGACCACGGTATGTCTTCAATTCCCGCACCTTTCGGTTGAGATTTTTCTTCTTTCTTTGCTTCAGTGGGGCCGCGCCAGCGCACCCACTGTGTGTAGCCCCCAAGAGTCGGGCTGGCTGAGAGTTAGCCTGGCCGAATCTTACTCGCGGCAGCTTTCCTTCTTCATTTTTTTTCATTGGGGGCGCGCAAGTGCACCCACTGGGTGTAGCCCCTGAGAGTCAGACCGGCTGAGAGTTAGCTGGGCCGAGTCGTATTCTTGATTTGCTTTGCTTCTTTTTGCCATAAGATCTCCACAACAGCCACGCGCAAGCTCATAACGCGTTGTTGGCCCGACTCCAAGAGGCCGAGAGGCATGCAGGCGACCTTCAAGGCCAGCTGGACCAAGCCAATCGCGACGAGCGACGTGCTATCGACGTTGAGGTAGTTGCTGCCGCTAGTTGGATCGTGGAGGAGGTGGCCCTTGGCTCCAGGGCTCGCATGCGAGAGCTGGCGTGGGCCCTGACCCGTCTCCAAGACACCGGGCTGTTGATGGTGAAGGCCCTCTGGCCGGATGCGGTGGAGCTGCCGTTGATGAGCCGACTGTCCCGCTGCCTTGAGGCGGGAAGCGCTCGCCTGGATGCCTCACGTGCGTCGGCTGTGCGAGCTAGGGCGTACATGGCGCTTTGCCTTGCCAAGTCATGGTATAAAAACCTGAACTTGGGCCTACTCGCAGCACAACGCGCCGGCACGGAAGCGGAGCTGGCAGGTGTCGAAGACAAGCTACACGTGCGGGGCAGCGACATTGCTTCGTTTGTTGCTTGGAACGAGGACTCCCTGGAGCGGGACGCTAACGGCAGCGTGATCCCGGAGGATCAATTTCAGCCGGCCCTTTACGACACTGATGGCAGCTCCGACGAGACGGCATACGAGGACGCCGACTCGAGCGACAAGGCCTATGCCGACTACGCCGCAAGGGACGGTGCCGAAGGTGCTCGAGCGAATGATGGTGCCTCTACCTCTGGAGGAGCCGGCGACGCCGGCGCCTCCACCTCAGGTGCCATCGGCAATGCCGGCGCCTCCGCCCGAGGTGCCATTGGTGACGCCGGAGTCACGGGTGTAGCCGCCGCCAACTGAAGCTTTTTTTTAATTTTCTGCACGTCATTTGTTAGTCGAGCAGTTCCACCCACTTGGGGTGTTATGTAATGAACCTCGGCCGTGGGCCTTTGCATCCTTTCGAATGTGGTATATGCTTGTCTATTTGAATTGTGCCTATAAAGAATGTGCTTGCCGTCTCGCTTTTCTGTCTTTCGTTTCCCTTTGGCTTTGGTCGGTCCAACAGCTTGCCCCCTCCAACATCCACCCCGCCAGCCCGACAGCGGGGAGCCGGTCTATGACTGGGAAGGAGCTTCTGCCTTCGAAGGCGTCGGCCTTGGATTTTTTGAAGCCGTAGAGATACTTAGACTTGGAGCGAGTCGGCAGAGACCGGCTAGAAATGAAGATCATAAGTGATCAAACCAACCCGAGCCGGCAACCCCTTCGTAGTCGAATTTTACATGCAGCCGACCTTCCTTCCCATGGTCCCGTTAGCCGGACAACCGGGAGCTGGTCTGTAGCTTGTGCGGGGTGGTAAGGGTATCGACTCGACGTGCATTATATATTCGCCTATGACTAGGAAGTTAGCTCGGCCGGCTAGCGAGCCCCCGAGCCCGAGGAGTCGGATCGGAGAGCCCACTCTTGTAATGAAAACTCTTTTCATGAACTTGAAAAAGGCATGCCCCAAGTACTGGTTTTGGAGTATCCATTGCATTCATTGAAATCCTGAAAATGGTAAAGGATACATACATACACGTTTTCTCTCTTGTACTAGCAGTAGAACGGGCGAAGCCATGCCATGTTCCATGGACGCTCTCTTCACCAGAGTCGTGTCTCTTGCGCTTCTGTGGCTTCTGAGCGTCTATTAGCTAGTACACATTATTGTGCAATGCCCTGCTGATGATGAAGGGTCCTCCCATGGGGAAGAGAGCTTGTGCTGGCCGGTTGTTCGCTGGATTCTTCTAAGTACCAGGTCCCCCTCATGAAAGAGAGAGGCCTGATCTTCTTGTTGTTGGGGAACGTCGCATGGGAAACAAAAAATTTCCTACGCGCACGAAGACCTATCATGGTGATGTCCATCTAAGAGAGGGGATTTCCGATCTACGTACCCTTGTAGATCGCACAGCAGAAGCGTTAAGAAAGCTACATCGTAATTCGCAAACAGTAGAGCTATAGCGCAAGCTACATCGTAATTCGCAAAGACCATAGGCTATGTTCATGACAATTAGTTCAATTAATCATATTACTTAAGAACTCCCACTCAAAAAGTACATCTCTCTAGTCATTTGAGTGGTACATGAGTCAAATCCACTATCTCAAGTCCGATCATCACATGAGTCGAGAATAGTTTCAGTGGTAAGCATCTCTATGCTAATCATATCAACTATATGATTCATGCTCGACCTTTCGGTCTCATGTGTTCCGAGGCCATGTCTGCACATGCTAGGCTCGTCAAGCTTAATCCGAGTGTTCCGCGTGTGCAACTGTTTTGCACCCGTTGTATGTGAACGTTGAGTCTATCACACCCGATCATCACGTGGTGTCTCGAAACGAAGAACTGTCGCAACGGTGCACAGTCGGGGAGAACACAATTTCGTCTTGAAATTTTAGTGAGACATCACCTCATAATGCTACCGTCGTTCTAAGCAAGATAAGGTGCATAAAGGATTAACATCACATGCAATTCATAAGTGACATGATATGGCCATCATCATGTGCTTCTTGATCTCCATCACCAAAGCACCGGCACGGTCTTCTTGTCACCGGCGTCACACCATGATATCCATCATCATGATCTCCATCAACGTGTCACCATCGGGGTTGTCGTGCTACTCATGCTATTACTACTAAAGCTACGTCCTAGCAATATAGTAAGCACATCTGCAAGCACAAACGTTAGTTTAAAGACAACCCTATGGCTCCTGCCGATTGTCGTACCATTGACGTGCAAGTCGATATTAACTATTACAACATGATCATCTCATACATCCAATATATCACATCACATCATTGGCCATATCACATCACAAGCATACCCTGCAAAAACAAGTTAGACGTCCTCTAATTGTTGTTGCATGTTTTACGTCGTGACCATGGGTATCTAGTAGAATCGCATCTTACATACGCAAACACCACAACAGAGATATATGAATTGCTATTTAACCTCATCCAAGGACCTCCTCGGTCAAATCCGATTCAACTAAAGTTGGAGAAACCGACACTCGCCGGTCATCTTTGAGCAACGGAGTTACTCGTAGCGATGAAACCAGTCTCTCGTAAGCGTACGAGTAATGTCGGTCCGAGCCGCTTCGATCCAACAATACCGCCGAATCAATAAAAGACTAAGGAGGTCAGCAAAACGCACATCACCGCCCACAAAAAATTTTGTGTTCTGCTCGAGATTACATCTACGCATGAACCTAGCTCATGATGCCACTGTTGGGGAACGTCGCATGGGAAACAAAAAATTTCCTACGCGCACGAAGACCTATCATGGTGATGTCCATCTACGAGAGGGGATTTTTGATCTACGTACCCTTGTAGATCGCACAACAGAAGCGTTAAGAAACGCGGTTGATGTAGTGGAACATCCTCACGTCCCTCGATCCGCCCCGCGAACCGTCCCACGAACCGTCCCGCGATTCGTCCCACGATCCGCTCCGATCTAGTGCCGAACGGACGGCACCTCCGCGTTCAGCACACGTACAACTCGACGATGATCTCGGCCTTCTTGATCCAGCAAGAGAGACGGAGAGGTAGATGAGTTCTCCGGCAGCGTGACGGCGCTCCGGAGGTTGGTGGTGATCTAATATCAGCAGGGCTCCGCCCGAGCTCCGCAGAAACACGATCTAGAGGTAAAACCGTGGAGGTATGTGGTCGGGCTGCCGTGGCAAAAGTTGTCTCAAATCAGCCCTAAAAGCCCACTATATATAGGAGGGAGGGAGGGGAGGAGGCAGCCTCAAAACCTAAAGGTTTGGCCGAAATTGGAGGTGGAGGAGTCCTACTCCAATCCTACTTGGAGTAGGATTCCACCTTCTAACTTGGAAACTCTTTCCACCTTGTGTTTTTTCCTTCTCAAACCTTATGGGCCTTAGTGGGAACTTATTCCAGCCCACTAGGGGCTGGTTTATCTATTCCCATAGCCCATGAGACCCCTTGGGGCGTGACACCCCTCCTGATGGTCCCCGGCACCCCTCCCGGCACTCCCAGTACACTACCGATGAGCCCGAAACTTTTCCGGTAATGCACGAAAACCTTCCGGTAACCAAATGAGGTCATGCTATATATCAATCTTCGTTTACGGACCATTCCGGAAACCCTCGTGACGTCCGTGATCTCATCCGGGACTCCGAACAACATTCGGTAACCAACCATATAACTCAAATACGCATAAAACAACGTCAAACCTTAAGTGTGCAGACCCTGCGGGTTCGAGAACTATGTAGACATGACCCGAGAGACTCCTCGGTCAATATCCAATAGCGGGACCTGGATGCCCATATTGGATCCTACATATTCTACGAAGATCTTATCGTTTGAACCTCAGTGCCAAGGATTCATATAATCCTGTATGTCATTCCCTTTGTCCTTCGGTATGTTACTTGCCTGAGATTCGATCGTCATTATCCGCATACCTATTTCAATCTCGTTTACCGGCAAGTCTCTTTACTCGTTCCGTAATACAAGATCCCGCAACTTACACTAAGTCACATTGCTTGCAAGGCTTGTGTGTGATGTTGTATTACCGAGTGGGCCCCGAGATACCTCTCTGTCATACGAAGTGAAAAATCCCAGTCTTGATCCATACTAACTCAACGAACACCTTCGGAGATACCCGTAGAGCATCTTTATAGTCACCCAGTTACGTTGCAACGTTTGATACACACAAAGCATTCCTCCGGTGTCACTGAGTTATATGATCTCATGGTCATAGGAACAAATACTTGACACGCAGAAAACAGTAGCAACAAAATGACACGATCAACATGCTAGTATATTAGTTTGGGTCTAGTCCATCACATCATTCTCCTAATGATGTGATCCCGTTATCAAGTAACAACACTTGCCTATGGCCAGGAAACCTTGACCATCTTTGATCAACGAGCTAGTCAACTAGAGGCTTACTAGGGACAGTGTTTTGTCTATGTATCCACACAAGTATTGTGTTTCCAATCAATACAATTATAGCATGGATAATAAACGATTATCATGAACAAAGAAATATAATAATAACTAATTATTATTGTCTCTAGGGCATATTTCCAACACTTGTTGTGGTAGTGTCTCAGTTTCTGCTGGTAGATGGCCGTCCGGCTCAGGGCCAGCTCCCGTGCTTCCTCGAGTAGATCGACACCGTCTTCTCTTGCCTCTTTTGCATCCGCCTCCGTGTACAAGGTGACACGAGGCCAGTCGAACTCGACATCCGCATGGATGATTGCCTCGGACCCATATACAAGGAAGAATGGTGTGAAGCAGGTTGACCGGTTCGGCGTGGTGCGGAGGCTCCACAGTACATCTGGCAATTCTTTGATCCAGCAACCGACTGGCGTGACGAGCAGCGCCACGAGTCTTGGCTTGATGCCGGCCAGGATTAGGCCGTTTGCCCTTTCCGCCTGGCCGTTTGACTGTGGGTCCACCATCGGCGCCAGATCGAGATGGATGCCCTCTTTGGCACAGAAGAGCACCATTGCACCCTTGGCGAAGTTGGTGCCATTGTTGGTGATGATGCTGTGGGGGACGCCATAGAGGACGGAGATGTCCTTCATGAACCTAACGGTTGTGGGACCATCAAGTTTCTTGATTGGCCTGGCTTCAATCCACTTGGTGAACTTGTCGACGGCTACCAGGAGATGTGTCATGCTGCCTCGAGCGGTCTTGAATGGACCCACCATATCCAGCCCCCGCACATCGAAGGGCCATGACAGGGGGATGGACTTGAGAGCCGAGGCCGGCAAGTGGCTTTGCATGCTGAATCGCTGGCAGCCTTCGCATTTGTCGACCAAAGATGTGGCCTCCTCTAGGGCCATGGGCCAGTAGAGTCCATGGCGAAACACCTTGGCCACCAGGGTTCTGGAGGCGGCATGATGCCCGCACTCACCCTGGGGTATGTCCTTGAGAATTTCTTGCCCTTTTTCTGATTCAACACAGCGTTGGAACACGCCGGTTACGCTACGTCGAACCAGCTCACGGTTGATGATGGCGTACGCGGGAGATCATCGTTGGATTTCCTGCGCCTCCGCCTCATCTTGAGGAAGCTCGCCGCGAACAAGGAAGGCCAGGATGGGGTGCGCCCATGAGGGAGCCGGCTCCAGCTCAGCCTGAAGGTCAGGGGCATCTGAAGCCCCCGAGTTTGTCATTGTGGTCCTGGGTTTGAGACCTTCTGTCTCTGGTGTCGTCGTGGCAGCCGGCATGCCGTCAACCTCCATGATGGCCACCCACTGGGTGTTGAGCCGGCAAGGTTTGATGTATGGCGTAGCCGGCGGAGTTGCTGGAGCCAGCGAAGCAGTTGGAGCCGACAAGATTGCCGAAGCCAGCAAAGCCAGTGTAGCGGCGAAGTTGACAATTCCGGTGGTTTCTCCAGGCCCAGAGTCATTGGGACGGACGGGTCCGCACGCATGAAGATTGATGCCGACTCCGGAGAGGGCTTGATGGAGGGCTTCTGCAGCTGCTCGAGGGAGACGCCAGTCGGGATTGCTTGCCTTGTGGAGCCAATTTTTGCGAATTTACTAGCCGCCTCACTGTCCGCTCGGGGGACATGATGGAACTCGGAGCCCTCGAATGGGACCACTGAGCTGCTGGATAAGGAAGCGGTAGCTGTCCATGTTGGCGTCGCTGGCGTCCCACCCACTCGCCACAGACTTGTTGCACCACAAGATCTGAGTCGCCGAAGCAAAGAATCCTTCGGATGCCGATTTCTGTGGCAAGCCGAAGGCTATGTGCGAGCGCCTCGTACTCGGTGAAGTTGTTGGAGGTGGCGAAGTGTATCTGGAGAGCATACTTGAGTTGGTCCCCTTTCGGAGACGTCAAGACAATGCTGGCTCCCAGACCAGTTCGCATCTTTGAGCCGTCGAAGTGCATCCGCCAATGTGTGGAGTCGGGAGGCGGTGACAAGAACTAGGTCTTGGTCCAATCGACGAGGAAGTCAGCCACCACCTGAGACTTGATGGCGGTGCGCGGCTCATAGCGGATATCATGGTCGGCCATGGCGATCCGGCCCGTGGCATCACGGTTGCCCATGATTTCCAGAAGTGGAGCAGCGCTCACCACCGTGATGGCATACTCCTAGAAGTATTGCTTTAGCTTCTTGGCGGAAAAGTACATGCCGTAGCACATCTTTTGATAGTGGGGGTAGTTTTGCTTGGAGGCGGACAAGACTCACTCAGATAATAGAGAGGGCACTGAATCAGCAGCACCTTGCCCTCCTCCTTGCGCTCCACTACACTGACCACACGTGTGGTTGCTATGATTTAGATGAGGATGGGCTCCCTCTCTGCCGGCACGACCAAGATTGGCCTGTTGGATATTACGCGCTTGAGGTTGCGGAAAGCTTCGTCCGCTTGATCATTCCTCTCGAATTTGGTTGTTTTCTTCATCAGTTGATAGAGTGGTAGCGCCTTCTCGCCCAGCCGGCTGACGAATCGGCTGAGGGATGCTACGCAGTCGGCGAACTTCTGAATATCGAGGAGTCGAGCCGGCTTGGCCATGCGCTTGATGGTTCTGATCTTCTCGGGGTTAGCTTCGATGCCGCGAGCCGACACGAAGCAACCCAGGAGCTTGCCGGCTGAAACTCCAATGACGCACTTCTCTAGATTGAGCCGGATCTTGTACTCGCGCAAGTTGGCGAAGGTCTCCCGCAGATCATCAAGGAGACTGAAATTCTACTTGGTCTTGATGACAATGTCATCGACGTAGACATGAATGTTCCTGCCGATTTGCGGCAGGAGGCATTGTTGCATGCAGCGCTGGAAGGTTGCACCGGCGTTCTTCAAGCCAAATGTCATCATCATGTAGCAGTAGGCTCCAAAAGGTGTGATGAAGGAGGTCTTGAGCCAGTCGGTCGGGTCCAACTTGATCTGGAGGTCGCGGGAATAAGCATCCAGAAAGGACAACAATTCACAGCCGGACATGGAGTCGATCACTTGATCTATCCGTGGTAGGGCAAAAGGGTCTTTCGAACATGCCTTATTCAGGATTGTGTAATCGATACACATGCGCCATGTCTTAATCTTCTTCAGCACCAGGACTGGGTTGGACAGCTAGTCCGGGTGGAAAACTTCCATTATGAAGCCGGTTGCGAGCAACCGGGTGATCTCTTCTCCGATGGTGCGCCGCTTCCCCTCAGCGAAGCGACACAAAAGTTGTTTGACTGACTTTGCGTCCGGCCGCACATGAAGCTTGTGTTCGGCGTACTTCCTCGCGACTCCCGGCATGTCCTTTGGGGACCATGCAAAGATGTCTCGATTCTCAAGGAGGAAGTCGAAGAGCTCGCTTTCCTATTTGGGGCTGAGGTTGGCACCGATGGTGACACACCGCTACCTCTTGAGCTTGCATTGGTTTTTTTCCCTTGAAGAGGAAAGGGTGATGCAGCATAGTAGCAGTAAGTATTGCCCTCAGTTTGAGAACCAAGGTATCAATCCAGTAGGAGTATCAAGCCAAGTCTCCACCGTACCTGCGCAAAAGAGGCAAACTTGCACCCAACGCTACAAAGGGGTTGTCAATCCCTTCAAAATTGATTGCAAGGTGAGATCTGAAGGCGGAAAGTGCAACAAAGTAAAAGTGTAGGGCTGAAAATATGATGTGAAGTAGACCCCGGGGCCATAGTGTTCACTAGAGGCTTCTCTCAAGATAGCAAATATTACGGTGGGTGAACGAATTACTATCGAGCAATTGATAGAACCGCGCAAAGTCATGACGATATCTAACGCAATGATCATACATATAGGCATCACGTCCGAGACAAGTAGACCGATACTTTCTGCATCTACTACTATTACTCCACACATAGACCGCTATCCAGCATGCATCTAATGTATTGAGTTCATGACAAACAGAGTAACGCCTTAAGCAAGATGACATGATGTAGAGGGATAAATTCATGCAATAGATATAAACCCCATCTTTTTACCCTTGATGGCAACAACACGATGCATGCCTCGCTACCCCTTCTGTCACTGGGTGAGGTCACCGCACGGTATGAACCCAAAACCAAGCACTTCTCCCATTGCAAGAATCATAGATCAAGTTGGCCAAACAAAACCCACAACCCGAAGAGAATTACAAGGATATGAAATCATGCATATAAGAGATCAAAAGAAACTCAAATAAGATTCATAGATAATCTGATCATAAATCCACAATTCATCGGATCTCGACAAACACACCGCAAAAGAAGATTACATCAGATAGATCTCCATGAAGATCATGGAGAACTTTGTATTGAAGATCCAAGAGAGAGAAGAAGCCATCTAGCTACTAGCTATGGACCCGAAGGTCTATGGTGAACTACTCACGCATCATCGGAGAGGCAATGGTGTTGATGAAGAAGCCCTACGTGTCTGAATCCCCCTCCGTCAGGGCACCAGAATGTGCCTCAGATGGGATCTTGCGGAGACAGAAGCTTGCGGCGGCGAAAAAGTATTTTCGTGGCTCTCTCCCGTGGTTTTGGATTTTTCGGGGATTTATAAGCGGAAGAAGTAGGGCAGAGAAGCCACAGGGGGCCCTCAAGCCTGCTAGGTGCGCCCCCAGGCCGCGGCTAGGGGCCTTGTGGCCTCCCCTGGCGCCCTCTGCCTTGGTTCTCAAGCTCCCTGCGTATCTTCTGTTCCGGAAAAAAAAATCTTTTCGGAGGTTTTATTCTGTTTGGACTCCGTTTAATATTCTCCTTTGAAAAGGGTCAAAAACACGGAAAAACAAGAATTAGCACTTGGCATTGAGTTAATAGGTTAGTCCCAAAAAAGATATAAAAGGCATAAAAACATCCAAAGTTTGACAAGATAATAGCACGGAACCATCAAAAATTATAGATACGTTGGAGATGTATCAAGCATCCCCAAGCTTAACTCCTGCTCGTCCTCGAGTAGGGAAGTGATAAAGACTGAATTATTGATGTGGAATGCTACCTAGCATATTTGTCCTTTGTAACTTCTTTCATGTGACATGAATGTTCAGATCCGTAAGATTCAAAACAATAGTTTGCTATTGACAAGAAAACAATAATACTTCAAGCAAACTAGAAAAGTAATCATGAACTTTCGAAATAACAAGGCCAAAGAAAATTATCCCTACAAAATCATATAGTCTGGCTATGCTCCATCATCCCCACACAACTAATTTAAATCTTGCACAACCCCGGTATTCGCCATGTAATTGTTTTCGCACTCTCACTTTCTCAAACCTTTTTCAACTCTCACGCAATACATGAGCGTGAGCCATGGATATAGCACTATAGATGGAATAGAGTGTGGTGGAGGTTGTGAGACAAAAAGGAGGAGATGGTCACATCGACTTGGCGTATCAAAGGGCTATGGAGATGCCCAACAATATATATCAATGTGAAAGAGTAGGGATTACCATGCAATGGATGCACTTAGAGCTATAAGTATGTGAAAGCTCAAAAGGAGAACTAGTGGGTGTGCATCCAACTTGCTTGCTCACGAAGACCTAGGGCAATTTTCAGGAAGCCCATCATTGGAATATACAAGCCAAGTTATATAATGAAGATTCCCACTAGTATATGGTGGTGACAAAACAAGAGACTCTCAATCATGAAGAACATGGTGCTATTATGAAGCACAAGTGTGGAAAAAGATAGTAGCATTGTCCCTTCTCTCTTTCTCTCTCTCTCTCTCTTTTGTTTGGGCTCTTTGGCCTCTTTCCATATCTATCTCTCCTTTTTTTTGTGTGGGCAACTTTGGCCTCTTTTTTTTTAATTCCTCACATGGGACAATGCTCTAATAATGATGATCATCACACTTTAATTTACTCACAGCTCAATGCTTAGAACGATGAGGACTCTATAGGAAATGCCTCCGGCAGTGTACCGGGATGTGCAACGATCTAGCTTGGCATATGACGTTGAAACATCTCGCTAGCTATCTTACAATCATGCAATGGCAATATGAAAGTGACGGCACATGTCATGAGACGGAACGGTGGGAGTTGCATGGCAATATATCTCCGAATGGCTATGAAAATGCCATAATAGGTAGGTATGGTGGCTGTTTTGAGGAAGATATATGGTGGGTTTGTGCACCAGCGAAAGTTGCGCGGCACTAGAGAGGCTAGCAATGGTGGAAGGTGAAAGTGCATCTATAGCATGGACTCACATTAGTCATGAAGAACTCATATACTTATTGCGGAAGTTTTTATTAGTAATCGAAACAAAGTGCTAAACACGTACTCCTAGGGGAAGGGTTGGTAAGTGTTAACCATCGCGCGATGCCGACCGCAACACAAAGGATGACAACCAATAAATCAATTATGCTCCGACTTCCTAACATAGCGGTTCACCATACGTGCATGCTACGAGAGTCACTAACTTCAACACAAGTATTTCTAGATTCACAACAACCTACTAACATAACTCTAATATTACTATATCCATATCTCAAAACTAATTGAGAGGAATCAAACTTCTCTTTACTAATCAATGCACATGAATATGGAAGTTTTCATTATATCCTCCATGGATGCCTATCATCTTTAGGACTACTTTCATAGCACACGCCAATCACCAAGTTACTTAGAGAGAGCACTCTAAAAAAGATATAAGTGAAGATCAAGAGTTCTTATTTCTCCAAAATATGACACCGCAGTGCTCTAAAAAGATCTAAGTGAAGCACTAGAGCAAAGTCATCTAACTCAAAAGATATAAGTGAAGCACATGCGAGCTAAATTGCCTAACTCAAAAGATATAAGTGAAGCTCAATGAGTATTCTAGCAAATTCACGATGAGTGCATGTCCCTCTCAAAAGGTGTGCAGCAAGGATGATTTTGACAAAACAAAAATAAAAGACTCCTATAATACACGACGCTCCAAGCAAAACACATATCATGCGGTGAATAAAAATATAGCTCCAAGTACCGTTACCGATGGATTGAAGACGAAAGAGGGGATGCCTTCCCGGGGCATCCCCAAGCTTAGGATTTTTGGTGTCCTTGAATTTGGCTTGGGATGCCTTGGGAATCCCCAAGCTTAAGCTCTTTCCACTCTTTATCCCATTGTCCACGAGAACATCACCCAAAACTTGAAAACTTCACAACACAAAACTTAAACAGAAACTCATGATATCATTAGCACAAGAAAATAAACCACCACTCTTTAGGTACTGTATTAATCTTGATTCCTATTTAGGTTGGTGTTATATTACTGTATTCTCACTTTTCCATGGCTAGTACCCCCCGATACTATCCATAGTTTCATCAAAATAAGCAATCAACCCAACGAAAACATAATATGTCAAAAATAGACCAGTCTGTAGCAATCTGTATACTTTGTATACTTCTATTATCCCAAAAATTCTGAATAATTATGAAAATTTGTGCAATTTGCGTATCAACCAGCATAAAAAAGAATCAACTCAAAAGCTATTTCTGGATAAAATTGAAAAATAATTTCGTGAGCAAAAAGTTTCTGTCTTTTTCCAGCATGATCAAACAACCATCACCAAACTAGTCATAAAGGTTTTACTTGGCTCAAACACAAAAAGAAACAAAAAAGACACAATCATAACAGAATTATGATGGTGTGGACGCAAAAAAACAGAAAGCAAAAAAGCAAAGATAAATTCATTGGGTTGCCTCCCAACAAGCTCTATTGTTTAACGCCCTTAGTTAGGCATAAGGCGATAGAATCACGTATCGTCGTCTTTGGTACTCAAACCATAAGTTGCCTCATCATGGATTCATAAGACAATCTTATTTTCTTTCTAGGAAAATGTTCCATGCCCTTCTTTAATGGAAATTGAAATCTAATATTCCCTTCCTTCATATCGATGACAACACCAATAGTCTTTAGGAAAGGTCTACCAAGAATGATAGGACATGTAGGATTGCAATCAATATCAAGCACAATGAAATCTATAGGTGCATAGTTCCTATTTGCAATAATAAGAACATCATTGATCCTTCCCATAGGTTTCTTAACAGTAGAATCCTCAAGATGCAAATTAAGAGAGCACTGATCACACAAAGCATTGCATTCATAGTTTTTGATCTTGATTTTGATAGTAGGTTCCCACTCATCATGAAGTTTTCTAGGAATAGAAACTTCCAATTCAAGTTTTTCTTCAAGAGATTTCATCATAGCATCGACGATATGATCGGTAAAGGCTTTGTTTTGGCTATAGGCGTGTGGAGAGTTTAGCATGGATTGCATCAAGGAAATACATTTAATCAAAGAGCAACTATCATAATTGAATTCCTTGAAATCCAAAGTAGTAGTTTCATTACTACTCAAAGTTTTGATATCCTCTACTCCACTTTCAATGCTTTTAGCATCAAGATAGATAGACTCTTAATCCTTGGGGCGTTTTTCAACCAAGGTGGATTCATATCCAGCCCCATCATCATTAGGTTTGACAATAGAAAACAAGGATTCAATGGGAGTCACACCAAGCACTTTAAGATCTTCGTGATTCTCATCACGAGAACACGCCTTTTTAAGCCATTCATGTCTAGCACGAATTTGGGCGGTTCTTTCTTTACTCGCATTCATGGAAACACGCATATCTTTCAAAGTTTCATCCATATCAATCTTGGGAGGAGCACATCTAACTTTCAAAGCATCAATATCAAGAGACATTCTATCAACGCTCCAAGCCAAATCATCAATTTTGAGTAATTTTTCTTCTAAGTACGCATTGAAAATCTTTTGCGAGTTGATAAACTCTTTAAAATTACTCTCTAGATCAGAGGGTAAGTTATTGTAATTTCCATCAGCATTGTTGTAGGAGTTGCCAAAGTTATTAGAGGGATTACTAGGAAAAGGCTTAGGAATATAGTTTCCTCTGAAAGCATTGTTGTTGCCAAAATTATTCCTACCAAAAAAATTAACATCCAAGCTCTCATTGGCACTGAGTTAATAGGTTAGTCCCAAAAAAGATATAAAAGGCATACAAAACATCCAAAGTTTGACAAGATAATAGCATGGAACCATCAACAATTATAGATACGTTGGAGATGCATCACACACTTCTTGGGGTTGGCCGGGTCGAGCGGCACATGCTTCGTCTCCTTGGATGGCTCAAATGAGGCCTCGCTGGACTACAGGGATGGCGAGTGGGCATTGTCGGCTGCTCGGTGGCCTGAGCCACGAGCCGGTCGAGCTGCCTCTTCTCCTCGGTAATCACCAGTGCCTCGGCCAGCCGGCTGCTGTCGCGTGCGCACTCGATCGAATTTTTGTAGTCGCCGGCAATAGTGATGATGCCCTTGGGACCCGACATCTTTATCTTGAGGTAGGCGTAATGGGGGATCGCCATGAATTTGGCCAGGTCCGGCCTTCCCAGCAGCGCGTGGTAGGGGTTGTTGAGGTCCACCACCTCAAACCAAATTGGCTCACGGCTGAAATGTGCCTTAACGCCGAAGAGGACGTCCACCAGGATTTTTCCGATCGGCGAGCATGACTGTCTCGGCACAATTCCATGGAAGACAGTCTTGGTCGGCTGCAGGTCGTTCTCCTTCAGCCCGAGCTTGAGCAGAGTGTCTCGGTAGAGGATGTTGATGCTGCTGCCGCCATCGACCACCACCCGTGAGAACCGACAGGTGAGTTCTTGGAGCCGAGGGTGGGGTCGAGGACGAGCGCGTATGTGCCGGGGTTCGGCATCACCGCAGGATGGTCCGCCCGACTCCATGTAATTCGCTTTTCAGACCAATGTGTGTATTGGGGAACCGAGGGGACCGTGGCATTCACCTCATGCCAGCGTTGACGCTGGTTGTGCTTGTCATCGCCTTCACTGGTGAAGACGACATAGGCCCTGTCTTGATCGGGGAATTGGTCGTGGAGACAGCCATCATTGGGAGGTGGCTGAGCTGGAGCCGGACCTCGAGGCGCTGCCCCCACGGGATCCGAAAGACCCTAACACCGGGCCAGGCGCTGTGAGAAGTTGCGCTGCCAGAGTCTGTGGGTGGTAGGCTTCACCCTAGTATGCATCTTGCAAGGCGCGTCGAGCATCTGCTCGAAGGTGAGCTTGGGCTGCCAGGCGTTCTTGCCGGTCCGCTGTCGCTGACCGCCAGCTTGAGCAGCCGGCTGCTCTTCCTCCATGTTGGCCACGTGCTTGCTTCCAGGTCCCGGGTCGAGTTGATCCGCCCCTCGCTTGTTTTGCCTGCCTCGATTGTCCCCAACCGGCTTAGAAGTAGCCGGCGGTTGGACGGGCTTGTCCGTCGCGCTGACCTTGATCCTCATTGCGGAGTCGGCGGTAGCGTACTTATCCGCCTTGGCCATGAGAACCACCAAAGAGGTCGGCTCGGAGCACATGAGTTTGTGCTTAAGAAGGGTCCCGTCTCGGCAGCCATCGATGAAGTACTAAATAGCTTGTACCTCATGTACTCCTTCGTAGGAGTTGCGCAATTCCGTCCAGTGCGTGATGTAGTCATGAAGGGGTTCGTCAGGCTTCTGAACGCACATGGCCAGCTCGCGAGGCCGATCAGGGCGCTTGTAGGTGTCGGTGAAGTTGCGGACGAATGCATCTTCAAAGTCAACCAAAGAGTTGACATTGCCGGCTGGCAGGGTGTTAAGCCAAGTCCTTGCCGAGCCGGTCAGCATGAGTGGCACGTAGCGGACTACTATGCGCTTGTTGCCCCGGGCGATGCCGACTGTAGTAGTATAGTCGATCAGCCAGTCTTCCGGCTTGGCGGAGCCATTGTACTTTGGAGTGTCTGGGGGAGGGTGAAGCCAGTAGGGAATGGCTCCCCTCGGATCCGAGGGTCGAAGCACGCCGAACCAGTGGGACCCTCCTCCTCCAGGAGGGCCGACTGTGCTAGAAGGTCGATGCGGAGACGAGCATCATTCTCGCAGTGAGGGACGCGAGGGCCGATTTGGGTCGCGAGCTCGAGCCAGATCAGGGGGCACGGGAGTGTTAGCCCTTTCGCGACGCTCAGGCGGGGGAACTTCATGGACCGAATCTCCTTCATCTCCAGCCGCCTCGCGGTGCCGGCTAGAGACTGCTGGTGGCTCGCTCCAGCGCTGGGAACGCCGGTATTGGCTTCCCTCAGCCCTCTGGCTAGAGGTGCGAGGGGATGAAGAATGATGAGCTTACTGACGGCCGCTAGGGATGTGGTGACCCTCAGGGTCGAGAGCCGGAGACACCGAGAAGGCGCAAGTTGGGTCAAGGCGAGCTTGCTGCTCGTTGGCAGCGTCAAGGAGGTCCTTGATGCGCTTTTCTTGGCGAGGACGTTCCTCACCCTCCAGTGGACCCATTTATGTGAGGGTCGCCTGGGCGGCCCGCATGTAGGCTGCAGGAGTGTCGTAGATGGGCAGCTTGCCGCCTAGGATTTCGGCGACGACCCGACCGTGGCCGTAGACCTCTCCACGTCGGTTGGGACCATCGACAGCCGGGGTGAAGCCATAAGCAGAGTTGTACTCGCGCTGTGCGGCCTCCATCCGGCGCTTGTTAGGTGGCAAGGGCGGTCCCTCTACCAGGAGTTGCTTGCGAGCTTCCTCCTACTCAGCCCTTGTCGTGGCTGTGTTCGCCGTCGTGGTAATGGAAGTAGTCATCTTGGCAAGGGTGGCATGAAGTGGGTCGAAAGGGCCCGCAGGTGGGTCAACCGCATCCACTACGGCCTTGCCGCGGCCCGAGCTAGTGCTAGTGCCAGCAACCATCACCTCCATGAGATCAGAGGTAATGGCAACGTCATCCGGGGCAAGACACCCTGCAAACAATGGTGGATCGCTGTAGTCCAGTACATCGCAGGGGTACTCGTCGGGTCGAGGTCCATCCTCGAGGCTGAGTCTGCTGAAGTGTGCACAGAGAGCATCAATGTCGATGTCCCTGCCAAGGTGGTGAGGCTCCTCGTCAAGGCGCAAGTTGTCGAAGAGAACGCAGAGGCGAGTGATGTTAGGAGCAACGTCGCCGCTGAGTGGCTTGCTGGCGATCTCCATGGCAGATCGTGCAGGACGGGCTGAGCCGTCGATCAACACCGCGGAAACCTCCGCAGGGGTAGGCTCCACGGGCATGCTGATCTGTCCGGATGCGAGGCATCCGGTGGAGTAGGCAAAAGGTCCCCCCGGAGCGTAACTTCGGCCAGTGCCGCAGACGGCCCCACGGTGGGCGCCATAGGTAGGGTTATCGAGGGTGGTTGGGACCCAAGGGACATCGAAGGGCTCCAGGAACAGGATTGGTAACTAGCGAGCAAGACGCACGACGTACCCAGGTTCAGGGCTCTCCGTAGGAGATAATACCCCTAGCCCTGCCGGAGTGGTTGATGAACGAGAGTTTACAGGATGCTCCTTGAGCTGGTCGACGGAGGAGGAAGAAGGAGGAGCGGCTCGCAATCTACCTCTCCTATGTGGTGGGTCTGGGTGTGAAAATGGCCGACCCTCTGCATGGAGGGGGACCGGGGGTTTTTATAGTCGAACCCACCGGCCTACAAAATGGGTACAAGGTACATTGTGAGGGACCTGGCTAGCAGCCTCTCAGGCCGGCCAGGGAGGCCACTGAGCTTTAGTCTTTTCGCTTGAGGGGCCCACCGGCTGCAAGGTCCCATCTGGCTCTGGGACCCGCCGACCAGCCTTTGGGATTGGTGCATGTTCCCCATGCAGGATGCATGAGGTACGTCCGACGTCGTCTAGCGGGATCTGGCGCGAGTCAGCGATACGGCCATCTCCACCATAGTCACGCCGGGCCAAGTAATGGAGTGGGCGCTGGCGCGCGGGTACTGTGCATGGTTGACGTATCGGAGCCGGCATCGGTCAGCGGTACGGCCGCCAACACTGTAGCCACACATGCGCTTCTCCATCGTACCCGTGCTGAGGTGCCCTTGAGCCGGCTGGCGGCTAGCCAGCCGGCCAGAGAGTAGGCGGCTACGCTCCTGGCCGGCAAGTACTTTGTAGCCGGCCAGGAGTAGCCGACATTTGAGGAAGCTCTTGCTCCTTTCTATATCTAAGTATAGAAGAGTAGGCCCGATGAGCCTATCCCGGGGTTATCCCCCCATCAGGAACATTCCTTGAGAAAGAGTTTCCCTCGAAATAATTAAGTGGGAGGAAGATAGAACGTGATGAGGTTGTTGAAGCTTTACTTCAACCATAGAGTAGCACAACGTAGAAAGATCTTTGTGTGGAGCCTACATCAATTGAAGAGGAAGCTAATGATGATGATGATTATGGAGGTTTGGGTTAAGTTTCTGTTGAACCTCGTAGGCCGACAAGGGCATGTACTGCTCCTGAGTGGTACGGTAATCATGTCTTAACACTCATGTTGTTGGACAACAATGAACCTACAAGATATGGAGAAGCGATGGTGGGCCCGGATTCAAACAAATGGTTAGAGGCGAGAAAATCCAAGATAGGATCCATGTATCAAAACAAAGTACGGACTTTGGAAATATTACCTGAAGGGCAAAAGGCAAGTGAGAACAAATAGATCTTTAAGAAGAATACACACGCGAATGGTTATGTCACTGTCTATAAAGCTTGACTTGTGGCAAAAGGTTTTTCACAAGTTCAAGGAGTTACTAAGATGAGACTTTCTCACCCGTTGCGATGCTTAAGTCCGTCAGAATCATCTTAGCAAAAGCTGCATTTTTTTATTTTTAAATTCAAGAGATGGATGCCAAAATAGCGTTCCTTAACGGTTCCTTAAAGAAGAGTTGTATATGATGCAACCGGAAGGTTTTGTCGATCCAGAGAATGTTGACAAAGTATGCAACCTCTAGCAATCCATTTATGGAGTCGTGCAAGCATCTCAGAGTTGGAATTAGCGCTTTGATGACGTGATCAAAGCGTTTGGGTTTATACAAGTTTATGGAGAAGCTTGTATTTACAAGAAACTGAGAGGGAGCTCTATAGCGTTTCTACTATTATATGTGGATGGCATATTGCTGATTGGAAACAATACAAAATTCTTGGGAAGCATAATGGAATATTTGAACAAGAGTTTTTCAATGGAGGACCTAGGAGAAGCCGCTTTCATATTATGCATCAAGATCTATAGAGATAGATCGAGAAACTTAATAGGACTTTCACAGAAAACATACCTTGACAATGTTTTGAAGAAGTTCAAAATGGATCAGTCCAAGAAAGGTTTCTTGCATGTATTGCAAGGTGTGAAGTTGAGTAAGACTCAATGCCCAGTGACTGGAGAAGATAGAGAAAAGATGAGTGTCGTCCCCTATGCTTCTGCTATAGGCTCTATCATCTACGCAATGCTGTGCACAAGACCTGATGTCAGCCTTGCCATAAGTATGACAGGAAGGTTTCAAAGTGATCCAGGAATGGAACACTCGACATCAGTCAAGAATATCCTGAAGTACCTAAAAAGGACTAAGGAAATGTTCCTCGTTTATGGATGTGATCAAGAGCTCGTCGTAAAGGGTTACGTCGATCGAAGCTTTGGCACTAATCCGGATGACTCTAAGTCTTAACCCGGATACATATATATTCGCAATGGGGGAGTGGTAAGCTGGTGCAGTTCCAAGCAAAGCGTTGTAGCTGATTCTATATGCGAAGTGGAGTACATAGCTGCCTCGGAGGCAGCTAAATAAGGTGTCTAGATGAAGGAGTTCATGATAGATCTTGGAGTTGTGCCCAGTGCACTGGATCCAATGACTCTGTTCCGTGACAACACTTGTGCCATTGCTCTGGCCAAGGAACCAAGGTTTCACAAGAGGACCGAACACATAAAGTGACACTTCAATTCCATCCACAATTACATCAAGGAGGAGGACATACTTATTTGCATAGTATACATGGATCTAAATGTTGCACACTCATTGACTAAGCCTCTTCCATGAGCGAAACATGATCAACATCAGAACTGTATGGGTGTTAGATACATTACAATGTAAAGCACATAGTAATGTGAGCTAGATTATTGACTCTAGTGCAAGTGGGAGACTATTGGAAATAAGCCCTAGAGCCAATAATAAAGTGGTTATTATTATATTTCCTTGTTCAGGATAATCGTCTATTATCCATGCTAGAATTGTATTGATTGGAAACTCGAATACATGTGTGGGTACATAGACAACACTATGTCCCTAGTGAGCCTCTAATGGACTAGCTCGTTGATAAAAGATGGTCAAGGTTTCCTAGCCATGGACATGATTTTTCATTTGATAATGGAATCACATCATTCGACAAGACCCTAACTATGAACATAGCATGTGGTTTTGTCAGTTTATTGCTATTGTTTTATGCATGTCAAGTATCGGTTTCTGTGACCATGAGATCATGCAACTCACTCACACTGGAAGAGTACCTTGTATGTATCAAATGTCGCAATGTAATTGGGTGACTATAAAGATGCTCTACAGGTATCTCCGAGGGTGTGTGTTGAGTTGGCATGGATCGAGACTTGGATTTTTCACTCCATGTGACAGAGAGATATCTCGGGGCCCACTCGGTAAGAAAACACCACAATGAGATTGCAAGAAGTGCGACTAAAGAGTTAGCCACATGATCTTGTATTACGAAACGAGTAAAGGGACTTGTCGGTAATGAGATTGAACTAGGTATGGAGATGATGATGACTGAATCTCGGGCGAGTAACATACCGATGGACAAAGGGAACTTTATACAGGATTGATTGAATCCTTGATATCGTGGTTCGACCAATAAAGATCGTCATAGAATATGTAAGAGCCAATATGGGCATCCAGGTCACGCTATTGGTTATTGACCACATAGTGTCTCGATCATGTCTGCATAGTTCTCGAACTTGCAGGGTGTGCACACTTAACGTTTAGTAAATTATGTGTGATGGTAACTGAAGTTGTTCGGAGTCCCGGATGAAATCCTGGATGTCATAAGGAGCTCCGGAATGGTCGGGAGGTAACGATGGATATATGGGAAGTTCGTATTCAAGGTTTGGAAAGGTTCCGGAACATGCCAGTTTTGTGTCGGGAGTGCCGGAAGTGTTCCGGGGGTCCACATGGAGGGTCCACCTGCTCCGAAGGGCCCATGGTCTGTGAGAGGGAGAGCACCAGCCTTGGGTAGGCTAGCTGCCCCTCCCATCAAGGCCCATGTGGTAGGAGGTGGAGGGCTAAGCCCACAAGGGGCTGGACACCCTTGCCTTGGGATGCAAGTCACCCGTCAGGCCGCCACCCCTCCCCTTGCCCCCTGCCCTCCCTAAGGGGGGAACCTTAGGCTGATTGCCCCCCTCCTCTCCTCCTATATATATATATATATATATATGAGAGGGGAGGGAGGGCTGCAACACCAAAAAATCCATGGTGCAGCCTCTTCCTCTCCCTCTAGATCAGTTTCTCCTCTAGATTTCTTGGTAGTGCTTGGCGAAGCCGTGCCGGGACAGCTACACCACCACCACCGTCACGCATCTGCGCTGCTAGGGAATGTTGGGGATCATAGTAATTTTAAAAAAATTCCTAAGTCATACAAGGATATATCTATGGAGAAACCAGCAACGAGAGAGGTTGTAGAGCATCTTCATACCTTTGAAGATCGCTAAGCGGAAGCGTTACTATGAACGCGATTGATGGAGTCGTACTCGCAACGATTCAGATCGCGGTGGATTCCGATCTATGTGCCGAACTACGGCATCTGCGCGTTCAACACACGTGCATCCCGGTGACGTCTCCAACACCTTGAACCAGCAAGGACGAAGGAGAGGTTGAGGGAGAGAGATCCAGCAGCACGACGGCGTGGTGGCAGTGGAGCTACGTGGTTCTCCGGCAGAGCTTCGCTAAGCTATGCGGAGGACGAGGAGAGAGAGGGGTAGGGCTGCACCGAGAGAGAGAGAGAGAGAGTTTTCGTGTGTTCTCCAAAGGCCAAAACCTCCACTATATATAGGGGGAGAGGGAGGAGGTGCCCACCCTTAGGGTTCCCACCCCTAAGGGGTGCGGCAGCCCCATCTAGGGAAGCGGGCAGCAGCCACGGCAAGGGAGAGGAGGGGTGGCGCCCCAAATGGGCCTTGGACCCCTCCTGTGTCAGGGTTTGCCCCGCTTCCTCCCTTGCTGCGCCTTGGTCCTAGGTGGGAGGTGCACCAGCCCACTATGGGCTGGTTCCCTTCCACCTTTTGGCCCATGCTAGCCTTTGGGGATGGTGGCCCCGGTGGATCCTCGGAACCCTTCCAGTTGTCCCGGTACGTTACCGGTGACGCCCGAAAAATTTCCGATGTCCAAAACCTCTCATCCTATATATCAATATTTACCTCTAGACCATTCTGGAGCTCCTCGTACCTCTAGACCATTCTGGAGCTCCTCGTGACATCCGAGATCTCATCCGGGACTCCGAACAACCTTCGGTAACCACATACACTATTTCCCTATAACCCTGGCGTCATCAAACCTTAAGTGTGTAGACCCTACAGGTTCGGGAGACGTGCAGACATGACCGAGACATCTCTTCAGCCAATAACCAACAGCGGGGTCTGGATATCCATGTTGGTTCCCACATGTTCCACGATGATCTCATCGGATGAACCACGATGTCAAGGATTCAATCAATCCCGCATGCAATTCCATTTGTCTATCAGTATGATACTTGCCCGAGATTCAATCGTCGGTATCCCTATACATTGTTCAATCTCGTTACCAGCAAGTCTCTTTACTCGCTCTGTAACACATCATCCCGTGGATAACCCCTTAGTCACACTGAGCTCAATATGATGATGGATTACCGAGTGGGCCCAAAGATACCTCTCCGTCACACGGAGTGACAAATCCCGGTCTCGATTCGTACAACTCAACACACACTTTTGGAGATAACTGTAGTGCACCTTTATAATCACCCAGTTACGTTGTGATGTTTGGTACACCGAAAGCACTCCTACGGTATCCGGGAGTTGCACAATCTGACGGTCTAAGGAAAGGATACTTGACATTAGAAAAGCTTTAGCAGACGAACAACACGATCTAGTGCTATGCTTAGGATTGGGTCTTGTCCATCACATCATTCCCCAATGATGTGATCCCATTATCAATGACATCCAATGTCCATGATCAAGAAATCATGATCATCTATTGATCAACGAGCTAGCCAACTAGAGGCCCACGAGGGACACATTGTGATCTATATATTCATACATGTATTGCGGTATCTGGTTAATACAATTATAGCATGAATAATAGACAATTATCATGAACTGGGAATATAATAATAACAACTTTATTATTGCCTCTAGGGAATATTTCCAACAGTCTCCCACTTGCACTAGAGTCAATAATCTAGTTACATTGTGATGAATCGAACACCCATAGAGTTCTAGTGCTGATCATGCTTTGCCCGTGGAAGAGGTTTAGTCAATGGGTCTACGACATTCAGATCCGTATGTAGTTTACAAATATCTATATCTTCATCCTGGATGTATCCACAAATGGAGTTGAAGTGACGCTTGATGTGCTTGGTCTTCTTGTGAAACCTGGGCTCCTTTACAATAGCAATAGCTCCAGTGTTGTCACAGAACAGAGTCATCGGGCCCGACGCACTTGGAATCACTCCTAGATCGGTGATGAACTCCTTCATCCAGACCCCTTCCCGTGCTGCTTCTGAAGCAGCTATGTACTCCGCTTCACATGTAGATGCCGCCACGACGCTTTGCTTGCAACTGCACCAGCTAACTGCCCCATTATTAAAAATGTACACGTATCCGGTTTCTGACTTGGAGTCATCTGGATCTGTGTCGAAGCTAGCATCAACGTAACCCTTTACGACGAGCTCTTCGGCACCTCCATAGAAGAGAAACATATCTTTAGTCCTTTTCAGGTACTTTAGGATATTCTTGACCATTGTCCAGTCATCCACTCCTGGATCACTCTGGTACCTCCCTGCCAAACTTATGGCAAGGTTCACATCAGGTCTGGTACACAACATGGCATACATGATAGAGCCTACGGCTTAAGCATATGGGACGGTACTCATCTTTTCTCTATCTTCCGCCGTGGACGGTCGTTGAGTCACACTAAACCTCACACCTTGCAATACAGGCAAGAACCCCTTCTTAGCCTTCTCCATATTGAACTTCTTCAATATCTTGTCAAGGTATATGCTTTGTGAAAGACCTATGAGGCGTCTCGATCTATCTCTATAGATCTTGATGCCTAATATGTAAGCATCTTCTCCAAGGTCCTTCATTGAAAAACTCTTATTCAAATAGGCCTTGATGTTTTCCAATAGTTCTATATCATTTCCCATCAACAATATGTATTCCACATATAATATGAGAAATGCTACACAGCTCCCACTCACTTTCTTGTAAATACAGGTTTCTCCATAAGTCTGTATAAACCCAAACGCTTTGATCACCTCATCAAAGCGAATGTTCCAACTCCAAGATGCTTGCACCAGCCCATAGATGGAGCGCTGGAGCTTGCATACCTTGTTAACACTGCTAGGATCGACAAAACCTTCCGGCTGTATCATATACAATTCTTCTTTAAGAAAGTCGTTCAGGAATGCTGTTTTGACATCCATTTGCCAGATTTCATAATCATAAAATGTGGCAATTGCTAACATGATTCGGACCGACTTCGGCATCGCTACGGGTGAGAAGGTCTCATCATAGTCAATCCCTTGAACTTTTCGATAACCCTTAGCAACAAGTCGAGCCTTATAGATGGTCACATTACCATCCGCGTCAGTCTTCTTCTTGAAGATCCATTTATTTTCTATGGCTCGCCGATCATCGGGCAAGTCAACCAAAGTCCATACTTTGTTCTCATACATGGATCCTATCTCGGATTTCATGGCCTCAAGCCATTTGTTGGAATCCGGACCCACCATCGCTTCTTCATAGTTCGAAGGCTCACTGTTGTCTAACAATATGATTTCCATGACAGGCTTGCCATACCACTCTGGTGCGGAGCATACCCTTGTCGACCTTCGAGTTTCAATAGCAACTTGATCCGAAGTGTCATGATCATCATCATTAACTTCATCTCTAGCAGGTGCAGGCGCCTCGGAAACATTTTCTTGCGCTGCGCTACTTTGCGGTTTGAGAGGAGGTACAATTACCTCATCAAGTTCTATTTTCCTCCCACTTACTTCTTTCAAGAGAAACTCTTTCTCTAGAAAGGATCTGTTCTTAGCAACAAAGATCTTGCCTTCGGATCTAAGATAGAAGGTATACCCAATAGTTTCCTTAGGGTATCCTATGAAGACGCATTTTTCTGCTTTGGATTCGAGCTTCTGTGGTTGAACTTTCTTCACGTAAGCATCGCAGCCCCAAACTTTAAGAAACGACATCTTAGGTTTCTTGCCAAACCATAATTCATATGGTGTCGTCTCAACGGATGTAGACGGTGCCCTATTTAAAGTGAATGCGGCAGTTTCCAATGCATATCCCCAAAATGATAGCGGTAAATCGGTAAGAGACATCATAGATTGCACCATATCCAATAAAGTGGGATTACAACGTTCAGACACACTGTTACGCTGCGGTGTGTGAGGCGGCGTGAGTTGTGAAACAATTTCACATTTTCGTAGGTGTGTGCCAAACTCATGACTCAAATATTCTCCTGCACGATCAGATCGTAGAAACTTTATTTTCTTGTCGCTTTGATTCTCCACCTCACTGTGAAATTCCTTGCACTTTTCAAAGGTTTTAGACTTGTGTTTCATTAACTAGATATATCCATATCTACTTAAATCATTAGTGAGGGTGAGAACATAACGATAGCCATCACGAGCTTCAACGCTCATTGGACCGCATACATTGGTATGTATTATTTCCAACAAGTTAGTTGCTCGCTCCATTGTTCCGGAGAACGGAGTCTTGGTCATCTTGCCCATGAGGCACAGTTCACATGTGTCAAATGATTCAAAATCAAGTGACTCCAAAAGTCCATCTGTATGGAGTTTCTTCACGCGCTTTATGCCGATATAACCAAGGCGGCTGTGCCACAAGTATGTGGGACTAGCATTATCAACCTTGCATCTACTAGCACTCACACTATGAATATGTGTAACATCACGATCGAGATTCATTAGGAATAAACCATTAACCAGTGGGGCATGACCATAAAACATACCACTCATATAAATAGAACAACCTTTATTCTCAGATTTAAATGAGTAGCCATCTTGCATCAAGCGAGATCCCGATACAATGTTCATGCTTAAAGCTGTTACTAAATGACAATTATTAAGGTTTATAACTAATCCCAAAGGTAGATGTAGAGGTAGCGTGCCGACGGCGATCACATCGACCTTGGAACCATTCCCGACGCGCATCATCACCTCGTCCTTAGCCAGCCTACGCTTGTTCTGTAGTTCTTGCTTAGAGTTGCAAATGTGAGCAACAACACCGGTATCAAATACCCAGGAGCTACTATGAGCGTTGGTAAGGTACACATCAATAACAAGTATATCACGTATACCTTTGACGTTGCCGGCCTTCTTGTCCGCTAAGTACTTGGGGCAATTCCGCTCCTAGTGACCGGTTCCCTTGCAGTAGTAGCACCCAGTCTCAGGCTTAGGTCGTTCTTTGACTTCTTCCAGGCAAATGGCTTACCAGGCGCGGCAACAACTTTGCCGTCTCTCTTGAAGCTTTTCTTACCCTTGCCCTTCTTGAAACTGGTGGTCTTATTGACCATCAACACTTCATGCTCTTTCTTGATTTCTACGTCCGCAGATTTCAGCATTGAATACAACTCGGGAATAGTCTTTTCCATCCCTTACATGTTGTAATTCATCACAAAGCCTTTGTAGCTAGGTGGAAGCGACTGGAGGATTCTGTCAATGACTGCATCATCCGGAAGTTCAACTCCCAGGTGAGTCAAGCGGTTCTGCAACCCAGACATTCTGAGTATGTGCTCACTGACAGAACTATTCTCGGAGACTTCATATCTCTCGACCCAGGCATGAGCTTGAAAAACAAGTTTCAGCTCCTTGAACATTTCATATGCTCCGTGTTGCTCAAAACGCCTTTGGAGCCCCGGTTCTAAACTGTAAAGCATGTCGCACTCAATGAGAGGGTAGTCATCACTCCGCGACTGCCATGCGTTTCTAGCATCTTGGTCTCCCGCAGGAACGGGAGGATCACCTAGCGGCGCATCAATGACATATGCCTTGTTGGAAGCCATGAGGATGAGCTTCAAGTTACGAGCCCAATCCGCATAATTGATACCATCGTCTTTCAGCTTGGTTTTCTCTAGAAACGCGTTGAAGTTGAATGGGACATTTGCATTGGCCATTGGATCTACAATATTTCTAAAGACAATTTTAGACTAAGTTCATGACAATTAAGTTCATCTAATCAAATTACTAATGAACTCCCACTTAGATCGACATCCCTCTAGTCATCCAAGTGTTACATGATCCACGTCGACTAGCCCGTGTCCGATCATCACGTGAGATGGACTAGTCATCAATGGTGAGCATCTCCGTGTTGATCGTATCAACCATACAACTCATGTTCGACATTTCGGCCTCTCGTATTCGAGGCCATGTCTGTACATGCTAGGCTCGTCGAGTCAACCTAAGTGTTTTGCGTGTGTAAACAGGCTTACACCCGTTCTATGTGAACCTTCGAATCTATCACACCCGATCATCACGTGGTGCTTTGATTTGCAATCTCTCGCGTTAGCTAGACGAATGCTGATGACAACAAACCTTCTCCTGCAACAGCACCAGAAGAACGCTGCTAGCACTCCCCGGCAATGAAACTAGAAGAATGTTGTTGATGGCCCACCAACGCGTGGGTTTGCAGCAGTTTTCGAGGGTAGAGTATTCGACCCAATTTGTTGGTTTGCACGATGGGAGGTGAGAGAATAATCTCAAGTATTAGCAGCTGAATTTGTCAGATTCAACCATACCTGAAAGATTAGTATCTGCAAGCACAGTAGTAACAACAAAGTAACGAGTAACGGCAGTGTAACGAGCAATAGCGACGGCAAGGAACAGTAGTGAGAGCAGTAGCAAGTAGCAACAGTAGCAGCAGAGCAAAATAAGTAACAACAGAAGCAACAGTAGTAGCAGCAGCAGAGCAAGACAAGTAACAGCAGCAGTAGGACAAACTCGTAGGCAATGGGTCGGTGATTTGTTTGGATGATATTCATCATGCAACAGCTATAACACGGAGAGATATGTGGCTAGCTCCCATTCTTCAATGTGATGTAGGCATGCATTCCATGTGTCGTCATACGTGCTTAGGGAAAAGAACTTGAATGACATCTATTTTCCATCCCTCCCGTGGCAGCGGGGTCCAAAAGGAAACTACGGGATATTATGGTTCTCCTTTTAATAAAGAACCATACCAACGCATTAGCACTTGGTGAACACATGAACTCCTCAAACTATGGTCATCACCGGGAGTGGTTCCGGTTATTGTCACTCCGGGGTTGCCGGATCATAACACATAGTAGGTAACTACAACTTGCAAGATCGGATCTAAAACACACATATATTGGCGACAACATACTAATTTCAGATCTGAAGTCATGATACTCGGGCCCTAGTGACAAGCATTAAGCATGGCAAAGTAGTAGCAACATCAATCTCAGAACATAGTGGATACCAGGGATCAATCCCCATCAAAACTAACTCGATTACATAATAGATCTCATCCTACTGATCACCACCCAGCGAGCCTACGAATAGATTACTCACGAACGACGAAGAGCTTCATGGAATTGGAGAGGGAAGAAGGTTGATGATGACGATGGCGACGATTTCCCCTCTCCGGAGCCCAAGACGGACTCCAGATCTGCCCTCGAGATGAAGAACAGGTGGTGGCGGGGCCTCCGTATCGAAAACGCGACAAAAACTTCTCTTTTTATTTTTTCTAGGACGAAAGGGATCTTATAGACCTGAGATTGGGGGCGGCAGAGCCGTGTGGGCCCCACAAGCCTGCACCACGCAACCAGGGGGGTGGTGGCGGAGCAAGGACTTGTGGCCCAATGGTCTACCCCCTGAGGTGGAACTTGGCGCAAATATTTTTGATATTTTTTCCAAAACTGCTCCCCGTGAATTTTCAGGACGTTTGGAGAACTTTGATTTCTACACAAAAATAACACCAAGGCAATTCTGCTGAAAACAGCGCCAGTCCAGGTTAGTTCCATTCAAAACATGCAAATTAGAGTCCAAAACAAGGGCAAAAGAGTTTGGAAAAGTAGATACGATGGAGACGTATCAACTCCCCCAAGCTTAGAACCTTGCTTGTCCTCAAGCAACTCAGTTGACAAACTGAGAGAGAAAGAAAAACTTTGACAAACTCTGTTTGATCTTGTTGTTGCAACTATGTCTAACTCATAACCAGAATTTCAGCAAGATCACAAGTTAACCACATAAGCAAATGACACAAAGGTCTCACGGTCAACTAATATCAATGGCATAATCAGCTAACGAGCAAATAATAATGCGTTTCAAATACCAACACTTCAATCAAAACAAGCATGAAGCAATATGAATAGGTGGTATCTTGCTAGCTCTTTCTGAGACCGCAAAACATAAATGCAGAGCACTTTCAAAGATCGAGGGGTGACTAAACATTGTAATTCATAGCAACGAAGATCCAGTCATAGTCATACTCAATATCAATCAAAAGCAAAGCATAAAAATGATAGAGGTGCTCTCTAATTGGTGCTTATATAAGAGGAGGATGACTCAACAGGAAAATAAATAGACAGACCCTTCGCAGAGGGAAGCTTTAATTTACAGAGGTGCCAGAGCTCAAGCTTTGAAAACAGAGATAATAATTTTGGGTGGCATGCTTTCATTGTCAACGCAGTGACCAAGAGTTCTCAATATCTTCCATGATACTCATGCTATAGGCGGTTCCCAAACAGAAAAGTAAAGTTTTAACTCCCCAACCACCAATCAATCACACTCCACAGCTAGCCGAATCCTCGGGTACCGTCGATACTAACATCAATCCGGGGGGAGTCTTGTTTTATAGTTATGTTTTCGATTTAAGCGTGGAACTGGGCATTCCAAATACCGGCCCCTTTCTCGTGAATGACTATGAATAAACACATGTCGAGGATAACACTCCTAGCATGGAAGATACCAATAGCCCTCTGTCACCACATGAGCGGTTCGGGCGTGCAAAACAGATTGTTTCTTGAAGGTTTACAGAATGGCACATGCAAATTTACTTGGAACGGCAGGTAGATACCGCAAATAGGTAGGTATGGTGGACTCTCATGGAAAAACTTGTGGGTTTATGGAAGTGGATGCACAAGCAGTATTCCGCTTAGTACAAGTGAAGGCTAGCAAAAGACTAGGAAGCGACCAACTAGAGAGCGACAACAGTCATGAAGATGCAATGAGTTTGACTAACATTGAACGCAAGTATGAACAGGATATAAATCACCATGAACACGAACATCATAGAGGCTATGTTGATTTTGTTTCAACTACATGCATGAACATGCGCCAAGTCAAGCCACTTGAAACATTCAAAGGAGAATACCATCCTGTCATACTACATCATAGTCATCTCAAAATCTATGTTGGCAATCAAGACAAACCATTATAAGCTCTCAGCTAAATAAGCATGGCATCAGAAACTATGATCTCTAAGTTCTCATTGCAAACATGATTCTCTCACAACAAAGCTACTGGGTCGACAAGCTAGTCATATTTACAAAAACAAAATAGATAGAGTTCATACTAGCTTTTCAGTCCAGTCACTTCATCATATATCATCATTGTTGCCTTTCATTTGCACGATCGAACGATGAAAACGATAATAAGCACATTGGACTAAGCTGAATCTGCACGCAAACACAAAGGAGAAGACAAAATAATATGGCTCTTTGAAAGCTAAAAAGGTAAGCATGTAAGAACCACTAAACATTGTAACCAATATCTTCTACCTTGACACAAAGAAAAAGAAAACTATTTACACGGGAAAGCTCCCAACAAGCAAAAGAAGAAAGAAAAATCTTTTTGGGTTTTCTCAAAAGGACACAAAACAAGAAAACAAGAAAACGAAAAGAAACTAGCATGGATAATACAGTGGCAAAGTGTAAACACCGGCTAACAAAGTGAAAGCATAAGCATGAATGCAAAGTCGGTGAGAACACGTATTCCCCCAAGCTTAGGCTTTTGGCCTAGCTTGGTCTACTCCCATGGATGATCCTAGCGAAACCCAAAGTCATAATGGGTGTTATACGGGAGTGCTGCAGCCACTGCCTGAATAGCTGCCTCACGAAGTCGAGCAGCAGTCGCCTCCCTCTCATACTCCTCTGCCTCTCCTATGGTTATGTAGTATCTTCGTTTTACCTGAAAGTCAAAGAAAGCAGGAGCAGGAAGGGTAATATGGAAAACACGCTGTCGGTTAAATATCAAGCGGTATAGGAGGGATCCATGATCTCTCTCAAGGAACTGGTAGCGTGTTAGAGCGACACGATCAAGGTAGGCTGTACGGAGAGGAGGGTCTTCTAGACGGATGGATACCCCAAGAAAATTTGCTAAGCGTGTAGCATAAACTCCACCAAAGAAATCCCCCTCACTGGCATTTTTATTAAGCCTCCTTGCTATAATAGCTCCCATACTGAAGCTCCTGTCACCTGTTACTGCGCTCTTAAGGATACTAAGGTCGGAAGCGCATAGGTGACAATGTGCACCCTTGCCGTTAATGCACCTACCTATGAAGAGGGCAGGGTAGTGCAAAGCAGGGAAATGGATGCTACCTATGGCGGCTTGCGTGATATCTCTGGTTTCTCGAACAGTTATACTCGAGACAAAGTCTCTGACCGAAGACTTAGGAGGATTATTAACACTACCCAATCGGGTATCTTGCAAATCCTATTGAAATCCTCCAGATCCACGGTATAGGATTTATCGTACAGGTCAAACAGTATGAATGATTCACGGCCAGCTAAAAATTTAAATCTACGCACGAAAGAGGCAGTGAGCATAGCATATTGTTCACATTTATCTGAGAGGAATTCTTCTAACCCGGCATTGCGGACAAGTGCATCAAACTCATCCTTGAAACCTGCTTCGATCATGAACTCATCGGAAGGCCATTCACATGGTTGTACCGGTGCGTCCCTTAGTTGAAAATGTTCGGGCTCCCGAAAGGAGAGACGAGGACCCTTCTTACTTGAGGAACCACCATGAAACTTCCTCCGAAACATAATTTCCTTATGTTGAAATTTTTGAAGTTCAAGAGAAAAGTGAATAAAGACCCACCACACCTTGTAGCAACTACTCCTACTAGTGCCTAGAGACCGTATCACGCGCTAAAACTACTTGGGACCAGCTAAAATCAACATTTCTAGCTCAAGAACAGGGTCACCAAGGTAGCAAGAATTCACGAAGGATAAAGCACTAGAGCAAAAACTAATTGGACCAATGGAGGAGTCACTTACCAAGGAGTAATTTCCCAAAACGGTTCGAAGAATGGTGCTTTGAGCAAGGAGATCGACAATGTGGGGACCCTGACTAGCAAGTCGAGTTTGCCGTGCCCAGTGACCCCAAGGATCAATGTTCACTGAACACAGATACTGAATAATAGAGTCTTACATCCAAGTACCGAATTTATTACATCGAACGAACCGAAGGTCGGGTTCAAGAGCAAGGCCTAAAGCCAAATTAAACGGATACATCGAGTAGCGGAAACTCGTAAGGGCTAAGCGGTGCCCATGCCATCAAGCCTACACCGACAGGCATTCTGACTTGGAAGCGTCCTAGATCGCAGGTTCGTCTCCGTCGGCGTACTCATCGCCAAATTCCGGTCCTTCCATGTCTGGTCAATAACATAACCAGTGGCAAGCCAATGAGTACTTCGAATGTACTCGCAAACAGCCCATGATATGAATATATATGGTAAGGAATAACAGTAATAGTTATCTTTAGTGGAATGCAATGTGGTGGTATGATCAGGTATGTGCAACAAGTTAAAGAATTACTTTTGAAGAACAGGTTACTGATATTGACATATCTGTCAAGGGTTGAACACACCGGGTTCACCCTGTATGCCAAGTCATCGGACTTGTCATATCCTCAAGGTATTAATGAGGGCTAAACCATCCGGGTTTACCCTATATGTCAAGTCACCGAACTTGATCATATTATTGTGATTATCATAACAACACCTTTTTAACACCACGCACACACACTTGGTTTATGCGGAAACTCGGGACGTAGTTTAAGCAGCACCACCCAACTATCCTTGACCGTGGACACGGCTATTCGAATAGTTTACACTCTGCAGAGGTAGTACGCTGGACCCACGAGAAACGGGAAACTACCGTGTCATCCACGACTCGTGGTATATCACATATACCCGAGGTAAGTACCCGATCATCATCTTTCCCCTGACGATACTAGACAAAGAGGTCCACTCGATTGGTACCCAGCCCACATGTTGTACGTCTTACGAGCACCGACTCTGGACCGTATCAACCATGCAGGGACCAACGGTGTGCGTGGAACTCATAATAATGGCATAGTCGTCCTACCTGGCACGACCCCATCACGAGAGTGACACCGATCACTCCCGCCACTAGTAATGTGGCTCTTTGCTAGTACCGACGAGAGTAATCAACAAAGCCCCGTCCCATAAAGGGGTATCATGGTCTTACTGGTAAGGTTGGGACGGTCGAC
Source organism: Hordeum vulgare subsp. vulgare (assembly GCF_904849725.1). NCBI lineage: Eukaryota > Viridiplantae > Streptophyta > Magnoliopsida > Poales > Poaceae > Hordeum > Hordeum vulgare. Next base: position 414,594,616 of record NC_058524.1, read on the forward strand.
ACATCATAAATCTAATCCATTTCCGAAACCATACTCACACCAAAATCACCGGTGCATCACTTCACCAAAAGTGATCACCAACTCATCATCACCCTCGGGCATTAGTGGCACCCGACGGGGTTTTCGTAAACTCTTTATTTAACTCATCATTATGCTTGAGATAATATGCCTTAACATTAATTGTCAACATGATATTAACATGACCCTCACGGGGTAGGGTCAAGCTTAATGCAATGATTCTACTTTACTAGCCAACATGATAGTAGCATGATCCTCATAGATGGTAGGGTCAGATCATCATGTTTGTGCTCTGAGGATCCATGTGAATATCATTAAGAACATGCAAGTGCTTCAAAGAATCCTTCGGTACCATCACATCAATGATGAACCGGCATTGTGATCACATGCAACGGAAAATACTTGCTATACTAGCATGCATCATTTTATATACTTAAGTCATGGCAAAACGGCTGCTTGCCTTGGTAAGCTAGGTATCCGGGGTCTTTGAGGTCTTCCGCTCCGGATCCTCCGTCACTCGGTAACTCTACCGTCGAGAAAGGAATAAATAAATACTAGCTCTCACTAAAACAGATCACAAAGTGCTTTTAAAAATGTTGCAAGGCTTAAATAAATTCAGTTTATTATTTTGAAAAATGTTTCCTATAGTTTTATTAGCTAAGCATATTTATTTAAAAGCAAACAGGAGCAAACAAGTGCTTTTTAATATTATTTTATAATATCAAAATAGTTTCTGTTTTTGATAAATGTCAACTATTACAGAATCAAATACTACTCATTTTTAGAAAATTACTGGTGGAAGAATTATATTTTTCTACATGCTAAATCTTTTTATAAAAATCATTTAGTTTGCTGGATTAAAACAAAAGAAAAAGGCCAGGGGGTTGGATCCAGTCGGCCCAGCCAGCAGGCCTGGCCACCAGGCGCGCGCGGGCCAGGTTCAAACTTGACCTGCGGGCCCCTGGGGTCAGCGTCAGCGGCTGCGCGCGCTGGCTGCCCCAGGACACCGACAGGTGGGCTCCACCTGTCGGGTCCTTCTCCTACCTCCAGCCAGAGAGGTAGAGATAGACGCCGGCGAGGCTGCCGTTGTCCTCAGGCCAAGCTACGAACGAGAACGGGTCCCTTGTGCCTCCGCCTACCTGCTCGTGGTCAGGGCGTCACCGGAGGTGGTTTGGGTCGCCGGCGACGAGGTGCTCATGGCGGAAGGGTTTCGGGTTGGTGTTGAACTAGGGGCTAGGGGTATGGATTCGCTCGGGAAAGTTAGGGGAAATGTTCCTGGTGTCAAGGGGAGTGTAATGGGAGGTCGGGCAGCGCAGGAGCCGATGTGTAGCCGGAGATTGACCGGAGCTCCGAGGCGGAGGGGCCTCGGTCGATCTCGAGCACCGGGGCTCTGCGAGCTCGATTGGGTGGCTAGGGAGTGTCTACTGGTTGTGCTGAAGCTGCTTGGAGGGTGCTGGAGTGCCGGGGGGACCTATTTATAGGCCAACGACGGTGACCCGACTCGGGCGCGCCGGTGACTCACCGTGGCGCGCGTGCGAGCACAGTGAGGTGCTGGCCGCGAAACCACGAGTTCGGGACGTGGTTTAGGACCTCCTGGTGCAACGGCCGCAGAGGGAAAGCGAGTGGGGTCGAGCCGCAGCGACCGTGCATGCTCGGCCGCGTCGGGCGCGCATGGGCACGCGTCGCCTAAGCTCTTGCGCGAGGGGGAGAGGGTCCCTGGGGTAGCTTTGCACTGAATGGTTGTCGGGGGGGCGCTTGGACATAACTGGGGAGGTTGGGACCGGCCGGAGCGTCCGCCCCTTGCTGGTGGCTCTCTGCAGCGCGCCCAGAGCGCAGTTTTGGCATGCCACGGCATGCTGGCTCGCTCTGGGGCACTTGGGACGTCTCCTCCATGTCCTGAGTGGTGCTGGGAGTGAGCCTAGCCGTTGTGGCTTAGTGGGAGCTCGAGCTGGTCAAGGGAGCAAGGAACACTAGTGTTGCCAGTACTGCCCTGCAGCTCAAATTGGAGTTCTTGTCACTTGTGCTTGGAGTTGGGGAGGGGCTGATTGACTGGGTGCTCAGGGTGTTCTGGTGCTCTAACCCACCAAGTTTGGGGCCTTGACATTGGGTAAAACAGTGGTAGGAGGGTTTTTACCTTCCTGTCAGTAGGTGTTCGACAGTGACTTGGGGTGCTTCCACTCCACCACTGTAAATGAAACTTAACAGGTTTGGTCTTGGGGTAAAAACATGGGGTTCCACCAAATCTGAGCTCCATTGAACAAGTTTGGCTTTGTAAACTTGAAAATGTCTCAAAATGACCAGTACTGTCCTTTACAAAGGAAGTGTGGCCAAACAGAGTCTCACAAATCTCATCTTTGGTGTGGAGTCCTCATTTGGGGTGTTAAACACCTCTGCAAAGTTCAGCTCCATTGGAGAAACTTTGCAATGTAGACTTGTTCCAATTCTACTCTGGACAGAGAGGGTTTTGGGCTCTCTAGGTGCACTTCCCCACCTTGGATCAAGGTGAGATTTTAGGTGAGGACCTAATATGGTTTGGGAGGGCTCCTGTAATTTTATGGGATTTTATTGAGATGATTTCCTTTGGAAACATCTCAAAAAGCTAAAACAGACAGAAATGGTTTTCAGGGTTTTACTCAAATAATATTAATATAAAGTAGGGTTGAAAATCTTATATATGGAAAATATATGTCCTTCTGAGCTTCCATGAATTACTCAGATTTTTCTAAGGCAGGAAAGAAATTTTCCTTGTGGGAATATCATTACTGGCCTTAGAAATAGACATGGATATAAAATAGGAAAATAATATTTTAAATCACTAATTTATGTTTTTAATGAATGAAAATAATATTTGGATCAGATCACCAACTTTGGTTGGAAGTGCCACTTGGCATCATGAGCTAGTAGTGTATCCCAACATGATGAAGGTGATCTTGATATAAAGGAGAAATGGTTTTTGAAGAGAGCAAAATAATAAGTTTTCATAGGTTGGAGTCATCAAACAAACAAGCACACACTCAAACAAGGGTTCACATTGCACCCACAACATTATTTGAAAAAGTTTTAACAAGCTCTGATTTTTGCAACACAGAAAACTTGGGGTCAAAACAGGGTGTGATAGACCTATCCCTCTTACAAGAATCTCGTCCCCGAGATTCCTAAGCTAAGCGTTAAACAGCTCGGGAAATTCTGATCGGAGATAGTCTTCACGTTCCCATGTGGCTTCTGCTTTGGTATGGTTGCTCCACTGAACCTTGAAAAACTTGATGGTGCGGCTTCTGGTGCAACGCTCGGCTTCATCCAAAATGTGGATCGGTCTCTCGCGGTAGGTAAGATCCGGTTGAAGGTCAATAGCTTGGTGATCAATGTCCTTGTAAAGATCGGGACGGTTCGGCACTTGCAAACACTTCCAGAGCTGTGACACGTGGAACACGTTGTGCACACCCGAAACCTCAGGAGGTAGCTCCAACCAGTAAGCTACTTCCCCGCGCCTTGCCGTGATCTTGAAGGGTCCAATGAACCTTGGAGCTAGCTTCCCTTTGACGTGGAAATGCTTGGTCCCCTTGAGAGGCGTGACTCGCAAGTACACCTGGTCTCCGGGAACAAACTCCACATTTCTGCGGCGAGGGTCCGCATAGCTCTTATGCCTTGACTTAGCTGCCTCCAAGTTCTCTCGGACAAGCTGAACCTTGTCCCCTGCTTCCTGCAGTGCCTCTGGTCCGAAAACTAGTCCTTCACCGGTTTCGGACCAATTGAGCGGGGTGCGGCATTTCCGCCCATATAATGCTTCGAATGGGGCCATCTGAAGACTAGACTGGTAGCTGTTGTTGTAAGAGAACTCAGCAAAGGGTAGGCAGTCTTCCCACTTGGCACCATGGGCCAAAACACAAGCGCGGAGCATGTCCTCAAGTATCTGGTTTACCCTCTCGGTCTATCCGCCCGTTTGCGGGTGGAAAGCCGTACTGAAGGAGAGTTTGGTTCCGAGAGCTTCTTGAAACTTCTTCCAGAATCTTGAGGTGAATTGCATGTCGCGGTCGGACACGATCTCTTTGGGAACTCCATGGAGACTCACCACTCGGTGAATGTACAGGCTGGCCAGCTGGCTGCCATCGTAACTGGTGTTAACGGGGATGAAATGGGCCACCTTGGTCAAATGATCAACTATGACCCAAATGGAGTTATGACCCTTATTCGACTAGGGCAACCCGGTGATGAAGTCCATGCCGACTTTATCCCACTTCCATTCCGGCACTTGAAGAGGTTGCAGTAATCCAGCGGGTCCCTGGTGTTCAGCCTTGACTCGCTGACATACATCGCATTTAGCGACATAGGAGCCAATTTCCCTATTCATGCCATGCCACCAGAATCGTTCTCGGATGTCTTGGTACATCTTGGTACCACGTGGATGGATAGAGTACGGTGTGTCATGTGCCTCTTGCAGGATCAAGTCCTTAAGTTCGGCCTTGTTGGGTACGCATAAGCGCTTCCCGTACCACAGTACTCCTTGCTCATCAATCGAGAATCCTAGGGCTTTGCCTTCTCGCACCTTCCTCTTGAGGCCTTCGATACTCTTGTGCCCCTTCTGGGCTTTCTTGATGTCGTCTGCCAGAGTAGGCTTGACTTTGAGGTTGGCCAGGTACCCTGGTTTGACTATCTCAAGTCCTAAGCCCTCCATCTCTTCACACAAGACGGGTAACCTTTCCTTGAGCGTGACGTTCAAGGAGCCTGCCTTCCGGCTCAAGGCATCGGCTACCACGTTCGCCTTGCCGGGATGGTACTGAATGCTGAGGTCGTAATCCTTGATTAACTCAAGCCATCTCCGTTGTCTCATATTCAGCTCCCTCTGGGTGAAGATATATTTCAGACTTTTGTGGTCTGTATATATCTCGCATCGCTTTCCCAGAAGGTAATGTCGCCACGGATTCAGAGCATGCACTATAGCTGCTAGCTCGAGATCATGGGTGGCGTAGTTCTGCTCATGCGGTCGCAGTTGCCGTGACAAGTACGCCACGACCCTGCCATCTTGCATCAGGACTCCACCGAGCCCGGTCCCAGAAGCATCACAATATATCACGAATTCCTTGTTGATGTCTGGGGTATCCAATACCGGGGCGGTAGTTAGCCTCTTCTTCAACTCCTGGAAGCTTGCTTCACACGCCGGTGTCCACTCGAACTTCCGGCCTTTCTTCAAGAGCTGAGTCATAGGTCGAGCGATGCTGGAGAATCCTTCGACCAACTTGCGGTAGTATCCCGCGAGCCCGAGGAAATTCCTGACATCCTTCACGTCCTTTGGTGATTCCCAGTTGGTCACTGTAGTAATCTTGGACTGATCTACGGCCGAATCGCGTGCTGTCAGGGTATGACCCAGAAATCCAACTTCGCTCAGCCAGAACTGACACTTGCTGAATTTGGCATAAAGTTGGTGCTCTTGAAGCTTTCCCAGAACTAGCCTCAGGTGTTGTTCATGCTCTTCTTCGGACTTGGAGAAGATTAGTATGTCATCGATGAACACGACGACAAACTCGTCCAAATATTCCATGAAGACCTTGTTCATGAGGTACATGAAGTAGGCTGGGGCATTTGTCAAACCAATGGGCATGACAGTGCATTCATATAGACCGTACCGGGTCACGAATGCAGTCTTGGGTATATCTTCGGGTCGGATCTTCAACTGGTAGTACCCCGATCGAAGATCGATCTTGGAAAATACCCTGGCCCCGTTTAACTGGTCAAACAGGTCTTCGATCTTGGGGAGCTGGTACTTGTTCTTAATTGTGACTTCATTAAGGGAACGGTAGTCGACGCAGAGTCGAATGGTAGCATCCTTCTTTGAAACAAATAGAACAGGTGATCCCCAAGGTGACGCACTCGGACGGATGAACCATTTCCTGAGTTGCTCATCCAGCTGCTTCTTCAGTTCAGCCAACTCTTCGAAACCCATCCTGTAAGGCTTTTTATAAATAGGCCTTGATCCGAGCATGAGCTCAATGATGAACTCGATGTCTCGGTCAGGAGGCATTCCAGGTAGCTCGTCAGGAAAGACGTCCGGGTATTCACAGACTATAGGCACTCGATCAAACTCTACCTCGGAGAGACTGTTGATTCGAGGTGCGTGAGCCGATACTGGCTCGGAGACGAACTTGACCTTGACCCCTTGGTTGCTTATCATGGTGATGGCCATGTTGGCACAGTCCAAAAGACTCTGGTGCTTGGCTAACCAATCCATGCCGAGGATTACTTCTACACCTTGCGATTTAAGCACAATGAGGTCTGCCAAGAAACTCGTCCCATTGATAACTATCTCGACCCTTCTACACCCTAGGTTGGTCCTCAATACTGCTCCCGGGGTTTGGATTGCCATCTGCCCGTGGAGTAAAGTGGGTTTTAAACCGCACTTTTCCGCAAACCCTTGAGTAACAAAAGAATGTGAGGCACCACAATCAAACAACACTGTTGCTGGAGTTGAGTTGACGAGGAACGTACCCAGAATGCAGTCCGGGTCTTCCTGTGCTTCTTCTGCAGTGATGTGATTGATCCGGCCCCTACCATTGAACTGTTGGTTTCGGGGGGCCTGGTTCCTTCCTGGTGCACCTTGACCGGGGTTGGGTGCATTGGGACGCGGTGCATCAGGCTTCTTGTTGGGGCACTGCCTGGAATAGTGCCCAGTCTGACCACAACCAAAGCAGGTGACTTGCCCCGGAGGGTTGGTCTTGAATCCGCCGTGGTTCGACGGGTTGACTACTGGCTTGTCTTGCTGCTGAGGCTGATTATTCTGGCGGAACACCGGATACTTGTACTGCTGCTGCTGAAAGTTGGGTCTTGCAGGTGCTGACTGCCATGGTCTTGGTCTTGCATTACCGGGTCCTCCACTGCCTATCAGTTTGCGCTTGCGGGTGTCGTCCATTGCACGACGCTTGTCTTCCAGCATAAGCGCCTTGTTAACCAGCTCGTTGAAAGTTTGGCAGTCGCAAACCACCAGCTGGTATTGCAGGGACTGCTGTAACCCTTCCATGAAGCATTCCACCTTAGCGGCCTCAGTGTTAACATCTTCAGGCGCGTACCTCGACAAGAGGTTAAACTTCTGCAGGTACTCCTTAACAGTTCCACTGCCCTGCCTCAAGGCTCGGAATTCCCGCTTCTTAATGGTCATCAGTCCAGGTGGAATGTGAGCCGCGCGAAATCCTTCCTTGAACATCTCCCACGTGATTACTTGCCCTGCCTGCATGATCTGGAATCCATCCCACCATGCCCTGGCGGTGCCTCCGAGACAGTGAGAAGCATAAAGGACCTTCTCATGATTATCGGTGCACTTGACCAGCGCAAGGAGTTCTTCAATGGTGCGAATCCAGTCATCAGAGTCCAGGGGTTCAGTCGACTCCGTGAATATGGGGGGCGTAGTCCGCATGAACTCAGAAAGAGTGGAGCGACCACCGCCATTCCCATTCCACGGCGGGTTGTCCACCAGGACTTGAGTCAGCTGCTGGATAGCGGCATTGCTGGCTTGACGCTCCTCCCAAAGAGCTTGAAGGAACTGACCCATCGTCAAGTTCTCAGGAGGAGGTGGTGGCGGAAGGTCTCTAGGCTGCTCGTGGTAACCTCTAGCGTGAGCTTCTCCTTCAGTTCCCTGCGGCGTCCCTGAGGAGCCGGCGCCGGGGTTGCCGAAGGTGCTATTGCGGGTTGTGTTCACCATCCTGTCGTAGAAACAGACAGGTCAAAATGCCACCTTGCTCGGGAATACAAGGATTCGTTCCTAGTAAGAGGGGGTCCAATACGTGCATGTGCCAAGTCTTTAAAACCAAAGTTTTTGACAAACTGGAAATTGCATTCATGACAACGAGGTGATGTAGTCACTTACAGACTGCCTAAGGCAATAGGCGACTTACATCAAGCACACATACGCAAATTAAAAACGGATACATGGATACCCTATGCTCGGGGTACTCTGAATTGCCTACGCTAAAACCTACACGGCGGACTGCTCGGTCTCAAAGGCGGACTCAACAGGATCCTCATCTTCATCAACATCTTCTTCCTTTATAGGAGTGGAAGAAAGAATCCGCACATCACGACGTCTCTTGGGCGAGGCGGCGAAGATCTCAGTGTACTCTTCCGCTGTCAGGCGGCGACTCAGAAGAGGGACTGCCTGGATGGGTAACACACCACCCCTAGTGGCAACAGCTGCCCTCCCTTCAGGTGCGTCTGCCTTCTTTACTTTGCGGTTCTGCATCTTCTCAGTGTGGAGCAGGCCTTTGACGAGGTGCAGCTCTTGACGAAGCTTGACTGATTCCTTAACCAGGAAGTGTGTCAGGGTGTCCGACGAGAGACTGAAGTAGGTCTGAAACCTTAATGGCATTCCATCCTCCGTGGCTGGGGTGAGTGTCCAACTCCCATCCACTCCTTCCTTAATGCAAGGTAGGTGACGTGTGACAGGCTCATTAGCCATCTCAGGGAGGATGCTGCGGAGTTGCACGAGCGCCTCTCGTGCAGCCGTCTCCACTGCCAACATCAGCTCTCCCATCTGCGGTCCTTCGAAGAACCAACTAGACGGGGAGTCATTAGCCTTCACTATCACGTCCACGTGAAATTCCTTGGTGTCGGTGTTGACCCAGTGCTCGTGGTAGAGGAAGATGGGCGTGCGTCGTACGTGGCACTTCTCGAGACAATCCACCAGAAGTAGTGGAAAGCTGGTCTCCAGAAGCGTCTCAGGTACGGCAGCCATCTACAAGGCATAGGAGAGAAGTTAGAAGGTTGTATGTGCAAGAGTCTTGTGCAAGGCTGGCGTTCTAACGTTCTTAGTTAACGTCCATGCTATCTAAGGCTTCCTATAGTCAGGATGGCTCTAATACCAGTTCTGTGGGGACCCTGACTAGCAAGTCGAGTTCGCCGTGCCCAGTGACCACAAGGATCAATGTTCACTGAACACAGATACTGAATAATAGAGTCTAACATCCAAGTACCGAATTTATTACATCGAACGACCCGAAGGTCGGGTTCAAGAGCAAGGCCTAAAGCCAAATTAAACGGATACATCGAGTAGCGGAAACTCGTAAGGGCTAAGCGGTGCCCATGCCATCAAGCCTACACCGACAGGCATTCTAAATTGGAAGCGTCCTAGATCACAGGTTCGTCTCTGACAGCGTACTCATCACCAAACTCCGGTCCTTCCATGTCTGGTCAATAACATAACCAGTTTCAAGCCAATGAGTACTTTGAATGTACTCGCAAACAGCCCATGATATGAATATATATGGTAAGGAATAACAGTAACAGATATCTTTAGTGGAATGCAATGTGGTTGTATGGTCAGGTATGTGCAACAAGTTAAAGAATTACTTTTGAAGAACAGGTTACTGATATTGACATATCTGTCAAGGGTTGAACACACCGGGTTCACCCTGTATGCCAAGTCATCGGACTTGTCATATCCTCAAGGTATTAATGAGGGCTAAACCATCCGGGTTTACCCTATATGTCAAGTCACCGAACTTGATCATATTATTGTGATTATCATAACTGTTGGGGAACGTCGCATGGGAAACAAAAAATTTCCTACGCGCACGAAGACCTATCATGGTGATGTCCATCTACGAGAGGGGATGTGTGATCTACGTACCCTTGTAGACCGTACAGCAGAAGCGTTAGTGAACGCGGTTGATGTAGTGGAACGTCCTCAGGTCCCTCGATCCGCCCTGCGAACCGTCCCGCGAACAGTCCCACGATCTAGTGCCGAACGGACGGCACCTCCGCGTTCAGCACACGTACAGCTCGACGATGATCTCGGCCTTCTTGATCCAGCAAGAGAGTCGGAGAGGTAGAAGAGTTCTCTGGCAGCGTGACGGCGCTCCGGAGGTTCGTGACGATCTTGTCTCAGCAGGGCTCCGCCCAAGCTCCGCAGAAACGCGATCTAGAGGAAAAACCGTGGAGGTATGTGGTAGGGCTACCGTGGAAAAGTCGTCTCAAATCAGCCCTAAAACCTCCGTATATATAGGGGGAAGAGGGGAAGCCTTGCCTTGGGGTCCAAGGACCCCTAAGGGTTTCGGCCGAGCCAAGGGGGAAGGTCTCCCCCCCCCAAACCGAGTCCCACTTTGTTTGGAAGGTGGAGTCCTGCTTCCCTTTCCCACCTCCTCCTTTTTTTCTTTTCTCTTTGATTTTCTTCCTATGGCACATAGGGCCTTCTTGGGCTGTCCCACCAGCCCACTAAGGGCTGGTGTGCCATCCCCAAGGCCTATGGGCTTCCCCGGGGTGGGTTGCCCCCCCCCCCCCCCGCCCCCGGTGAACTTCCGGAACCCATTCGTCATTCCCGGTACATTCCCGGTAACTCGAAAACCTTCCGGTAAACAAATGAGGTCATCCTATATATCAATCTTCGTTTCCGGACCATCCCGGAAACCCTCGTGACGTCCGTGATCTCATCTGGGACTCCGAACAACATTCGGTAACCAACCATATAACTCAAATACGCATAAAACAACGTCGAACCTTAAGTGTGCAGACCCTGTGGGTTCGAGAACTATGCACACATGACCCGAGAAACTCCTCGGTCAATATCCAATAGCGGGACCTGGATGCCCATATTGGATCCTACATATTCTACGAAGATCTTATCATTTGAACCTCAGTGCCAAGGATTCATATAATCCCGTATGTCATTCCCTTTGTCCTTAGGTATGTTACTTGCCTGAGATTCGATCGTCAGTATCCGCATACCTATTTCAATCTCGTTTACCGGCAAGTCTCTTTACTCGTTCTGTAATACAAGATCCCGCAACTTACACTAAGTCACATTGCTTGCAAGGCTTGTGTGTGATGTTGTATTACCGAGTGAGCCCCGAGATACCTCTCCGTCACACGGAGTGACAAATCCCAGTCTTGATCCATACTAACTCAACGAACACCTTCGGAGATACCTGTAGAGCATCTTTATAGTCACCCAGTTACGTTGCGATGTTTGATACACACAAAGTATTCCTCCGGTGTTAGTGAGTTATATGATCTCATGGTCATAGGTACAAATACTTGACACGCAGAAAACAGTAGCAACAAAATGACACGATCAACATGCTACGTCTATTAGTTTGGGTCTAGTCCATCACGTGATTCTCCTAATGACGTGATCCAGTTATCAAGCAACAACACCTTGTTCATAATCAGAAGACACTGACTATCTTTGATCAACTAGTTAGCCAACTAGAGATTTGCTAGGGACAGTGTTTTGTCTATGTATCCACACATGTAAATGAGTCTTCATTCAATACAATTATAGCATGGATAATAAACGATTATCTTGATACAGGAATTATAATAATAACTATATTTATTATTGCCTCTAGGGCATAATTCCAACAGTCTCCCACTTGCACTAGAGTCAATAATCTAGCCCTCACATCATCATGTGAATTACATTGTAATAAATCTAACACCCATACAGTTCTGGTGTTGATCATGCTTTGGCCGTGGAAGAGGTTTAGTGAGCGGGTCTGCTACATTCAGATCCGTGTGCACTTTGCATATATTTACGTCCTCTCCTTCGACGTAGTCGCGGATGAGGTTGAAGCGTCGTTTGATGTGTCTGGACTTCTTGTGAAACCGTGGTTCCTTTGCTAAGGCAATGGCACCCGTGTTGTCACAGAACAAGGTTATTGGATTCAGTGCGCTTGGTATCACTCCAAGATCCATCATGAACTGCTTCATCCAGACACCCTCCTTAGCCGCCTCCGAGGCAGCCATGTACTCCGCTTCACATGTAGAATCTGCTACGACGCTTTGCCTGGAACTGCACCAGCTTACCGCACCCCCATTAAGAATAAATGCGTATCCGATTTGTGACTTAGAGTCGTCCGGATCTGTGTCAAAGCTTGCATCGACGTAACCTTTTACAGTGAGCTCTTCATCACCTCCATACACGAGAAACATCTCCTTAGTCCTTTTCAGGTACTTCAAGATATTCTTGACCGTTGTCCAGTGATCCACTCCTGGATTACTCTGGAACGTACCTGCCATACTTATGGCCAGGCTAACGTCCGGTCTAGTGCATAGCATTGCATACATGATAGAACCTATGGCTGAAGCATAGGGGACGAAGCGCATATGCTCTCTATCCTCATCAGTTGCTGGGCACTGAGTCTTACTCAATCTCGTACCTTGTAAAACTGGAAAGAACCCCTTCTTGGACTGTTCCATTCTGAACCTCTTCAAAACTTTATCAAGGTATGTGCTTTGTGAAAGTCCTATCAGGCGTTTTGATCTATCCCTATAGATCTTAATGCCTAGAATGTAAGCAGCTTCTCCTAGGTCCTTCATAGAGAAACTTTTATTCAAGTAATCCTTTATGCTCTCCAAAAACTCTACGTTGTTTCCAATCAACAATATGTCATCCACATATAATATTAGAAACGCCACAGAGCTCCCACTCACTTTCTTGAAAATAGAAGATTCTCCAACCACTTGTATAAACCCAAATGCTTTGATCACCTCATCAAAGCGTTTGTTCCAACTCCGAGATGCTTGCACGAGTCCATAAATGGATCGCTGGAGCTTGCACACCTTGTTAGCATTCTTAGGATCGACAAAACCTTAGGGTTGCATCATATACAACTCTTCCTTAAGGAAACCGTTAAGGAACGCCGTTTTGACATCCATTTGCCAGATTTCATAATCGAAAAATGCAGCTATTGCTAACATGATTCTGACGGACTTAAGCATCGCTACGGGTGAGAATGTCTCATCGTAGTCAACTCCTTGAACTTGTGAAAAACCCTTTGCCACAAGTCGAGCTTTATAAACGGTCACATTGCCGTCAGCGTCCGTCTTCCTCTTAAAGATCCATTTGTTCTGAATAGCCTTGCGGCCCTCAGGCAGTACCTCCAAAGTCCACACTTTGTTCTCATACATGGATCCTATCTCGGACTTCATGGCTTCTAGCCATTTGTTGGAATCTGGGCCCACCATTGCTTCTTCATAATTTGCAGGTTCATTGTTGTCCAACAACATGATTGATAAGACGGGATTACCGTACCACTCTGGAGCAGCACGTGGTCTCATCGACCTGCGTGGTTCGACAGAAACTTGAACCGGAGTTTAATGATCATCATCATTAACTTCCTCCTCAACTGGCATCGCAACGACAGAGGTTTCCCCTTGCCCTGCGCCACCATCCAGAGGGATGAGAGGTTCGACAATCTCGTCAAGTTCTATCTTCCTCCCACTCAATTCTCTCGAGAGAAACTCCTTCTCGAGAAAAGCTCCGTTTTTAGCAACAAACACTTTGCCCTCGGATTTGAGATAGAAGGTGCACCCAACTGTCTCTTTTGGGTAACCTATGAATATGCACTTTTCCGCTTTGGGTTCCAGCTTTTCAGGCTGAAGCTTTTTGACATAAGCATCACATCCCCAAACTTTAAGAAACGACAACTTTGGCCTTTTGCCATACCACAGTTCGTATGGTGTCGTCTCAGCGGATTTTGATGGTGCCCTATTTAAAGTGAATGCAGCTGTTTCTAATGCATAACCCCAAAACGATAATGGCAAATCGGTAAGAGACATCATAGATCGCACCATCTCTAATAAAGTACGATTACGACGTTCGGACACACCATTACGCTGTGGTGTTCCAGGCGGTGTCAACTGTGAAACAATTCCACATTGTCTTAAGTGAGCACCAAACTCGAAACTCAGATATTCACCCCCACGATCAGACCGTAGGAACTTGATCTTCTTGTTACGATGATTTTCAACTTCACTCTGAAATTGCTTGAACTTTTCAAATGTTTCAGACTTGTGCTTCATTAAGTAGACATAACCATATCTACTCAAATCGTCAGTGAAGGTGAGAAAATAACGATATCCGCCGTGTGCCTCTACGCTCATCGGACCACACACATCGGTATGTATGATTTCCAACAAGTCACTTGCACGCTCCATTGTTCCGGAGAACGGAGTTTTAGTCATCTTGCCCATGAGGCATGGTTCGCACGTGTCAAGTGAATCAAAGTCAAGTGACTCCAAAAGTCCATCGGCATGGAGTTTCTTCATGCGCTTTACACCAATATGACCTAAGCGGCAGTGCCACAAAAATATGGCGCTATCATTGTTAACTCTAACTCTTTTGGTCTCAATTTTATGTATGTGTGTATCGCTATCAAGATTTAATATGAACAATCCTCTCACATTGGGTGCATGACCATAAAAGATGTTACTCATAGAAATAGAACAACCATTATTCTCTGACTTAAAAGAGTAACCGTCTCGCAATAAACAAGATCCAGATATAATGTTCATGCTCAACGCAGGCACTAAATAACAATGATTCAAGTTCATAACTAATCCTGATGGTAACTGAAGTGAAACTGTGCCGACGGCGATTGCATCAACCTTGGAACCATTTCCTACGCGCATCGTCACTTCATCTTTCGCCAGCCTTCGTCTATTCCGCAGTTCCTGTTTCGAGTTGCAAATATGAGCAACAGAACCGGTATCGAATACCCAGGGACTACTACGAGAGCCGGTTAAGTACACATCAATAACATGTATATCAAATATACCTGATTTTTCTTTGGCCGCCTTCTTATCTGCCAGATACTTGGGGCAATTGCGCTTCCAGTGACCCATACCCTTGCAATAGTAACACTCTGTTTCAGGCTTAGGTCCAGCTTTGGGTTTCTTCGTTGGATTGGCAATAGGCTTGCCGCCCTTCTTTGAATTACCCTTCTTGCCTTTGTCGTTTCTCTTGAAACTAGTGGTCTTATTCACCATCAACACTTGATGCTCTTTACGGAGTTCAGACTCTGTGACTTTCAGCATCGCAAACAACTCGCCGGGAGACTTGTTCATCCCTTGCATGTTGTAGTTCAACACAAAGCCTTTATAGCTTGGCGGCAGTGATTGAAGGATTCTGTCAGTGATAGCCTCTTGCGGGAGTTCAATCCCCAGCTCAGCTAGACGGTTTGAGTACCCAGACATTTTGAGCACATGTTCACTGACAGACGAGTTCTCCTCCATCTTGCAAGCATAGAATTTATCGGAGGTCTCATACCTCTCGATCCGGGCGTTCTTCTGAAAGATAAACTTCAACTCCTGGAACATCTCAAATGCTCCATGACGCTCAAAGCGACGTTGAAGTCCCGGTTCTAAGCCATACAAGACTGCACATTGAACTACTGAGTAGTCCTCCTTACGTGCTAACCAAGCGTTCTTAACATCCCGATCAGCCGTAGCGGGTGGTTCATCTCCTAGCGCAGCATTAAGGACATAATCTTTCTTCCAGCTTGTAAGATTAGCTTAAGATTACGAGCCCAGTCTACAAAGTTGCTTCCATCATCTTTCAACTTAGCTTTCTCTAGGAACGTATTAAAATTCAGGGTGACTGTCGCGTGAGCCATGATCTACAACACAAATATATTCAAAGTGGACTTAGACTATGTTCAAGATAATTAGATTTTAACTTAATCAAATTATTTGCTAAACTCCCACTCAAAAAGTACATCTCTCTAGTCATTTGAGTGGTTCATCATCCACTTACACTAGCTCAAGTCCGATCATCACGTGAGTTGAGTATAGTTTCAGTGGTAAGCATACCTATGCTAATCATATCATCTATACGATTCATGATCGACCTTTCGGTCTCATGTGTTCCGAGGCCATGTCTGCACATGCTAGGCTCGTCAAGCTTAACCCGAGTGTTCCGCGTGCGCAACTGTTTTGCACCCGTTGTATGTGAACGTTGAGTCTATCACACCCGATCATCACGTGGTGTCTCGAAACGACGAACTATAGCAACGGTGCACAGTCGGGGAGAACACAATTTCGTCTTGAAATTTTAGTGAGAGATCACCTCATAATGCTACCGTCGTTCTAAGCAAAATAAGGTGCATAAAGGATTAACATCACATGCAATTCATAAGTGACATGATATGGCCATCATCATGTGCTCCTTGATCTCCATCACCAAAGCACCGGCACGATCTTCTTGTCACCGGCACCACACCATGATCTCCATCAACGTGTCGCCATCGGGGTTGTCATGCTACTCATGCTATTACTACTAAAGCTACATCCTAGAAAAATAGTAAACGCATCTGCAAGCACAAACATTAGTATAAAGACAACCCTATGGCTCCTACCGGTTGCCGTACCATCGACGTGCAAGTCGATATTATCTATTACAACATGATCATCTCATACATCCAATATATCACATCACATCGTTGGCCATATCACATCACAAGCATACCCTACAAAAACAAGTTAGACGTCCTCTAATTTTGTTGTTGCTTGTTTTACGTGGTGACCATGGGTATCTAGTAGGATCGCATCTTACTTACGCAAACACCACAACGGAGATATATGAGTTGCTATTTCACCTCATCCAAGGACCTCCTTGGTCAAATCCGATTCAACTAAAGTTGGAGAAACTGACACTTGCCAGTCATCTTTGAGCAACGGGGTTACTCGTAGCGATGAAACCAGTCTCTCGTTAGCGTACGAGTAATGTCGGTCCAAGCCGCTTCAATCCAACAATACCACAGAATCAAGAAAAGACTAAGGAGGGCAGCAAAACGCACATCACCGCCCACAAAAACTTTTGTGTTCTACTCGAGAAGACATCTACGCATGAACCTAGCTCATGATGCCACTGTTGGGGAACGTCGCATGGGAAACAAAAATTTTCCTACGGTCACGAAGACCTACCATGGTGATGTCCATCTACGAGAGGGGATGTGTGATCTACATACCCTTGTAGACCGTACAGCAGAAGCGTTAGTGAACGCGGTTGATGTAGTGGAACGTCCTCACGTCCCTTGATCCGCCCCGCGAACCGTCCCGCGATCAGTCCCACGATCTAGTGCCGAACGGACGGCACCTCCGCGTTCAGCACACGTACAGCTCGACGATGATCTCGGCCTTCTTGATCCAGCAAGAGAGACGGAGAGGTAGAAGAGTTCTCCGGCAGCGTGATGGCGCTCCGGAGGTTGGTGACGATCTTGTCTCAGCAGGGCTCCGCCCGAGCTCCGCAGAAACGCGATCTAGAGGAAAAACCGTGGAGGTATGTGGTAGGGCTGCCGTGGAAAAGTCGTCTCAAATCAGCCCTAAAACCTCCGTATATATAGGGGGAAGAGGGGAAGCCTTGCCTTGGGGTCCAAGGACCCCTAAGGGTTTCGGCCGACCCAAGGGGGAAGGTCTCCCCCCCCAAACTGAGTCCCACTTGGTTTGGAAGGTGGAGTCCTTCTTCCCTTTCCCACCTCCTCCTTTTTTTTCTTTTCTCTTTGATTTTCTTCCTATGGCGCATAGGGCCTTCTTGGCTGTCCCACCAGCCCACTAAGGGCTGGTGTGCCACCCCCAAGGCCTATGGGCTTCCCCGGGGTGGGTTGCCCCCCCGGTGAACTCCCGGAACCCATTCGTCATTCCCGGTACATTCCCGGTAACTCCGAAAACCTTCCGGTAATCAAATGAGGTCATCCTATATATCAATCTTCATTTCCGGACCATTCTGGAAACCCTCGTGACGTCCGTGATCTCATCCGGGACTCCGAACAACATTCGGTAACCAACCATATAACTCAAATACGCATAAAACAACGTCGAACCTTAAGTGTGCAGACCCTGCGGGTTCGAGAACTATGCAGACATGACCCGAGAGACTCCTTGGTCAATATCCAATAGCGGGACCTGGATGCCCATATTGGATCCTACATATTCTACGAAGATCTTATCGTTTTAACGTCAGTGCCAAGGATTCATATAATCCCGTATGTCATTCCCTTTGTCCTTCGGTATGTTACTTGCCCGAGATTCGATCGTCAGTATCCGCATACCTATTTCAATCTCGTTTACCGGCAAGTCTCTTTACTCGTTCCGTAATACAATATCCCGCAACTTACACTAAGTCACATTGCTTGCAAGGCTTGTGTGTGATGTTGTATTACCGAGTGGGCCCCGAGATACCTCTCCGTCACACGGAGTGACAAATCCCAGTCTTGATCCATACTAACTCAATGAACACCTTCGGAGATACCTGTAGAGCATCTTTATAGTCACCAAGTTACGTTGCGACGTTTGATACACACAAAGTATTCCTCCGGTGTTAGTGAGTTATATGATCTCATGGTCATAGGAACAAATACTTGACACGCAGAAAACAGTAGCAACAAAATGACACGATCAACATGCTACGTCTATTAGTTTGGGTCTAGTCCATCACGTGATTCTCCTAATGACGTGATCCAGTTATCAAGCAACAACACCTTGTTCATAATCAGAAGACACTGACTATCTTTGATCAACTGGCTAGCCAACTAGAGGCTTGCTAGGGACAGTGTTTTGTCTATGTATCCACACATGTAAATGAGTCTTCATTCAATACAATTATAGCATGGATAATAAACGATTATCTTGATACAGGAATTCTAATAATAACTATATTTATTATTGCCTCTAGGGCATAATTCCAACAGTCTCCCACTTGCACTAGAGTCAATAATCTAGCCCTCACATCATCATGCGAATTACATTGTAATAAATCTAACACCCATACAGTTCTGGTGTTGATCATGCTTTGGCCGTGGAAGAGGTTTAGTCAGCGGGTCTGCTACATTCAGATCCGTGTGCACTTTGCATATATTTACGTCCTCTCCTTCGACGTACACCTTTTTAACACCACGCACACACACTTGGTTTATGCGGAAACTCAGGACGTAGTTTAAGCAGCACCACCCAACTGTCCTTGACCGTGGACACGGCTATTCGAATAGTTTACACTCTGCCAAGGTAGTACGCTGGACCCACGAGAAACGGGAAACTTCTGTGTCATCCACGACTCGCGGTATATCACATATACCCGAGGTAAGTACCCGATCATCATCTTTCCCCTGACGATACTAGACAAAGAGGTCCACTCGATTGGTACCCAGCCCACATGTTGTACGTCTTACAAGCACCGACTCTGGACCGTATCAACCTTGCAGGGACCAACGGTGTGCCTGGAACTCATAATAATGGCATAGTCGTCCTACCTGGCACGACCCCATCACGAGAGTGACACCGATCACTCCCGCCACTAGTATAATGTGGCTCTTTGCTAGTACCGACGAGAGTAATCAACAAAGCCCCATCCCATAAAGGGGTATCATGGTCGTACTGGTAAGGTTGGGACGGTCGACACATCATAAATCTAATCCATTTCCGAAACCATACTCACACCAAAATCACCGGTGCATCAATTCACCAAAAGTGATCACCAACTCATCATCACCCTCGGGCATTAGTGGCACCCGGGGGGGTTTTCATAAACTCTTTATTTAACTCATCATTATGCTTGAGATAATATGCCTTAACATTAATTGTCAACATGATATTAACATGACCCTCACGGGGTAGGGTCAAGCTTAATGCAATGATTCTACTTTACTAGCCAACATGACAGTAGCATGATCCTCGTAGATGGTAGGGTCAACTCATCATGTTTGTGCTCCGAGGAGCCATGTGAATATCATTATCAACATGCAAGTGCTTCGAAGAATCCTTCGGTACCATCACATCAATGATGAACCGGCACTGTGATCACATGCAACGGAAAATACTTGCTATACTAGCATGCATCATTTTATATACTTAAGTCATGACAAAAGGGCTGCTTGCCTTGGTCAGCTAGGTATCCGGGGTCTTCGAGGTCTTCCGCTCCGGATCCGCCGTCACTCGGTAACTCTACCATCGAGAAAGGAATAAATAAATACTAGCTCTCACTAAAACAGATCACAAAGTGCTTTTAAAAATGTTGCAAGGCTTAAATAAATTCAGTTTATTATTTTGAAAAATGTTTCCTATAGTTTTATTAGCTAAGCATATTTATTTAAAAGCAAACAGGAGCAAATAAGTGCTTTTTAATATTATTTTATAATATCAAAATAGTTTCTGTTTTTGATAAATGTCAACTATTACAGAATCAAAAAATAATCATTTTTAGAAAATTACTGGTGGAAGAATTATATTTTTCTACTGGCTAAATCTTTTTATAAAAATCATTTAGTTTGCTGGATTAAAACAAAAGAAAAAGGCCAGGGGGTTGGATCCAGTCGGCCCAGCCAGCAGGCCTGGCCACCAGGCGCGCGCGGGCTAGGTTCAAACCTGAGCTACGGGCCCCTGGGGTCAGTGTAAGCGCCTGCGCGCGCTGGCTGCCCCAGGTCACCGGCAGGTGGGCTCCACCAGTCGGGTCCTTCTCCTACCTCCAGCCAGAGAGGTGGAGATGGACGCCGGCGAGGCTGCCGTTGTCCTCAGGCCAAGCTAGGGACGGGAACGGGTCCCTCGTGCCTCCGCCTACGTGCTCGTGGTCGGGACGTCACCGGAGGTGGTCTGGGTCGCCGGCGACGAGGTGCTCGTGGCGGAAGGGTTTCGGGTTGGTGTTGAACTAGGGGCTAGGGGTATGGATTTGCTCGGGCAAGTTAGGGGAAATGTTCCTGGTGTCAAGGGGAGTGTAATGGGAGGTCGGGCAGCGCAGGAGCCGACGTGTAGCCGGAGATCGACCGGAGCTCCGAGGCGGAGGGGCCTCGATCGATCTCGAGCACCGGGGCTCTGCGAGCTCGATTGGGCGGCTAGGGAGTGTCTACTGGTTGTGCTGAAGCTGCTTGGAGGGTGCTGGAGTGCCGGGGGAACCTATTTATAGGCCAACGACGGTGACCCGACTCGGGCGCGCCGGTGACTCACCGTGGCGCGCGTGCGAGCACAGTGAGGTGCTGGCAGCGAAACCACGAGTTCGGGACGTGGTTTAGGACCTCCTGGTGCAACGGCCGCAGAGGGAAAGCGAGTGGGGTCGAGCCGCAGCGACCGTGCATGCTCGGCCGCGTCGGGCGCGCACGAGCACGTGACGCCTGAGCTCTTGCGCGAGGGGTAGAGGGTCCCTGGGGTAGCTTTGCACTGAATGGTTGTCGGGGGAGCGCTTGGACATAACTGGGGAGGTTGGGACCGGCCGGAGCTTCCGCCCCTTGCTGGTGGCTCTCTGCAGCGCGCCCAGAGCGCAGTTTTGGCATGCCACGGCATGTTGGCTCGCTCTGGGGCACTTGGGACGTGTCCTCCATGTCCTGAGTGTTGCTGGGAGTGAGCCTAGCCGTTGTGGCTTAGTGGGAGCTCGAGTTGGTCAAGGGAGCAAGGAACACTAGTGTTGCCAGTACTGCCCTGCAGCTCAAATTGGAGTTCTTGTCACTTGTGCTTGGAGTTGGGGAGGGGCTGATTGACTGGGTGCTCAGGGTGTTCTGGTGCTCTAACCCACCAAGTTTGGGGCCTTGACATTGGGTAAAACAATGGCTAGGAGGGTTTTTACCTTCCTGTCAGTAGGTGTTCGACAGTGACTTGGGGTGCTTCCACTCCACCACTGTAAATGAAACTTAACAGGTTTGGTCTTGGGGTTAATACATGGGGTTCCACCAAATCTGAGCTCCATTGAACAAGTTTGGCTTTGTAAACTTGAAAATGTCTCAAAATGACCAGTACTGTCCTTTACAAAGGAAGTGTGGCCAAACAGAGTCTCACAAATCTCATCTTTGGTGTGGAGTCCTCATTTGAGGTGTCAAACACCTCTGCAAAGTTTCAGCTCCATTGGAGAAACTTTGCAATGTAGAGTTGTTCCAACTCTACTCTGGACAAAGAGGGTTTTGGGCTCTCTAGGTGCACTTCCCCACCTTGGATCAAGGTGAGATTTTAGGTGAGCACCTAATATGGTTTGGGAGGGCTCCTATAATTTTATGGGATTTTATTGAGATGATTTCCTTTGGAAACATCTCAAAAAGCTAAAATAGACAGAAATGGTTTTCAGGGTTTTACTCAAATAATATTAATATAAAGTAGGGTTGAAAATCTTATATATGGAAAATATATGTCCTTCTGAGGTTCCATGAATTTACTCAGATTTTTCTAAGGCAGGAAAGAAATTTTCCTTGTGGGAATATCATTACTGGCCTTAGAAATAGACATGGATATAAAATAGGAAAATAATATTTTAAATCACCAATTTATGTTTTTAATGAATGAAAATAATATTTGGATCAGATCACCAACTTTGGTTGGAAGTGCCACTTTGTATCATGAGCTAGTAGTGTATCCCAACATGATGAAGGTGATCTTGATATAAAGGAGAAATGGTTTTTGAAGAGATCAAAATAATAAGTTTTCATAGGTTGGAGTCATCAAACAAACAAGCACACACTCAAACAAGGGTTCACATTGCACTCACAACATTATTTGAAAAAGTTTTAAAAAGCTCTGATTTTTGCAACACAGAAAACTTGGGGTGAAAAACAGGGTGTGATAGAAAATCACAGCCAAATGAGCAAGAACACGGGTTTGAGCTGCGATACAATTTTTTCTGGAGGTGGAAGAAGAGGCTGGGAGCTGGAATGAGTGGAGGGGTGCCTGTGGGCCCCACAAGCTTGCACCCCGCCATCAGGGGGTAGGTGGTGGTGGCAGGGCTTGTGGCCCACTGGTCTGGCCCCGAGGCCAGCTCTCAGGCCCATAAATTTTCAAAAATTCCAAAAAAAATCATACTAAATTTTCAGGACCATCGGAGAACTTTTATTTTCGAGGTATTTTTGTCCGGGACGCTGAAACAGAAAACGGGAAAAACTAAACTAATTCTATCATTTTTCTTCTAAGCAACAGAAAATGAAAGCTCAAAACAGAGGTATGTGACTCTCTGATTCATCCGTTTCATGGTCGTCGAAAGAAATACGACAATGGGATTGATCAAGTCCTTATGACAAAACCTTCTCGAATCGCAAGAGAGAACGGAGAATTTTCGAATAGCCACTAGGTCACCTCAATGGGGATATGTATCTCCCCAACAAGCAAATTATACTTCATCTTGACACGAGGAATAGGGCATTCAAAGCTCCCAATGAGAATCGATGAAGTCTTTTCGATAGCATTGATGCAATGTACTGGATATCGTTTCTTCGGAAAGTGCAATGTGTGCTCATTACCGTTGACATGGAAAGTGACATTGCCTTTGCTGCAATCTATAACAGCCCCTGCAATGTTTAAAAAGGGTCTTCCGAGGATGATAGCCATGGCACCGTCCTCGGGAATATCCAAGATAACAAAGTTTGTTAAGATAGTGGTGTTAGCAACCACAACAGGCACATCCTCGCAAATGCCGATAGGGAAAGCAGTTGATTTGTCGGCCATTTGCAGAGAAATTTCAGTGGGTGTCAACTTATCCAATTCAAGTCTATGATGAAGAGAGAGAGAGGCATAACACTAACTACGGCTCCAAGGTCACATAAGGCAGTTCTTACGTAGTTTCCTTTAATGGAGCAAGGTATAGTGGGCACTCCGGGATCACCAAGTTTCTTAGGAGTTCCACCTTTGAAAGTGTAATTGGCAAGCATGGTGGAGATCTCAAGATCTGGTATCTTCCGTTTATTAGTCACGATATCTTTCATGTACTTGGCATACAGAGACATCTTGAGCATATCAGTTAACCGCATCTGCAGAAAGACGGGTCTTATCATCTCAACGAAGCGCTCAAAATCCTCATCATCCTTTTTCTTGGATGGCTTAGGAGGGAAGGGCATAGGTCTCTGAACCCATGGCTCCCTTTCTTTACCATGCTTCCTAGCAGTGAAGTCATTCTTGTCGTATCTCTTAGGTTGTGAATTATCAGGATTAACCGTAGGTTCAATCTCCACATCCTCATCATTGCTAGGTTGAGCATTATTATGAACATCACTGTCCACATTGTCACCAGGTTCATGTTCATCACGTGATTGTGTTTCTGCATCAGACGCAGAAATATCATTAGGTTCTTCACGTGTGACAGTATTTTGTGAACTGGCATGCAGGTTTCTATCATCCTTCTTCTTCTCCTTAGGATGACTGGGTGTATCAGCATTGATTCCTTGAGAATCTTGATCAATTCTCTTAGGATGACCTTCAGGATACAAAGGTTCCTGAGTCATTTTGCCTCCTCTAGTAATGACTCTGACAGAGTTGTCATTTAATTCATTGAGCAGGTCATTCTGAGTTTTAAGTACTTGTTCTACCTGAGTAGTAATCATAGAGGCATGTTTACTCAGAAGCTTCAGATCATTGACATTTCGGTCTACACAAGCACTTAAATGGCTAAGCATACGAGTACTTTGTTCCAAATGTCTGCTAACATAATCATTGAAACTCTGTTGTTTGGCAACAAGGTTGTCAAATTCATCAAAGCATAGGCTAGCAGGTTTATCAAAAGGAATATCACTCTCATCAAACCTACACAGAGAATTCACTTCCACTACCTGTATCGGGTTATTGAGACCATCGATCTCTTCGATAGGCGGTAGATTTTTGACATCTTCAGATCTAATGCCTTTCTCTTGCATAGATTTCTTGGCTTCTTGCATATCTTCAGGACTGAGGAATAGAATACCTCTTTTCTTAGGAGTTGGCTTAGGAGGTGGTTCGGGAATAGTCCAAGCATTATCGTTGATCAAGAGGTTATTCAGTAGGGTCTCAGCTTGTTCTACAGTTCGTTCCCTAAAAACACAACCGGCACAACTATCTAGGTGGTCTCTAGAGGCATCGGTAAGTCCGTTATAGAGGATATCAGCTATCTCGTTCTTCTTAAGAGGGTGATCAGGCAAAGCATTCTGTAGCTGGACGAGCCTCCCCCAAGCTTGTGGAAGACTCTCTTCTTGGAGTTGAGCAAAGTTGTATATTTCCTACAAGGCAGCTTGCTTCTTATGGGCAGGGAAATATTTCTCACAGAAGTAATAGACCATCTCCTGGGGACTACTCACACATCCAGGAGCAAGAGAGGTGAACCAGACTTTAGCGTCATCCTTTAGAGAGAAAGGAAACATCTTAAGGATATAGTAGTGGCGGATCTTCTCCTCATTAGTGAAAAGGTTGGCTATTTGGATAGTTTGGCAAGATGGGCTATGACCGTCTCAGACTCATAACCGTGAAAAAGGATCAGATTCGACTAGAGAGATTATCTCAGGGTCGACAGAGAATTCATAATCCTTATGGGTGACAAAGATAGGCGAAGTGGAAAACTTCAGGTCATTTTTCATCCTAGCTTCCCGAGATTTTTCCTTCCACTTGAGAAGTAATTTCTCAGCGTCATAGGCATCCTTACACGCAAGAAAATCCTCAGCTATCTCTCCCTCCATAACGTAACCCTCAGGTATATCAGGCAATTCATATCTAGGATAGCTAGAGCTAGCAGGAGCAAAAGCAGGTTCTATCTCAATAGTATCGGCAGTTTCAGAAGCATCACAAGCATTGGCAGTAACTCTAGCAATATGAGCATCAAGGAACAATCCTAGTGGAACATCAGGCAAAGTAGCATCTCTAGCAGTATCAAGCATAGCATCATCAGGCAAAATAGCATCTCTAGCATCATCAGGCAAAGCAGTATCAAGCATAGCATCTCTAGCAGTATCAGGCATAGTATCAAGCATAGTATCATCAGGCATAGTATCAAGCATAGCATCTCAAGCAGTAGTATCACAAGCATCATCAAGCACATGCGACATATCAAGATTTCTAGCAGGAGGTGATGTCGCAAACTTACTCATAACTGAAGGTGAATCAAGTGCAGAGCTAGATGGCAATTCCTTACCTCCCCTCGTAGTTGAGGGCAAGACTTTGGTCTTCGGATCCTTCAGATTCTTCATAGTGATCAACAGATATAAAGCCCAAGTGACTCAGAGTATATAGCAATACCTCCCTGGCAAAGGCACCAGAAAAATGTTGATTTGCAATCTCTGGCATTAGCTAGACGAATGCTGATGACAACAAACCTTCTCCTGCAACGGCACCAGAAGAATGTTGCTAGCACTCCCCGGCAATGAAACTAGAAGAATGTTGTTGATGGCCCACCAGCGCGTGGGTTCACAGCAGTTTTCAAGGGTAGAGTATTCGACCCAATTTGTTGGTTTGCACGACGGGAGGTGAGAGAAAACTCTCAGGTATTAGCAGCTGAATTTGTCAGATTCAACCACACCTGAAAGATTCGTATCTGCAAGCATAGTAGTAACAACAAAGTAACAAGTAACGACAGTGTAACGAGCAATAGCGACGGCAAGGAACAACAGTAGTGACAGCAGTAGCAAGTAGCAACAGTAGCAGCAGAGCAAAACAAGTAACAATAGTAGCAACAGTAGTAGCAGCAACAGAGCAAGACAAGTAACAACAGCAGTAGGAAAAACTCGTAGGCAATGGGTCGGTGATTTGTTTCGATGATATTCATCATGCAACAGCTATAACACGGAGAGATATGTGGCTAGCTCCCGTTCGTCAATGTGATGTAGGCATGCATTCCGTGTGTCGTCATACGTGCTTAGGGAAAAGAACTTGCATGACATCTATTGTCCATCCCTGCTGTGGCAGCGGGGTCCAAAAGGAAACTACGGGATATTAAGGTTCTCCTTTTAATAAAGAACCGGACCAACGCATTAGCACTTTGTGAACACATGAACTCGTCAAACTATGGTCATCACCGGGAGTGGTTCCGGTTATTGTCACTCCGGGGTTGCCGGATCATAACACATAGTAGGTAACTACAACTTGCAAGATCAGATCTAAAACACACACATATATTGGCGACAACATAATAATTTCAGATCTAAAATCATGGCACTCGGGCCCTAGTGACAAGCATTAAGCATGGCAAAGTAGTACTAATATCAATCTCAGAACATAGTGGATACTATCAATCCCCATCAAAACTAACTCGATTACATCGTAGATCTCATCCTACTCATCACCGCCCAGCGAGCCTACGAATAGATTACTCACGAACGACGAAGAGCTTCATGGAATTGGAGAGGGAAGAAGGTTGATGATGACGATGGTGACGATTTTCCCTCTCCGGAGCCCAAGACGGACTCCAGATCTGCCCTCCAGATGAAGAACAGGTGGTGGCGGCGCCTCCGTATCGAAAACGCAACGAAAACTTCTCTTTTTATTTTTTGGGACGAAAGGGATCTTATAGACCTGAGATTGGGGGTGGCAGAGCCGTGTAGGCCCCACAAGCCTGCACCACGCCACCAGGGGGGTGGTGGCGGAGCAAGGGCTTGTGGCCCACTGGCCCACCCCCTGAGGTGGAACTTGGCGCAGATATTTTTGATATTTTCCAAAACTGCTCCCCGTAAATTTTTAGGACGTTTGGAGAACTTTGATTTCTACACAAAAATAACACCAAGGTAATTCTGCTGAAAACAGCGTCAGTCCAGGTTAGTTCCATTCAAAACATGCAAATTAGAGTCCAAAACAAGGGCAAAAGAGTTTGGAAAAGTAGATACGATGGAGACGTATCATGCTTCGAGACAACGAACCTTCGCAACGGTGCACACTTAGGGGAATACTTATCTTGAAATTTTAATGAGGGATCATCTTATATTTGCTACCATCGTTCTAAGCAATAAGATGTAAAACATGATAAACATCACATGCAATCATATAGTGACATGATATGGCCAATATCATCTTGCTCCTTTGATCACCATCTTCGGGGCACCATGATCATCATCGTCACCGGCATGACACCATGATCTACATCATCATGATCTCCATCATTGTGTCTCCATGGAGTCGTCATGCCAACTATTACTTCTACTACTATAGCTAACCGTTAGCGATAAAGTAAAGTAATCAACATGGCGTTGCATCTCATACAATAAATTAAGACAACTCCTATGGCTCCTGCCGATTGTTAGACTCATCGACATGCAAGTCGTGAATCCTATTACAAGAACATGATCAATCTCATACATCACATATGTAACATCACATCCTTTTGGCCATATCACATCACATAGCATACCCTGCAAAAACAAGTTAGACGTCCTCTAATTATTGTTGCAAGTTTTACGTGGCTGGTTTGGGTTTCTAGCAAGAACGTTTCTCACCGACGCGACAGCCACAACGTTGATATGCCAATGCTATTTACCCTTCATAAGGACCCTTTTCATCGAATCCAATTCGACTAAAGTGGGAGTGGCAGACACCCGCTAGCCACCTTATGCACCAAGTGCATGTCCGTCGGTGGAACCAGTCTCACGTAAGCGTACGTGTAAGGTCGGTCCGGGCCACTTCATCCCAAGATACCGACGAAAAAATATAAGACTAGTAATGGCAAGCAAGTTGACAAATCTGCGCCCACAACTTTTGTGTTCTACTCGTGCATAGAATCTACGCATAGAACTTGGCTCTGATACCACTGTTGGGGATCGTAGTAATTTCAAACTACACCATACAAGGATCTATCTATGGAGAAATGAGCAACGAGAGAGGTTCTAGAGCATCTTCATATCTTTGAAGATCGCAAAGCGGAAGTGTTACTATGAGCGCGGTTGATGGAGTCGTACTCGCAGCAATTCAGATCGCGGTGGATTCCGATCTATGTGCCGAACTACGGCACCTGCGCGTTCAACACACATGCATCCCGGTGACGTCTCCAACACCTTGAACCAGCAAGGAGGAAGGAGAGGTTGAGGGAGAGAGCTCCGGCAGCACGACGACATGGTGGTGGTGGAGCTACGTGGTTCTCCGGCACAGCTTCACTAAGTTGTGCGGAGGACGAGGAGAGAGAGGGGTAGGGCTGCACCGAGAGAGAGAGAGAGAGAGTTTTCGTGTGTTCTCCAAAGGCCAAAACCTCCACTGTATATAGGGGAAGAGGGAGGAGCTGCCCAGCCTAAGGGTTCCCACCCCTAAGGGGTCCGACATCCCCATCTAGAGCAGAGGGTGGCGGCTAGGGCAAGGGAGAGGAGGGGTGGTTGTTGGAAATATGCCCCAGAGGCAATAATAAATTGGTTATTATTATATTTCCTTGTTCATGATAATCGTTTATTATCCATGCTAGAATTGTATTGATTGGAAACTCAAATATATGTGTGGATACATAGACAACACACTGTCCCTAGTGAGCCTCTAGTTGACTAGCTCGTTGATCAAAGATGGTCAAGGTTTCCTGGCCATAGGCAAGTGTTGTCACTTGATAACGGGATCACATCATTGGGAGAATGATGTGCTGGACAAGACCCAAAACTATGAACGTAGCATATGATCGTGTCGGTTTATTACTACTGATTTCTGCATGTCAATGTATCTATTCCTATGACCTTAAGATCATGCAACTCCCAGACACCGAAGGAATACCTTCTAGGTTATCAAACGTCGCAACGTAACTAGGTGACTATAAAGGTGTTTTACAAGTATCTCCAAAGGTGTCTGTTGGGTTGGCATGGATCAAGAATGGGATTTGTCACTCCGTGTGATGGAGAGGTATCTTGGGGCCCACTTGGTAATACAACGTCACAACAAGACTTGCAAGCAATGTGACTAAGGATTTAGTCACGGGATCTTGTATTACGGAACGAGTAAACAGACTTGTCGGTAATGAGATTGAACTAGGTATGGAGATACCGACGATCGACTCGGGCAAGTAACATACCGAAGGACAAAGGGAATAGTATATGGGATTATATGAATCCTTGACATAGAGGTTCAACCGATAGAGATCTTCGTAGAATATGTAGGAGACAATATGGACATCCAGGTCCCGCTGTTGGTTATTGACCGGAGAGTGTCTCAGGTCATGTCTGCATAGTTCTTAAACCCGCAGGATCTACACACTTAAGGTTCGGGACGTTTCGGTATAGTTGAGTTATATGTATTGGTGACCGAAGGTTGTTCGGAGTCCTAGATGAGATCCCGGACGTCACGAGGAGTTCCGGAATGGTCCGGAAATGAAGATTGATAGATAGGAAGTCCTGTTTTGGTCACCAGAAAAGTTTCGGGCTCATCGGTAATGTACGGGGAGTGCCGGGAGGGTGCCGAGGGACCACCGGGAGGGGTGTGACGACCCAAGAGGCTCATGGGATATGAGAGGAGGTGGATCAGCCCTTGGTGGGCTGTCCTAAGTCTCTCTCAAGGGCCCATGCGAAAAGAATAAAGGAAAAAAGGAAAAAAGGCCAAATTAGGAAGGAGTCCTAATAGGATTCCACCTCCCTTGTGGGAGGTGGATTCCTCCCTTATGGGTTCGGCCGAAGTGCCTTGTATTGGAGGCCAAGGCTTCCTCCTCTCCTCTCCTCCTCCTATATATACTAGAGGTTTTGGGCTTTTTGAGACACAACTTTGCCACGTGCAACCCTAAACCTCTACTTCGTAGTTCTTCCTCTAGATCGGATTTCAGCGGTGCTTAGGCGAAGCCCTACAGGAATAAGATCACCACCACCACTGGAGCACCGTCATGCTGCCGAGGAACTCATCTACATCCCTGACTCTCTTGCTGGATCAAGAAGGCGGAGATCGTCGTCGAGCTATACGTGTGCGGAACACGGAGGTGCCGTCCGTTCGGCACTTGATCGGGACGGTTCGTGGGACGGATCATGAAGACGTACCACTACATCAACCGCATTTATTAACGCTTCCGCTTAGCGATCTACAAGGGTATGTGGATCCGATCTCCTTCTCGAAGATAATCATCACCATGATAGGTCTTTGTGTGCGTAGGAATTTTTTTGTTTCCCGTGCAACGTTCCCCAAAAGTGGCGCCCCAGATGGGCCTTGGGCCCCCTCCTGCGCCAGGGTTTGCCCCCCTTCCTCCGTTGCTGCGCCTTGGGCCTAGGTGGGAGGCGCACCAGCCCAGTCTGGGCTGGTTCCCTTCCACCTTTTGGCCCATGCTAGCCTTTGGGGCTGGTGGCCCCTCCCGGTGGACCCCTGAAACCCTTCCTGTGGTCCGGTATGTTACGAGTGACGCCCGAAACATTTCCGGTGTCCAAAACCTCTCATCCTATATATAAATCTTTACCTCTGGACCATTCCGGAGCTCCTCTTGACGTCTAAGATCTCATCCGGAACTCCGAACAACCTTCGGTAACCATGTACACTATTTCCCTATAACCCTGGCGTCATCGAACCTTAAGTGTGTAGACCCTACGGGTTCGGGAGACGTGTAGACATGACCGAGACATCTCTCCGGCCAATAACCGACAACGGTGTCTAGATATCCATGTTGGTTCCCACATGTTCAACGATGATCTCATCGGATGAACCACGATGTCAAGTATTCAATTAATCTCGTATGCAATTCCCTTTGTCTATCGGTATGATACTTGCCCGAGATTCGATCGTCGGTATCCCTATACCTTGTTCAATCTCGTTACCGGCAAGTCTCTTTACTCGTTCCATAACACATCATCTCATGGCTAACCCCTTAGTCACACTGAGCTCAATATGATGATGGATTACCGAGTGGGCCCATAGATACCCCTCCATCACACGGAGTGACAAATCCCGGTCTCGATTCGTACAACTCAACAGACACTTTCGGAGATACTCATAGTGCACCTTTATAGTCACCCAGTCACGTTATGACGTTTGGCACACCCAAAGCTCTCCTACGATATCCGGGAGTTGCACAATCTCACGGTCTAAGGAAATGATACTTGACATTAGAAAAGCTTTAGCAGACGAACAACACGATCTAGTGCTATGCTTAGGATTGGGTCTTGTCCATCACATCATTCCCCAATGATGTGATCCCGTTATAAATGACATCCAATGTCCATGATCAAGAAACCATGATCATCTATTGATCAACGAGCTAGCCAACTAGAGGCCCACTAGGGACACAATGTGATCTATATATTCATACATGTATTACGGTTTCTGGTTAATACAATTATAGCATGAATAATAGACAACTATCATGAACTGGAAGTATAATAATAACAACTTTATTATTGCCTCTAGGGCATATTTCCAATAGGGACCTCATCTACCACTTTGCCCTCGCTTGCTGGATCGAGGAGACGGACACATCATCAAGCTGTACGTGAGCTGAACGCAGAGGTGCCGTCCGTTCGGTGCTTGATCGAGAGTTTGCGGGACAGATCGTGATTGGATCACGAAGATGTTCCACTACATCAACTGCATTCTTTAATGCTTTCTCTTAGCAATCTACAAGGGTATGTAGATACAATCTCTCCTCTCGTAGATGTGCATCTCCTAGATTCATCTACACGAGCATAGGAATTTTTTTTTGTTTCCCATGCAACGTTCCCTGACACATTCGTCATGGCGGCTATCCGGCGACTCCCTGATGACCCACAAGTATAGGGGATCAATCGTAGTCCTTTTGATAAGTAAGAGTGTCGAACCCAACGAGGAGCAGAAGGATCTGACAAGTGGTTTTTAGCAAGGAAATATCTGCAAGCACTGAAATTGTCGGTAACAAGTGATTGTGTGGTGAGATGATTGGTAGCAAGCAACAAGTAAGAGAAGTAGCAACGGTGCAGCAAAGTGGCCCAATCCCTTTTGTAGCAAGGGACAAGCCTGGACAAAGTCTTATAGGAGGAAAAACGCTCCCGAGGACACACGGGAATTTCTGTCATGCTAGTTTCATCATGTTCATATGATTCACGTTCGTTACTTTGATAGTTTGATATGTGGGTGGACCAGCACTTAGGTACTACCCTTACTTGGACAAGAATCCCACTTATGATTAACCCCTCTCGCAAGCATCCGCAACTACGAAAGAAGAATTAAGACAAAGTCTAACCATAGCATTAAACTAGTGGATCAAATCAGCCCCTTACGAAGCAACGCATAAACTAGGGTTGAAGCTTCTGTCACTCTAGCAACCCATCATCTACTTACTACTTCCCAATGCCTTCCTCTAGGCCCAAATAATGGTGAAGTGTTATGTAGTCGAAGTTCACATAAAACCACTAGAGGAAAAACAACATACAACATATCAAAATACCGAACGAATACCAAATTCACATGACTACTATTAGCATGACTTATCCCATGTCCTCAGGAACAAAAGTAACTACTCACAAAGCATAATTATATTCATGATCATAGAGGTAATGAGTAGCATCAAGGATCTGAACATAAACTCTTCCACTAAATAATCCAACTAGCATCAACTACAAAGAGTAATCAACACTACTAGCAACCTTACAAGTACCAATCGGAGTCGTGAGACGGAGATTGGTTACAAGTGATGAACTAGGGTTTGGAGATGAGATGGTGCTTATGAAGATGTTGATGGTGACAAGTCCCATCCGATGAGAGGAGCGTTGGTGATGACGATGGCGATGATTTCCCCCTCCGGGGGCGAAGTTTCCCCGGCAGGATCGTCCTGTCGGAGCTCTAGATTGGTTCTGCTCAAGTTCCGCCTCGTGGCGGCGGCGAAACCACGAAAAAGATCCTCCTTAATTTTTTCCTGGACGAAACCCTCCATATAGCAAAAGAGGGGAGCAAGTGGGCCATTGGGCTGCCCACAAGCCCCCATGGCGCGGCCTGGGGGGGTGGTCGCGCCGTGCAGGCTTGTGGGCACCCCGTGGTGCCCCTCTGGCACTTCTTCGGTCCAGTATTTTTGATAAATCGGGAAAAAATTCCTCGTTGATTTTTACGGCGTTTGGAGTTGCGCAGAATAGGTATCTCTACTTTGCTCCACTTTCAGGCCAGAATTCCAGTTGCCGGTATTCTCCCTCTTCATGTAAACCTTGCAAAATAAGAGGGAAAAGGCATAAGAATAGTACCGTCAAGTGAAATAACACCCAAAGAAGCAATAAATATCAACATGAAAACATGATGCAAAATGGACATATCAACTCCCCCAAGCTTAGACCTCGCTTGTCCTCAAGCGAAAGCCGAGCTCAATAAATATGTCCACATGTTTGGGAGACAAAACAAGATACGAACATGCATGCATCATGATCAAGATAAGAACAGCAGTACCAACATATAATCTCTCATGCTAAAGTGATAATTCCTTCACAAAGTAAAGCATGGATCAAGAACCTTACCGAGAAGTAACAACCGATAGCCTTTATTCATTGAAGCAATTGCAATTTATCACAACATCAGAAAGATTCAAATAAGAGCTTGTAAAGCAAATCCACATACTCAATCATTCTTTCATTCTCTACAATTGCTACACCTCACGTGGTACTCATGAGATCAAAGTTTCAGCTGGACACTAAGAAAGATAGGGGCTTACAGCTTTTCCTCCCAACTGCTTACCTCAAGGGTAATGTCAACAGTAATAATTCATGAATGCCTACCTCCAAGTTGACATATGAATATAGATCTTTCCCAAGCATATGACGTTAGCCAAGATAAAGGCGAGATAAGGAATTGGTGAAGATCACCATGACTCTTTCAAGGGCAAAAAGTAAAGGTACAAGATAGGCCCTTCGCAGAGGGAAGCAGAGGTTGTCATGCGCTTTTGAGGTTTGGATGCGTGTCCTCTTAGTGTGGAGGAACGTCACTTTATATTGCCTCCTGTGATAAAGAACTTTATTATGCAGTCTGTCGCTTTTATGTCTTCCTCATCACAGGTTCGTATAAAGCTTATTTTCCACACACTAATAGATCATACATATTAGAGAGCAATTTTTATTGCTTGCACCGATGAAAACTTACTTGCGGGATCTTATTCAATCCATAGGTAGGTATGGTGGACACTCATGGCAAAACTGGTTTGAAGGTTTATGGATGCACAAGTAGTATCTCTACTTGGTGCGGGAGTTTTGGATAATATGAGGTGGAAGCAATCGTCACATGCTAAGGGATCTCTAATCATATAACATTGTTCAGAGCCAAACAAACACAATTCATTATGTTGTCTTCCTTGTCCATCATCTACTTCTAGGCAAGCAATAGTTTAGTGAGTATTCACAATCATAGATGGTGTCAGAGATGATATATTTATATGTGAACATATCCTTATTTATCACTTCCTATTAATTGCAACAATGACCAAGGTCTACGTTTGCCTACCCTCAACAAGTTTCAATCCTCATTCTTTTTATATGTGAAGCCATCACTTCCCATAAGATCATTACATGATCTTTCATGCTTTTGTTCTATTCTCACTCTTTTGATTAAGGCAAGAGGCAAAGCCCTTCAACTAAGACACTCTTTATTATATGGATCACGAGAAGGAATACAACGGGGGTGACACAAAGCAAAACTCAAGAATAAAACACTAAGACTTTTAAACTACTAGAGAAAAAGAAAACTGAAAAGGAAAACTAAAACAAAGGTAAAGGCAAAAGATGTGATGGTGATACGATACCGGGGCAACTCCCCCAAGCTTGGCAAAAGCGAAGGGGATTGCCCATACCAATGCTCAGTTGTCTTCCTTTGGTGGTGATGGTGGAGTTGTTGCAACATGAGTTTGATCCTCTGTCTTCCAAGGCATAGGTGCTCCACCATGGAAAGATGAACGAGTCCCCGGAATCCTCAAATCTGCAGCCAACCTTATTGATTTAAATCTATACTCATACTCACAGTTTTGGTTCTGCAGGTCATAGATCTGGCCCTGGAGTTGATCAACCCTGTCATAGAGCATGGAGAGGTGCTTCCCAATGTCATTGGCATCAATCATGTGCTTGTTGGTGAACTCCGTGATCATCATGTGGTTGGCGTAGAGTCCACGCTCCACCATCCCCTGGCACTTGAAGACTTGTTGCTCCATTGCTTCGAGCCTCGTTTCCATGCTTCTGGTCTTCTTAGGCCCCTCAACATCATGGATGTGCAACATCCCCTCACGCATCTTGATAGATTGAGGGTGTTGCAGCACTTCTGTGAGGTAGGGATTGATGACCTTCTCAAAGATCTTGTCCTTTGGAGCTTTTCGGGAAGTCATAGCGATCTAGATCTGCAACAGAAACAGGCTCAAAACGAAAAACAGAGGAAATCTGTGTGATGCAGCGGTCAGACCAAATGGGAGTATATATAATGATTTTTTCCAGACCAGAAGGAGTACCCTGCACGAAAACGGAGTCCGGGAGGCGCACGAGGTGGCCACAAGCCCTCATGGCTTGGCCAGGGGGTGGGCCCGCGCCGTGCAAGCTTGTCGCCTCCTCGCGCACTTTCCGGACTACTTCTAATTTTTGTATTTTTTCAAATATTCCAAAACGGAGAAAATTTCCTACTGGAAAAGTTTTGGACTCTGTTTTCTTACCGAATCACATACCTCTTCGTTTTCGGAGTCTGAAACAGGCTGATAAATATCACTTAGGTATTCTTCCGGAGTTATGGTATTGATGACATTGCTTTCAACATTTATGGGAGTACCTGAGATATAATGCTTGATTCTCTGCCCATTTACCACTCTCGGACAATTACCTTCCGTGTTGTTGATCTTGATAGCACCGGAACGATATATTTCCTCAACAACATAGGGACCATACCATTTAGAGAGAAGCTTGCCTGTAAAGAATCTTATACGACGGTTATATAGCAAGACATAATCACCTACATTGAACTCATGCTTTTGTATCCTCTTATCATGCCACCTCTTAACCTTCTCTTTGAACAGCTTGGCATTCTCATATGCCTGAGTTCTCCACTCATCAAGCGAGCTAATATCAAATAACCTCTTCTCACCATCAAGTTTGAAATCATAGTTGAGCTCTTTGATTGCCCAATAAGCTTTATGCTCTAGCTCAAGAGGTAAGTGACATGCTTTGCCATACACCATTTTGTACGAAGACATTCCCATGGGATTCTTATAGGCAGTTCTATAAGCCCACAGTGCATCATCGAGCTTCTTAGACCAATTCTTTCTAGACCCATTGACAGTCTTTTGCAGAATTAGTTTAATCTCTCTGTTGCTTAGCTCTACTTGACCACTAGACTGAGGGTGGTAGGGAGACGCAATTCTATGGTTGACATCGTACTTAGCAAGCGTTTTACGGAAAGCACCATGAATGAAGTGTGAACCGCCATCGGTCATTACATATCTAGGGACTCCAAATCTAGGGAAGATAACTTCTTTCAGCATCTTGATAGAAGTGTTGTGATCAGCACTACTAGTGGGGATAGCTTCTACCCACTTAGTGACGTAATCAACAACAACTAGGATATGAGTATACCCGTTGGATTTTGGAAAAGGTCCCATATAATCAAAGCCCCAGACATCAAATGGTTCAATGACAAGTGAATAGTTCATAGGCATTTCCTGACGTTTGCTAATATTACCTATTCTTTGACATTCGTCACAAGACAAGACAAACTTACAGGCATCCTTGAAGAGAGTGGGCCAATAGAAACCTGATTGCAATACCTTGTGTGCCGTTCTATCTCCAGCATGGTGTCCTCCGTAGGCCTCGGAGTGACACTTCTGTAGGATCTGTCCCTGTGCATGTTCACGTACACAACGTCTAATAACACCATCTAGTCCTTCCTTATAAAGGTGAGGATCATCCCAGAAATAGTGTCTCAAGTCAAAGAAGAATTTCTTCTTTTGCTCGTACGTGAAACTAGGTGGTATATATTTGGCAACGATATAGTTCGCATAATCAGCATACGACGGTGCACTACGTGAAGCATTGATGATATTCAATTGCTCATCGGGAAAGCTATCATCAATAGGTTGTGGGTCATCAAGAACGTTCTCCAACCTAGACAAGTTATCTGCTACAGGGTTATCAACACCCTTTGTGTCGACAACGTGCAAATCAAATTCTTGTAGCAAGAGAACCCATCTGATAAGTCTAGGTTTAATGTCCTTCTTCTCCATGAGGTACTTAATAGCAGCATGATCAGTGTGAATAGTGACTTTGGAATCAACTATGTAAGACCTGAACTTTTCACATGCAAACACGACTGCTAAAAATTCCTTCTTCGTAGTGGCATAGTTTCTCTGGGCACTGTCTAGAGTCTTACTAGCGTAGTGAATAACATTCAACTTCTTGTCAACTCTTTGCCCTAGAACAGCACCAATAGCATAATCACTAGCGTCACACATGATCTCAAAAGGCAAGTTCCAATTAGGTGGTTGAACAATAGGTGCAGTTATCAAAGCCCTCTTAAGTATTTCGAAGGCTTCCTCACAATCATCATCAAATAAAAAAGGAATATCCTTTTGCAAGAGATTTGTAAGAGGCCTAGAAATCTTAGAGAAGTCTTTGATGAACCTTCTATAGAAACCAGCATGCCCAAGGAAACTTCTTATCCCTTTGATATCTGTGGGGTATGGCATTTTCTCGATTGCGTCAACCTTAGCCTTATCGACTTCAATACCTCTTTTAGAATTTTATGTCCTAAGACGATGCCTTCATTTACCATAAAGTGGCACTTCTCCCAATTCAAGACAAGATTGGTGTCTATACATCTCTGTAAGACTCGATCAAGGTTGCTGAGGCAATCGTCAAAGGAAGACCCATAAACAGAGAAGTCATCCATGAAAACCTCAACAATCTTTTCACAAAAGTCAGAGAATATAGCCATCATACATCTTTGAAAAGTGGTAGGTGCATTACGTAAGCCAAAAGGCATACGTCTATACGCAAAGGTCCCGAAAGGGCAGGTGAAAGTGGTCTTCTCCTCATCAGATTGTGCAACTGCTATTTGGGAGAAACCAGAATAACCGTCTAGAAAGCAGAAGTGTGTGTGTTTAGACAGCCTTTCTAGCATTTGGTCGATAAAAGGCAAAGGATAATGATCCTTCCTAGTGGCTTTATTCAGTTTCCTAAAACGGATCACCATCCTATAGCCAGTAATAATCCTCTGTGGGATCAATTCATCCTTATCATTAGGGACAACGGTAATGCCTCCCTTCTTAGAGACGCAATGCACCGGACTCACCCAATCGCTATGAGCAACATGATAGATGATACCTACTTCCAGGAGCTTTAGTATTTCCTTTCTCACTACTTCTTTCATCTTAGGATTCAATTTGCTTTGATGATCAGCAACTGGTTTGAAATCAGGATCGGTTTTAATCTTGTGTT
Source organism: Hordeum vulgare subsp. vulgare (assembly GCF_904849725.1). NCBI lineage: Eukaryota > Viridiplantae > Streptophyta > Magnoliopsida > Poales > Poaceae > Hordeum > Hordeum vulgare. The sequence goes on from NC_058524.1 coordinate 414,633,363, forward strand.
GGCATAGGGTAGGACTAATGCCCTTAAGATCATCAAGAGTATATCTAACAGCAGCACGGTGCTTCCTCAGAGTTTTTAGTAACTTCTTTTCTTCATGCTCTAAGAGGCTAGCACTAATAATTATGACAGGATATATCTCTTTTTCATCAAGATAGGCATACTTAAGAGTATCAGGCAACTGTTTAAGCTCGAACACAGGATCACCCTTTGGTGGGGGTGGATCCCCAAGCAGTTCAACAGGCAAGTTATTCTTATGGATAGGATATTGTTCTAAGACAACTCTATCTATCTCATCCCTTTCATCCATATGCATATCATTTTCATGCTCAAGCAAGTATTGCTCTAAGGGATCAGTAGGAGGCACGACAATAGAGGCTAAGGCAATAGTTTCATCCCTACTAGGCAACTCCTTTTCATGAGGTTGTCTACCAAACTTAGAGAAATTGAATTCATGTGACACACCTTCAAAGCCAACAATGACAGTTTGCTTCTCACAGTCAATATGAGCATTGACGGTATTGAGAAAAGGTCTACCAAATATGATGGGACAAAAGCTATCTTGTGCGGTAGCAAGAACGAGGAAATCAGCAGGATACTTCGTTTTACCACACAAAACTTCAACATCCCTAACAATTCCCACACGGCAGATAGTATCTCTACTGGCAAGTTGAATAGTGACATCAATAGGTTCTATCTCAACAGGTGCAATCTCATCTTTGATTTCATCATATAAGGATTGAGGTATTGCACTAACACTAGCACCCACGTCACATAAGCCATGATAACAATGATCTCCTATCTTAACAGAAACCACAGGCATGCCAACAACAGGCATATGTTTGTCTCTAGCGTGAGGTTTAGCAATTCTAGCAGCATCTTCACAGAAGTGAATATTATGTCCCTCAACTTCTTCATACAGAAGATCTTTGATAATAGCAATGCTAGGTTCAACTCTAATTTTCTCAGGGGGTGTAGGTGTTCTAATATAGCCTCTACGTATCACAGTTGGAGCTTTAGAATGATCCTTTATCCTAACAGGGAAAGGTGGTTTCTCAATGTAAGCACTGGGAACAATAGGATCCTTATAGCCAATGACTTTCTCTTCAACTGGAGTGGGTTTAACAACATTGACTTCTAAAGGAGGATGATATTTAAACCACTTCTCTTTGGGGAGATCAATATGAGCAGCAAAGGATTCACACAATGAAGCTACTATCTCAGAGTTAAGTCCATACTTAGCGCTAAAATCACTAAAGGTATTTGTCTCAACAAAGGATTTAACGCAATCAAACATGAAATTCATACCTTCCTCCTTACCTTCTTCAAGTTCCCAATCTTCAGAGTTGCGTTTAATTATTTCCAATAAATTCCATTTGAAGTCAATATCTCTCTTCATAAAACAACCGGTACAAGAAGTGTCAAGCATGGTGCGATCATCATGAGAAAGCCAAGCATAGAAATTCTGAATGATAATTTCTCTCGAGAGCTCATGATTGGGGCATGAATATAGCCTTGATTTAAGCCTCCCCCAAGCTTTAGCGATGCTTTCTCTCTCACGAGGCCAAAAATTGTAAATATAATTTTGATCACGATGTACTAAATACATAGGATAAAACTTTTGATGAAATTCCAATTTCAACCGATTGTAGTCCCATGATCCAGTATAATCACATAGCCTATACCATGTCACCGCCTTATGCTTCAAAGATAAAGAAAAGACCCTCTTCTTGACCTCATCCTCGGGCACACCTGCAAGCTTAAATAAACCACAAACTTCATCTACATAGATTAGATGCAAGTCTGGATGTGATGTTCCATCTCGTGTAAAAGGATTAGCCAGCAGCTTCTCAAGCATACCCGAAGGAAATTCAAAGAAAATATTTTCAGTAGGTGCAACAGGTTGAGGATTAACTATTTGTGCTTCCGTTCAAGGTGAAGGTACCCCGAATAAGCCCCTCAAAGGATTAGTATCCATAGTGACAAGTGACAATAAATTTCAGCACACTATATGAATGTTTCCTTACCAAGTTCCACTTACCAAAGGCACTTCACTCCCCGGCAACGGCGCCATAAAAGAGTCTTGATGACCCACAAGTATAGGGGATCAATCGTAGTCTTTTTGATAAGTAAGAGTGTCGAACCCAACGAGGAGCAGAAGGATCTGACAAGTGGTTTTCAGCAAGGAAATATCTGCAAGCACTGAAATTGTCGGTAACAAGTGATTGTGTGGTGAGATGATTGGTAGCAAGCAACAAGTAATAGAAGTAGCAACGGTGCAGAAAAGTGGCCCAATCCCTTTTGTAGCAAGGGACAAGCCTGGACAAAGTCTTATAGGAGGAAAAACGCTCCCGAGGACACACGGGAATTTCTGTCATGCTAGTTTCATCATGTTCATACGATTCGCGTTCGTTACTTTGATAGTTTGATATGTGGGTGGACCAGCACTTAGGTACTACCCTTACTTGGACAAGCATCCCACTTATGATTAACCCCTCTCGCAAGCATCCGCAACTACGAAAGAAGAATTAAGACAAAGTCTAACCATAGCATTAAACTAGTGGATCAAATCAGCCCCTTACGAAGCAACGCATAAACTAGGGTTTAAGCTTCTCTCACTCTAGCAACCCATCATCTACTTACTACTTCCCAATGCCTTCCTCTAGGTTCAAATAATGGTGTAGTGTTATGTAGTCGACGTTCACATAACACCACTAGAGGACAAACAACATACAACATATCAAAATAACGAACGAATACCAAATTCACATGACTACTATTAACATGACTTATCCCATGTCCTCAGGAACAAAAGTAACTACTCACAAAGCATAATCATATTCGTGATCAGAGAGGTAATGAGTAGAATCAAGGATCTGAACATAAACTCTTCCACCAAATAATCCAACTAGCATCAACTACAAAGAGTAATCAACACTACTAGCAACCTTACAAGTACCAACCGGAGTCGCGAGATTGAGATTGGTTACAAGTGATGAACTAGGGTTTGGATATGAGATGGTGCTGATGAAAATGTTGATGGTGACAAGTCCCCTCCGATGAGAGGAGTGTTGGTGATGATGATGGCGACGATTTCCCCCTCCGGGAGGGAAGTTTCCCCGGCAGGATCGTCCTGCTGGAGCTCTAGGCTGGTTCTGCTCAAGTTCCGCCTCATGGCGGCGGCGAAACCACGAAAAAGCTCCTCCTTATTTTTTTCCTGGACGAACCCCTCCATATAGCAAAAGAGGGGAGCAAGTGGGCCAATGGGCTGCCCACAAGCCCCCATGGCGCGACCTAGGGGTGGTCGCACCGTGCAGGCTTGTGGGCACCCCCTGGTGCCCCTCTGGCACTTCTTCGGCCCAGTATTTTTGATAACTCGGGAAAAAAATTCTTGTTGATTTTTATGGCGTTTGGAATTGTGCAGAATAGGTATCTCAACTTTGCTCCACTTTCAGGCCAGAATTCCAGTTGTCGGTATTCTCCCTCTTCATGTAAACCTTGCAAAATAAGAGGGAAAAGGCATAAGAATAGTACCGTGAAGTGAAATAACAACCAAAGAAGCGATAAATATCAACATGAAAACATGATGCAAAATGGATGTATCACTCCCTGCCGGCTACAAGACACCCCCGCACCCGTAGCGAACCGTAGACGCCCCTAGATCCCCCTCGCGTGCTCCTTGCGCTCGCCCTCGTCTCGTTCTCCCGCCTTCCGTCGCCATGGCCACTGCCGCCCGCACGCTCTCCGACCTCCTAGTTGACTAGGAATGCGCCACGAACACCGCTGCCGTCCACTGCTTCATCCTCGCCCACGGGAGCAAGCCTGGAGCGAACACAATGGCTACTCGGTCTCTTCTTCCTCCTCGGGCGTCGCTACGCTTCGTCACCGATTCCGGCGCCGCCACGCCTCTCCCGAGATTGCTATGCTCAACTATGAGACCGCTGTGAGCTCCCGACCCCTTCGCTCTCCTTCCTCTGCTCGATTTCAAGCTCTTGCCCCCAATTCCATCGAAGCCAAAGCTCGCCGCCGCCTTTGCTCGCCGTGGGCGCAACCACAGCCACCGCAGACCCCGTCCGAGCACGGCATGTGCCCTCCCGAGCCCCCTAGCCTTGATCCCAACCATACCCAAATGTCGGCGCCCACTCTGCTCGTCGCCAGCGATGAATCCTCCCACAATCGCAGTTCGATGTGTGTCGTACCCCGCGTCCATTTCTGACCAAGCACACGCGAAATGGTGCCCCATAGGAGAGACCCAACCCCCTGCCAAGCACACTGCCCCGTTTTGTGTTCGCCGGCGATGCTCCATCCGCTGCCGCCATTGTGGCCCGACTAGGGCCACCCCTAGTGACCCTGCGAGTGAGCTAAGGGCACCCAGTTGACTAGTTGACCATGATCAACTAGCTCACTAGGCAATGTCCGATCACTGGCCGATGGGCCACAGTCCCCTTGGGCCACTGACATGTGGGCCAGTCGTGTTAATTAATTAAACTGATATTGAAATAATTAGATTAACCTATAAAGTCTATGACACGTGGGTACCCCTGCTAATTAAACTAATTTAGATTAAATTAAATCTCTAGATTAACCCCGTGTCTATGAGAGCACGGTCCCACTGGTTAGTTTGACCAGTCAAAGAGACTCTTGACTACTGATGTTATCCTGATACCATGCTGATGCAATAATTGTATTTTTTTAAATTATAATAAATCTTTTAATTTCAGAATATTATTAAAACTTAAAAAAATATGTAATAATTTATAACTCAGATGAAAATATTATATACATGATAGTTGGTGAGAAAATTCCAATGAATGTGAATACGCTATCCGTTTATCTATCACATGCCCCTAGCATGATGTACATGGAAATTTGGCATTAGGATCATTTTTTCATTAGAAGCCAAAGACCTGGGAAATACTATCACATAGTTTCCCGCTCCGCTTGTAATGTGTGGTACCGCATTAGCTTATCCCTAGCACTGCATTTTGTCATGCCATGCATCGTGTTGCATCTGTTTGCTTTTATTTATTGTTTATTCCCTATCTTCTCTGCGGTAGACACCGAGACTAACGATGTTGCTGGGTACGACTAAGCCATTGACGACCAGCCTTTTGCAGCAGAGCAACAAGGCAAGCAACCCCCCCTTGATCATTCTGATATCACCCATTATTTCTCCCTTATGTTTGCATTAGATTTTTCTACTGTTGTAGATAGCTTCTATTCTGATGCATAGCCTGTTTTGTTAAACTACTGTTGTACCCTACTACATATTAAATGCTTAGTATAGGTTGGTGAGAGATCCCCACTAACCCCACTATGTCCCAGTTTGCCCTACTTCATCATCGAAGACTCGATTACTTGAAAACTCAAAGACTCAAAGGCACAAAGACTCGATCATCTTGATTTACGAATCAAACCTGTCACATCACCTCACGACTCTGCAGAGCTACTATCGATTGCCGAGAGTGATACCTCATAATGTACTCCTGATTTTAACTCTATAGTGAAATTAACCGGAGGTGGATTACATAGGGTGATTCCTTATCCACCACTTACGATAACAACTCTGTCGTGCAATCCCTCAAGCTTGGACCATCGAGGGCGATTCCTCCCTAGTCACCTTGATGGTTACATCGATTTGAATCCATCGAGGGTGATACCTCGGATTCCTTTGATGTTATAGACACAAACTTACTTTAACTTTACAACTTGAACATGATGAGATGTGCAGAGCGGGTGGATACCCGCATGATTGTGACGAGACGTGGCTGGGCATTCTTGGCCCTTGCCACAAGTCCTCGAGATGGGGTGATGGGACCACATATCGTGGATCATTGATTGTCACTACAGTTAACAAAACATTAATGGATTTGGATATGTGATCTGAGAAGGCCTCTGGCCTGTTTAGCACTAACCATCATGCGGGAATAAGTACGGGCAATCTCCATCGTACATTCGTCTGAAAGCTCTTCACATATCATAGTGAGCGGAATGCGCCCGGGGGGACGCGTAAGCACCATCTTTGTATAAAGAGTTGCCAGGACTGACACTGGTCGTCCTCGCAACGTGCATGATTATGAAGGGAGATTGACCCATGACCCCTTTGCGATTAGGATGTAGACCAGAGTGTGGCCTCTCTGTTGAGCCTAGGTAGGACTACGACGTGGTGTTCATCCGTGGTCGGGCATGACCTACGAAAGTGTATCCATCCGGAGTTAATCGAGCATGTTGGGTAAGTTTGTGCACCCCTTCAAGGAAGTATATCTATTCGAATAGCCGTGCCCATGGTAACGGACACTCAGAGTTGTATCCCGATCTAATACAACTAGCAGTGTGACTTAAATTGAAATGTTGGCTCCAAGATTGCTTTCTTGTAGGGAGTTGAGGAAGGATCTCTGGACGTTACTTAATGAACTTGCTACATTTTACTTATGCTCGTCTGCACTCTTCTGATGCTGCAAGACACTCAAGTTGCTAGTCTTCAATAGGACCAGGCCTCTCTCTATTCTGGCATTTCTACATTCAGTCCAAAGATATAGCCCCATTTCTTTGATACTCATGCATACTTAGCATAGTTCTGATGTCAGTCTTGCAAGTACTTTGGATGAGTACTCACGTTGCTTTGCACCCCTTTTCCTCTTGATACGATTTGTCATGACCAGATGACAGAGCCTAGGAGCCAGTTGATCCCGTTGACGACTACTACTACGTGGAGGCTGTTGAGTAGTTAGGAGGCTCCAAGGAAGGATACCTTGCCTTTTTGATCCTTTGTTATGTTTGTGCTAGCCTTCTTAAGGAAATCTTGTTTACTTATGTCTATACTCAGATATTGTTTGCTTCCGCTAACTCATTTGTATTCGAGATTATGTATTCGAGCCCTCGAGGCCCGTAGCTTGTAATATGAAGCTTCTATGAATTTAGTTTGTGTCTAAAGTTGTGTTGTGATATCTTCCCATGAGTCTCTAATCTTGATCATACTCATTTGCGTGTATGCTTAGCGTACGATCAAAATGGGGGCATCACATATTCCCACCTCCCAAACCCCATTCACGGTCGCCACTCCCCTCCAAAGCCACGATGTAAGCCACGATGTAAACCTCACCCAGCTCGTGTGCGCAATCCACCACAAAAGTATCATGAAAGGGAAACATCGCCTTGTCATGGTCGCCCGAGACCTCTCCAAGGTGAGCAGCCTGTTTGTAATGCCCGAGATGTAACCCTTGCCATATTTGGAAACCTTTCCTATTTGGAACCTTGATGTCAATGCTATGGAGTTATCATTTCATGTGGCTTAGTTTTGTGTCATCACCTTTGCATCATGGCATTCATTGCATTCATGTCAATTCCATTGTGATGATGTTGTTGCTTGATCCATCATGAGTGGAGTGTGTTGTGTTGATGTGATGAGGATTTCAAACCATGATTGTTTCAACAAGGTTTCAAAAAAAACCTTCATCATTATTTATTTAAGCTCATGTTTAACTTACTCAAAACCTGTTTTAAAATGTTGTTATTTTAGTGTGTTATCTTAGCATGAGGGGTATTGTTTTGGGGTTTTAAAACTTAGGTGAAATGGGAGTTTAAATACAGAAACAACACAGGTATTCTGTTTTTGCATTTAATTTAGTTGCTCCTAAAATCAGTGTTATATTTTATTTAAATAGGGCATAATTATCTTATGCCCTAGATATTTTTAGTTTGTTTTCTTCAAACCCTATGTGGTTGTGTGATTTTTCTTTGAGGTTGTATTTAAAAAAAACAAAAACCCTTTTGTTTTAAACTGGGTGGCGCAACTGGGTTGGCTCCCTCCTTCCCATGCCCATTTCCTTGTTTTCCCTGCGCCAAGCCCATCCAGCGACCGTCTTCTTCCCTTTACAGCGAGGCTGCGAGGTCCCACTCGCTAGTGGCACCTCCCCTCCACCTTTTTCCTCCCACAGCTCCCTCCTCCCCTGCTCGTGCAGGCACATGCGCACTGGGCGCCACTCCACCCTCCTCCTCCTCTATATACTCCCTTGGCGTCCGTGCCTAGGGTTCCTCCCTCGCGCCACCACCCTCTCCTCCATCTCTTTCCTTTCTTCCTCTCAGGTAAGGCTTCTGTGAAGGAGAGATCAGAGAGAGTTGCAGGGAGAGCGAGAAGGGTGCCCCCGTCTACCCCGCGTCTCCATCGTCTCCCGCGTCGGCAAAGATGTCCGTCATCTCGGGGGGTCTCCCCGCGTTCCATTCCCGGTATTAGAAGCCCCGTAGGACCAACACGGCGACGGCCACCTCCCCTTCTTCCTCGCCGTCGTGCTGCTCCACCACGGCCTTCCTGCTTCTTCTCTGAGGGCCTCCCCAAGCATCTTCTTCCCCTTCGACGGCCCCGTTGGCATCCTAGGTGAGCGCATCTTCCTCCCCTTCCTTTTATCTTCGCGCCGTAGCCTGCCGTCCCGTTTAGATCGCCGAAGCACCGCCGGAGGCTCCCCTGTTCCTTTGTGTCATGTGGGTGCAGTAGATGCGAGGGGGCTGCTCAAAGAGCAACACCCCCCTCTCCGTTCAGATCCGATTCGCTAGCACAGTGTCAACCGAGCCGCGCTCCATCCGAGCGACGCGGGTTCGATTCCCCCTGGCGCTCCTTTTTCTTATTTCGTCAATTTTTCCTGTGCAGCGCTACAGAGGTAGCTTACCTCCTTTGTATCCCCTCTCTCGTCAGATCCAGCGATGTAGTGTAGTGGTGTATGTTTGTGTTTGGCACCAGGGGGTCCTGGGTTCGAATCCAGCAACCCCCCCCCCTTATATTTTTGTTCCTTTGTTATTTTTTGGCCCTATTTATTTTGCTTGCGCAACAACCTTTACTCCGTTTTTATTTTAGCTAGACCATGTTGTACATTTTTTTAAATGCCTAGGATCTACATATTTGTGTGTGTGCAAGTATATGTGTGTGCATATAGTGTGTGTGTGTGCAAGTGCTTGTGTGTGTGTATTAGGTGATGTGTGCACTATCATGTGTAGATGTTGGGTGCACTAATGTGAGTGTGTATGTGTGTGCATGTGGTTGCACATGCACATGTGCAAGAGGGCCTAGCCCCTCATGTTGCACCTTGTGGTGTGTGTGTGTGTGTGTGTGTTTGTGTGAGTACATATGTGAGTGTAGGTGCTCATGCATGTGTGTGTGTGGGCATGAGTGCACATATGCACTTGTGCATGAGGGCTAACCCCGCATGCTTGCCACCATGGTGTGTGCTACTTATCAAACAACAGCGCCATAAATTGACATGTTGACCGAGACTTGCTTGCGTTGGTTTTTCCCTTGAAGAGGAAAGGGTGATGCAACACAGGAGGAGTAAGTATTTTCCTCAGTTTGAGAACCAAGGTATCAATCCAGTAGGAGAATCTCGTCAAGTCTAGAGTACCTGCACAAACACAAACGATCTTGCACCCAATGCTATAAAGGGTCGTCGATCCCTTCAAGATTGATTGCAAAGTGAGATCTGAAGGCGGAAAGTGCAACGAAGTAAAAGAGGAAGGCTGAAAATATGGTGTGAAATAGACCCGGGGGCCATAGTGTTCACTAGAGGCTTCTCTCAAAATAGCAAATATTACGGTGGGTGAACAAATTACTATCGAGCAATTGATAGAACCGCGCAAAGTCATGACGATATCTAAGGATATGATCATACATATAGGCATCACGTCCAAGAAAAGTAGACCAATACTTTCTGCATCTACTACTATTACTCCACACATCGACAGCTATCTAGCATGCATCTAGTGTATTGAGTTCATGACGAATAGAGTAATGCCTTAAGCAAGATGACATGATGTAGAGGGATAAACTCAAACCAATGATGAAAACCCCATCTTTTTACCCTTGATGGCAACAACACGATGCGTGCCTCGCTACCCCTTCTGTCACTGGGTGAGGTCACCGCACGGTATGAACCCAAAACCAAGCACTTCTCCCATTGCAAGAATCATAGATCAAGCCGGCCAAACAAAACCCACAACTCGAAGAGAATTACAAGGATATGAAATCATGCATAAGAGAGATCAGAAGAAACTCAAATAAGATTCATAGATAATCTGATCATAAATCCACAATTCATCGGATCTCTACAAACACACCGCAAAATAAGATTACATCGGATAGATCTCCATGAACATCATGGAGAACTTTGTATTGAAGATCCAAGAGAGAGAAGAAGCCATCTAGTTACAAGCTATGGACCCGTAGGTCTATGGTGAACTACTCACGCATCATCAAAGAGGTCATGGTGTTGATGAAGAAGCCCTCCGTATCCGAATCCCTCCTCCGGCAGGGCACCAGAATGTGCCCCAAATGGGATCTTGCGGAGACAGAAGCTTGCGGTGGGGAAAAGTACTTTCGATGATCACCTGATTTTTTCTGGAACTTTTAGGAATATATAGGTGAAAGACCTAGGGCAGAGGTGGCCCAGGGAGCCCACAAGCCTGGGAGGCGCGGGCCCCCTGGCCGCGGCTAGGGGGCTTGTGGGGTCCCTGGTGGCCCCCTACCTTGGATCTCAAGTTCCCCGATCTTCTTCTGTTTCGAAAAAAATATTTTTGGATGTTTCGTTCCGTTTGGACTCCGTTTAAAATCCTCCTCTGAAAAGGGTCAAAAACACGGAAAAAACAGGAACTGGCACTTGGCACTGAGTTAATAAGTTAGTCCCAAAAAAGATATAAAAGCCACACAAAACATCCAAAGTTTGACAAGATAATAGCATGAAACCATCAAAAATTATAGATACGTTGGAGACGTATCAAGCATCCCCAAGCTTAACTCCTGCTCGTCCTCGAGTAGGGAAGTGATAAAGACTGAATTTTTGATGTGGAATGCTACCTAACATAGTTGTCCTTTGTAACTTCTTTCATGTGACATGAATGGTCAGATCCGTAAGATTCAAAACAATAGTTTGCTATTGACATGAAAACAATAATACTTCAAGCAAACTAGCAAGGTAATTATGAACTTTCGAAATAACAAGGCCAAAGAAAGTTATCCCTACAAAATCATATAGTCTGGCTATGCTCCATCATCCTCACACAACTAATTTAAATCATGCACAACCCTGGTATTTGACAAGTAATTATTTTTGCACTCTTACTTTCTCAAACCTTTTATAACTATCACGCAATACATGAGCGTGAGCCATGGATATAGCACTATAGGTGGAATAGAGTGAGGTGGTGGTTGTGAGATAAAAAAGGAGGAGATGGTCACATTGACTCAACGTATCAAAGGGCTATGGAGATGCCCATTAATAGATATCAATGTGAATGAGTAGGGATTGCCATACAAAGGATGCACTAGAGCTATAAGTATGTGAAAGCTCAAAAGGAGAACTAGTGGGTGTGCATCCAACTTGCTTGCTCACGAAGACCTAGGGAAATTTTGAGGAAGCCCATCATTGGAATATACAAGACAAGTTATATAATGAAGATTCCCACTAGCATATGGTGGTGACGAAACAAGAGGCTCTCAATCATGAAGAACATGGTGCTATTATGAAGCACAAGTGTGGAAAAAGATAGTAGCATTGTCCCTTCTCTCTTTTTTTCTCTTTTTTTTATTTGGGATCTTGGCCTCTCCATTTTTTATTTGGGCTATTTGGCCTCTTTTTTTTGTTTCCTCACATGGGACAATGCTCTAATAATGATGATCATCACACTTTTATTTACTCACAGCTCAAAGCTCGGAACGATGATGAGTCTATAGGAAATGCCTCCGGCAGTGTACCGGGATGTGCAACGATCTAGCTTGGCATATGACATTGAAACATCTCGCTAGCTATGAGACGGAACGGTGGGAGTTGCATGATAATATATCTCGGACTGGCTATGAAAATGCCATAGTAGGTAGGTATGGTGGCTGTTTTGAGGAAGGCATATGGTGGGTTTGTGTACCAGCGAAAGTTGCGCGGTACTAGAGAGGCTAGCAATGGTGGAAGGTGGAAGTGCATCTATACCATGGACTCACGTTAGTCATGAACAACTCACATACTTGTTGCGAAAGTTTTTATTAGTAATCGAAATAAAGTGCTAAACGCATACTCCTAGGGGAAGGGTTGGTAGGTATTAACCATCGCGCGATCCCGACCGCAACACAAAGGATGACAATCAATAGATCAATTATGCTCCGACTTCCTAACATAGCGGTTCACCATACGTGCATGCTACGGGAATCACTAACTTCAACACAAGTATTTCTAGATTCACAACACCCTACTAACATAACTCTTAATATTACCAAATCCATGTCTCAAAACTAATTGAGAGGAATCAAAACTTCTCTTTCTACTCAATGCACGTGAAGATGGAGGTTTTTGTATCCTCTTTGGGTGCCTATCACCTTTGGGGACTACTTTCATAGAACAAGCCAACTACCAAGTCACGCACCACCGTGCTCTAAAAGATCTAAGTGAAGCACATAGAGCAAAATTATCTAGCTCAAAAGATATAAGTGAAGCATGTTGAGCATTCTAGCAAAATCACGATGAATGCATGTCTCTCTCAAAAGGTGTGCAGAAAGGATGATTGTGACACAACAAAAAGAAAAGACGCCTACGATACAAGACGCTCCAAGCAAAACACATATCATGTGGTGAATAAAAATATAGCTCCAAGTAGTGTTACCGATGGATTGAAGACAAAAGAGGGGATGCCTTCCCGGGGCATCCCCAAGCTTAGGCTTTTTGGTGTCCTTGAATTTGGATTGGGATGCATTGTGCATCCCCAAGCTTGAGCTCTTTCCACTCCTTATCTCTTTGTCCATGAGAACATCAACCAAAACTTGAAAACTTCACAACACAAAACACAAACTCGTGATAACATTAGCACCAGAAAACAAACTACCACCTCTTTAGTACTATAGCAATCTTGATTTATATTTATATTGGTGTTAGATTACTGTATTCTCACTTTTCCATGGCTAGTACCCCCCGATACTATCCATAGTTTCATCAAAACAAGCAACCAACTCAACAAAAACAGAATCTGTCAAAAACAGACCAGTCTGTAGCAATCTGTATACTTCATATACTTTTGGTACCTCGCAAATTATGAAAAATTACGAGTGCCTGGGAAAAAGGCATATCAATGAGCAGCAAAAAAGAATCAACTCAAAATCTCTTTCTGAATAAAAATGAAAAATAATCTGGCGCGTGAGAAGTTTCTGTCTTTTTCCAGCAGGATCAAACAACCATCACCAAGACTAGTCATAAAGGTTTTGCTTGGCTCAAACACAAAAAGAAACACAAATTACACAATCATAACAGAATTATGATGCTGTGGACGCAACAAAACAGAAAGAAAAATATAAAATCATTGGGTTGCCTCCCAACAAGCGTTATTGTTTAACGCCCTTAGCTAGGCATTGATAATTCAATGATGCTCACACAAAAGACAAGAATTGAAGCACAACGAGAGCATCATAAAGCATGTGAAAATCACATCTAAGTCTAACATACTTCCTATGAATAGGCATTTTATAGGAAAACAAATTGGCAAGACAACCAATAGTTACCAAATGCAAGGAAGAAAAAAGAGACAATAGCAATCTCAACATAACGAGAGGTAATTTGGTAACATGAAAGTTTCTACCACAATATTTTCCTCTCTCATAGCAATCACATGTGGGATCATATTCAAATTCAACAATATAGCTATCCCAAAGGATATTCTTTTGATGATCCACATGCATGCAAAGTTGACGCTTTTCAAAAATAGTGGGATTATCATCAACGAAAGTCATGACTTCTCCAAACCCACTTTCAATCTTATTGCGAACATCATATTCATCATGAGGCTTAAACAAATTTTCAAGATCATAAGAGAAATCATTACCCCAATCATTATCATTGCAACAAGTAGTGGTCAAAGCAAAACTAGCATCCCAAGCTTAGGTTTTTGCATATTTTTAGCATGATTGTCACTAATAGAATTTATAGTGAAACCATTGCAATCATGCTTTTCATTCAAGGAGCCCTCGTGAATCACTTCGTAAATTTCTTCATCACGATTTTCAGATTCACGCATATCAAGCAAGACTCCACAGAGAAAGTCAAGTGCACTCAACTCACTAGCAATTGGATCAACATAATTGGATCTCTTAAAGAGATTAGCAAGTGGATGAGGATCCATATCACTAGATTTTCAGCAAGCGAAGATGCAAGCATATTGAAGGCACATAGCTCACAAGCAAAGGAATGGCAAACAAAAAAGGCAGACAAAAAAAGGAAACGAAATAGGCAAACAAAAAAGGCAAATATTTTTGTAAATTTTTGTTTTTCAGAAGTGGGGGAGAGGAAAACGAGAGGCAAAAAAAGTAAATGCAAGAGATGAGTTTGCGACACTTACTTGGATGAGTTCTTGACTTGATCCTCCCCGGCAACGGTGCCAGAAATCCTTCTTCTACTTCTCAAACAACAGCGCCAGAAATTGACACGTTGACGGAGACTTTCTTGCGTTGGTTTTTCCCTTGAAGAGGAAAGGGTGATGCAGCACAGGAGCAGTAAGTATTTCCCTGAGTTTGAGAACCAAGGTATCAATCCAGTAGGAGAATCTCGTCAAGTCCAATACAAATAGACCGATACTTTCTGTATCTACTACTATTACTCCACACATCAACTGCTATCCAGCATGCATCTAGTGTATTGAGTTCAAGACAAACAGAGTAACTCCTTAAGCAAGATGACATGATGTAGAGGGATAAACTCAAACCAATGATGAAAACCACATCTTTTTACCCTTGATGGCAACAACACGATGTGTGCCACGCTACCCCTTCTGCCACTTGGTGAGGTCACCGCATGGTATGAACCCAAAACCAAGCACTTCTCCCATTGCAAGAATGACAGATCAAGCTGGCCAAACAAACCCCACAACTCGACGAGAATTACAAGGATATGAAATCATGCATAAGAGAGATCAGAAGAAACTCAAATAAGATCCATAGATAATCTGATCATAAATCCACAATTCATCATATCTCGACAAACACACCGCAAAAGAAGATTACATCGGGTAGATCTCCATGAAGATCATGGAGAACTTTGTATTAAAGATCCAAGAGAGAGAAGAAGCCATCTAGCTACTAGCTATGGACCCTTAGGTCTATGGTGAACTACTCATGCATCATCGGAGAGGTCATGGTGTTGATGAAGAAGTCCTCCGTATCCGAATCCCCCCTCTAGCAGGGCACCAAAACGTAATATATAGGCAGAAGACCTAGGGCAGAGGTGGCCCAGGGAGCCCACAAGCCTGGGAGGCGCGGCCCCCCTGGCCGCGGCTAGGGGGCTTGTGGGGTCCCTGGTGCCCCCCTGCCTCGGTTCTCAAGTTCCCCGATCTTCTTCTGTTTCGGAAAAAAAATCTTTTTGGAAGTTTCGTTCCGTTTGGACTCCGTTTAAAATCCTCCTCTGAAAAGGGTCAAAAACACGGAAAAAAGGAACTAGCACTTCGCACTGAGTTAATAAGTTAGTCCCAAAAAAGATATAAAAGGGATACGAAACATCCAAAGTTTGACAAGATAATAACATGAAACCATCAAAAATTATAGATACGTTGGAGACGTATCAGTGTGATGTGGTGGTGTATGGGCTTGTGTGTGTGCAAATGTAGGTGTAGGTGTTGTTACATATGCTATATTTACATGTGATAAAGTTCCTAGTTGACATATTGGATTCTAAATGTGATTTTTGAGCTACCTTTGTGCCTAGATGATACATGCAAATACCCATGTATTATATATGCTTTTGGGGTAGAATCATCCCAGGAATCCACTGGTGCAATCAGATTTACTTTAGAGCAACTTCATAAACTGTCATTTTTCTGTCATGATGCCATGTTTAGAGCTTCGTATTATGTAGTGCTTTGACCCTATGAGAATGAATCCTTGATGTGGCAGTAGTGGGTGAACCCCTCTATAACATGGGGTCTTTGTTTTGTTCATAGGAATTTGTATGCACTTGTTGTGCCTTGTCAAAGTTGACACTTGGCTGAAACTGGCAGCTTTGTGAAAATCTGTGATTTTCACTAAGTCTGAGAATCTGTTGTTATTTTCTTCCCTCCTTGTTTTGTTTGCAAAAGCTCATGTGTTGGGAATCAGCCCATGCAACAAACTAAAGTTTGTGAGATTTTGTGCTTGTCTAGCTCCCTGTTAAATTTCATGTTTATACACTTCCTGTAGATATCATTTTGGAGGCTGCCTAAATGCTTTAGAGCATAAGCAGCTGGTGAAAATCTAAGATTTTCACTAAGTCCCAGAATCTGTTAGTTTTTGTCCAAGTTAGTGCCTGTAAATCTGCTCATGTGTGACTCCTTTATATTAACTTCTTGCACAGGGTTGTAGAGCAATTGAATGGCTTTTGCCTCATATCTTGTTTGGCTCATTTGGATGGTTGTAGGTACTTTAAATGTTGTGGAGAAACTGTTATGATGCTGTTATAAACAGATTGCATGTTTTTGTTGATTTGAAGCTTGTGTGGGTATTGTTGATGGTGTCGTGTGTTTCCATGCACCACCACACTTATATTTGATTGTTTGATCATGTGGCAACTTGGTAACACCAGGAGAGTGCTATTGGAGTGTGCTTGTGGTGGATTTGAACCGTAGGTCTCCGTATCTTGTTTCGTAGTTTCCGGTTGATCTGTATCTCCATTCTCTACGTTCTTTATATGTTTTTGCTTCGTTTACTCGTGATGCACATGATCATGCCATCATAATGCATGTCAATATAACATAATATGAAGTTCTGTCCAGAATCCTATTAACTCAACTAATGCATATGAAAGTGACTAGAATAGTGATGCATGCTTCCTTCTTCACTCATGCATCATATTGTTTGTTGCATCATGTTGTGTTGGTGTTCATTGGCTGTTATTTTATCTTGGGTAGCATCGGGATCGGAGAGCGTGTACGTGGATTCTGGAGAGTACGTGCAGGAAGATCAAGAGCAGTTCCAAGCTGAAGAATTCACACGCAAGATGACCGTGACCTTGATACTGTATCTAGCTTTGTTATGCTTAGAATCACGTTTCCTTCGATACATGCTCGTTGCGTACCACTTGATATAAATGCCTCCTGACATTGCCATGAAACCCAAACACCTTCCTCTCCAAGCAAATGTTGTTTGGCTAAGTAGGCTTGCTCAACCTCTAATGAATAGCTTTGCTAGATGCAGGTGCCAACTGTCTCATGTGTTAACATGAGTATTTTGATATCATTATGTTTAAACTTCTATTTAAGTAATGCACCTATATACTTGGTAAATGACAGAAGGCCTAGACTTTTACCGGGTGATTTGTTCCGTTGTTTCCGCCTTAGTTTCGGTTACCGGTGTTTGATTCCATAACTAATCGCTCCTAACACGTTCGGGGTTGTTATGGGGACCCCTTGATAAATCGTGTAGTGTTAAGACTTGTCCGGCAGGATCCAACACTGGTTTTAATCTGCTAATCACCTAATAATAATTTGCATAGGGAATAGCTACCCCAAGGATTTAATCAACAACCCGGGCCAGTGCTCCTCATGAATGTTGGTCCCACCTGATCGATGTTCGGGGCCCCTGGTCACCCAGTGGTTTAGCCAACCCGACGTCTAGCTCATCCGTCGTGTCCTGAGACTGAGATACGCGGCTCTTATCGGGGTCGTCGACACGACGTGAGGTCCTGCTAGATTTGTCTTACCTTAGCGATATATCTTGCGTATAGGAATCCCGGTGAAACTTTGCATCTCCTCAAAGTTGAGATTTTCCTCTAAGGAATCCGACGAGATCACGAGATTCGTCATAGAGGATTACTTTGCGGCCCATGGCAGTTTGTGATGGACTAGTTGGAGCACCCCTGCAGGGTTTAATCTTTCGGCAAGCCGTGCCCGCGGTTATGTGGCAAACATGGATAATTTGTTAACATCCGGTTCTAGACAACTTAAAGTAACTCTAATAAAACTGCCAACTGTGTCCGTAACCGTGACTGTGTCCTTCGAAGACCTCTCTTCGATCGGGGACACTGTGGGGTTATATATATTTGACGTAAGTAGGTGTTCAGGATCACTTAGTGATCATCTAGTCTTCGACTGCTCGCGTACACCACCATATCAATTACTCTGATCATCGTAAGTTAGCCACCATATATGCTTAGGTTGTTACAAACGTATACACTAAACCTTCCCCACCTAATAACTTGACTAGATTCGATCCCAAGGTCATCCGATTGCTGAGTCTCCGTGGCTCATAATTTACTACAAAACCCCAACAGGTATAGGTAAGCCCGACGCAGGAGATCCTGATGGCACCAAGCTGACGTGGCAGTACGATGAGGAGTCTGACCGACTGTACGTGAACTATCCGGAGGACTGAGGCCGTGGTCGTGATCGTGGGCCAGCATGCGGGATGTCATATTTCTTTTACTTGTTTCATGTTGTCCGTAGCGGGACTAGACTTCGCTCTGAATAATTGTGTGGTTGTAAACTTTATGTTATACTATCGTCAGATGGCAAGTGTATGCCCTACTTGTCATTCTTCAGTTATGTAATGTTATGATTATCTCGCTTGCGAAACGTTTATATGCGCCTCTTTCCCTTTTGGGGCATCGCCCCCAGAATAGGAAAGCGCCACATCTTAGTCGTTACAAGTTGGTAATCAGAGCCTTACTACCATAGGAGTCTTTGTGTGATCGAACTTGGACGAGTCGAGTCTAGTAAAATGTTTTGAGTCTTAGTTATATCGGAGACTAGGTTTCTTGTTTCTCCTCTTTTATGCTCTGGTGAGGTTCTCGACTTAGGAAATCTTAATTCTACTCCTCTTATCGCTCAAAAAAAATTTAGGATCACGCGGGTATTTTGAAATCTATATGATATCGATGTGACGGGGTTCTATCTTGGTGCCTCCTGTCTGACTTGATTTCTTCCGGGGAGTTGAGCTCCAGTGGATTCTTGTGCACATCGCCATCATTCAGATTTCTGAGTATCTCAGGACGGAGGATGTTCATAATTGCTTCAATACTGGTTGTGACGAGAGGAGTCCGGCTTCCCCAGTACTGGTGCAGAGAGTTCCGGATGTATCGCCACACTTTGTATTGTTGTGATCACGAGGGTCTGTAGTAGATGAAGGTCCAAGATTCTGGTTATGTGTTGACGGATGTGATACACTGGATGGGTTAGTATAGGAGTTGTGTGACATATTACTCCTTGTATTCGTATACCAGATTGCATGACCAGATATTTCGGGAATTCATAGGTGGGATATCAAGTAGTGAGTTATAGGACAATCTTCCTACAGATGCATGATGTGAGGTTGGGATTCGACATTCAGTGGGTACGTTTGTTCACGGTCGTCTTATAGCGGTTCTTGTTGTGTCTTAAAGAGTCCTTGTAGCTTGCTATGACTCGGGGATGCTTCATAAGTCATGTGCACTGCCTTGCACAGGATGGCTACTGTAAATTCGAGCCCGTGCGATTTTATCCACGAAGATATCGGATGGAATCTCTGTCATACGTTTGTTCCGAGCAGTTCTAGCTCATACTTGGTTTGCAAGTGGTCTTTAATCAGAATTTTGTCGACAGTCACTTTGAGGAAGCATTCTTACTATTTTGTTCGAGTGCAATTGCTAATATTCTTGTTCAGATATTCCCGCCTTTTGATTCAGCTTTACCTTCAATTTTATTCTTTGGTCTAATGTGTTGTCTGTCTTCAGGATGGCTCCACCAACCCGTCAGAATTCGGGTCGCAAGGGTGATGAAATGCCGCCAACACCCCCTCCGCCTCCTCCTCCGCCGCCGCCTCCTCCTCCTGCAGCGGCCTGGCAAGCGGTGATGGCTGCAACAAATTCTAACACTCAGATGTTAATCCAACTGTTGCAAGAGAGGACAAATCAGCAGCAGGGCAATTTCAACCATGGTGGTAATCAGTTTGCATCTCTGAGTCAATTCCTCGCAAACCAGCCGAAGACCTTCATGTCGTGTGATCAGCCGTTTGACGCTGAGGACTGGATTCGGGACATGAACAAACACTTTGAGTGCAGCAATGTCCGTCCAGAGGACTTCGTCAAGTTTGCAACATTTCAGCTCAAGGGGCAGGCAACAGTTTGGTGGCAGCAGTTGAAGGACTCCACGGGTGGCAGATTGATCAATTGGGATGAGTTCTGCAGAGATTTCAGGTCCCACTATATCCCGTCTAGCTTTGTGGAAGAAATGCGTGAGAAGTTGAGGCGCTTGAAGCAAGGTGGTTCCTCCGTGTACAAGTAAAACGTCGAGTTCCACGAGCTGGCCCGATATGCCTTGCAGGACATTCCAGATCAGAAGAGCAAGATCTATCAGTTCAGAGGTGGTCTGAAAGAGGACTTGCAGCTGGCCCTCGCCTTGCACGATCCCGATGAGTTTGATAAGTTCTATAACTTGGCTCTCAGGGCTGAGGCAGCTTTGCTCAGGGTGGAGAATTCGAAGAAGCGTTTTACAGAGTCTAGTTTGTCTCCCTCAACTCAGGTGGTTCCGAAGCAGCAGAAATACTGGTGTCTCCTCCTCCTCCTCGGCACACTCAGCAGTTCAAGCAATCAGGTGGTCATGGTTCTTCCCACCCACCCAACCCAGCTTTTCAGCAGAGGTTTCAGCAGTAGAAGCAAGGGAATCCTCAGACGCAGTTCCGTCAGCCGGTAGATGTTACTTGTCACGAGTGTGGGCAGAAGGGTCACTATGCCAACAAGTTCACCTCTCAGATGCGTCTTCCACCTCCTCCTCCAGGGAAGCCTCCAAGCAATGCTATAGTGAAGTTCAACCCCACGTCTGCGAGAGTCAATATGGTGAATGCAGCTGAAGCAGAGAACTCCTCAGACGTGATTTTGGGTAATCTCTTGGTTAATGATATTCCTGCTAAGGTTTTGTTTGATTCTGGTGCTTCGCATTCGTTCCTCTCCATTCCATTTGTATCCAAGCATAATTTTCTTGTAGAGGAGCTTCCTAGACCGTTGTCAGTAGTATCTCCGGGCAAGTTCATGCATGCTAGTACTCGAGCCCTAGATGTCTCTGTCAAGATGGGTAATTATGCTTTTCTGGCTTCTCCTATTGTCCTTGGCAAGTCTGATATTGATTTGATCCTTGGGATGGATTGGTTGGCTATGAACAAGGCGTCTATTGATTGTGAAGCTAAAGAAGTGAAGCTAACTCATTCTTCGGAGGACGTGATAATCTTCGCAGCGCGTGCTGACACGGTCTGTCTGTTTTCCTTGAATGAGAAGGATGAGATCTCTCCAATTTCGCAAGTCCCAGTGGTCTGTGAATATGAAGATGTTTTTTCGGAAGAACTGCCAAGAATGCCTCCGCACCGAGCAGGTGAGTTCGTAATTGAGCTTGAGTCGGGTACTGAGCCTGTGTGCAAACGGCCGTACAAACTGGGTCCAGAAGAGCTAAAGGAGCTGAAGAAACAACTTGATGAGCAAGAGCGTCTGGGTCTGATCAGACCAAGCTCATCTCCTTGGGGTTGTGGAGTTCTTTTCATCACGAAGAAGGATGGTACAGAACGACTCTGTGTCGATTACCGCCCATTGAATAAGAAGACGATTAAAAACAAGTATCCACTTCCTAACATCAATGAGTTGTTTGAGCAATTGAAAGGGGCTAAGATCTTCTCGAAGCTTGATCTCAGGATGGGTTATCATCAGATTCGCATTCGCGAAGAGGACATTCCAAACTTTGGCTCGTATGAGTATACAGTGATGTCTTTCGGTCTGGCCAATGCTCCACCGACCTTCTGTCGAATGATGAATTATATCTTCTGCCCGTTCAAGAATGAATTCGTCTTGTTGTATCTTGATGATATTCTGGTCTTTTCGGAAACTGAGGAAGAGCATGAAGAACATCTCAGGCTTGTGCTTGATAAGATAAGAACATCTCAGGTTTACTGGTGTTACTTGATCCTACATACATTGCATATTGTTTGTGCTCATTATATTGTGTTGGCTATATCTTGTACAAGATTAATCATTCAAGCATACCCTCTATATCCACACGTCCATACTTGCAGCCCTTGATATATCGTCTGATATAGTGTGATCTAGTATCTTGTGTTGTTCACCTACTTGTCGTGCGATATAGCTCAAGTAAGTTTGTGTAACTTACTTGTGCTTGTTAGTAACTGTATTGTGTCCATCTTGGTAGATCGTGTTGTTGATACACGTTGCAGTGCCTAGTGCATTTAGGATTTGTGCTTGACAAGTACCCTCTTAGTTTATTTCCGCATTAGTTTCAAGCCAAATCCGAAGAAGTTTTTAAATAGCCTATTCACCCCCCCTCTAGGCGTCATCGAGGTCTTTTCACAGTGTTGATGCAAGACAAGAAAGTGGTAGCTTATACCTCGAGGCAGTTGAAGCCAAGTGAGAAAAATTACCCCACTCATGATATTGAGTTGGCGGCAGTGGTACATGCTCTGATGACTTGGAGACACCTCTTGTTGGAAAGAAAGGTTGAAGTGTTCACCGATCACAATAGTCTCAAGGACATCTTCACCCAGCCTAACCTTAATCTTCGGCAAACTCGTTGGGTGGAAATGCTCCAAGATTTTAATCCGAGCGTTGAGTACACTCCAGGCAAAGCTAATGTCGTGGCAGATGCTTTGAGCAAGAAGGCTTACTGCAACAGTCTCATTCTGAAGCCTCTCCAGCCTGATCTTTGTGAATCTTTCATAAAGCTCAACCTTCAGTTAGTACCTCAGGGATTTCTTGCAAATCTTCAGATTTCTCCTACCTTGGAAGACCAGGTCCAACAAGCTCACTTCTTGATGCAATGGTGAAGGAAGTTAAGATTGGCTTGGCAAAGGGAGTTCCCAAATGTAAGTGCTTCAGTGTTGATGCCAGAGATACATTATTCTTTGAGGATCGTCTTGTCGTTCCGAAAGGGGATCTCAGAAAGGTTATCATGGAAGAAGCTCATAACTCTCTTCTCTCCATAGCTCCAGGAAGTTCCAAGATGTATCAGGATTTGAAACAGACCTTCTGGTGGACTCGCATGAAGCGTGAAACTGCTCAGTTCGTAAATGAATGTGATGTATGTTGAAGGGTGAAAGCAGAGCATCAACGTCCAGCAGGTCTTTTGCATCCATTGCCCATTCCCGAGTGAAAGTTCGACCATATTGAGATGGATTTCGTCACCGGGTTTCCGAAGTCCAAGAAGGGTAACGATGCCATCTTCATCGTCATCGACAAGTTGAGCAAAGTAGCTCATTTCCTTCCAGTCAAGGAGTCCATCTCGGCAGCTCAGCTTGCAGAGTTGTACACTTCAAGGATAGTCTCATTGCATGGCGTTCCAATGCTAATTTCTTCGGATCACGGAACCATCTTTACTTCCAAGTTCTAGGACTCATTTTAGTCTGCAATGGGTACTAAGATTTGATTCAGCACAACCTTTCATCCTCAAACTAGTGGGCAAGTTGAGAGAGTCAATCAGGTCCTCGAGGATATGCTAAGAGCCTGTGTCATTTCCTTTGGTATGAAGTGGGAAGACTGCCTACCTTTTGCTGAGTTTTCTTATAACAACAACTATCAGGCAAGTTCAGGCAAAGCTCCGTTTGAGATTCTCTATGGCAGGAAGTGTCGTACCCCACTCAACTGGTCAGAGACTGGCGAGCGTCAGATTCTTGGGAATGACTTGATTTAAGAAGCAGAAGATATGTGTCGGGTCATTCGGGATAATCTCAAAGCAGCGCAGTCCCGTCAGAAGAGCTACTATGATTGCAAGCATCGTGACATGTCTTATGAGCTCGATGACTTCGTCTATTTCAAAGTGTCTCCTATGAAGGGCACTCAGTGTTTTGGCATCAAAGGCAAGCTTGCTCCTCGTTTTGTTGGCCCTTTCAGAGTTGTTGGAAAGAGAGGCGACCTTGCTTATCAACTAGAGCTCCCTTCAAACTTCGCAAATGTGCATGACGTGGTCCATGTCTCTCAGCTCCGGAGGTGCTTCAAAACTCCCGAGCGCGAAGTTGATTTTTAGGATATCGACCTTCAACCCGACCTATCCTATCGTGAGCATCCCGTTGCGGTTCTTGAGACGACTGAGCGCAAGACCCGCAAAAAGTCAATCAAGTTTCTCAAGGTGCAGTGGTCACATCATTCCGATGAAGAGGCCACTTGGGAGCACGAGGATCACCTCCATTCCGAATTTCCAGAGTTCTTTCAGTCCTATATCTCGGGTCGAGATCTTCTTCCAGTGTGGGAGAGTTTGTAATGCCCCAGATGTAACCCTTGCCATATTTGGAAACCTTTCCTATTTGGAACCTTGATGTCAATGCTATGGAGTTATCATTTCATGTGGCTTAGTTTTGTGTCATCACCTTTGCATCATGGCATTCATTGCATTCATGTCAATTCCATTGTGATGATGTTGTTGCTTGATCCATCATGAGTGGAGTGTGTTGTGTTGATGTGATGAGGATTTCAAACCATGATTGTTTCAACAAGGTTTCAAAAAAAACCTTCACCATTATTTATTTGAGCTCATGTTTAACTTACTCAAAACCTGTTTTAAAAATGTTGTTATTTTAGTGTGTTATCTTGAGCATGAGGGATATTGTTTTGGCGTTTTAAAACTTAAGTGAAATGGGAGTTTAAATACAAAAACAACATAGGTATTCTGTTTTTGCATTTAATTTAGTTGCTCCTAAAATCAGTGTTATATTTTATTTAAATAGGGCATAATTATCTTATGCCCTAGATATTTTTCCTTTGTTTTCTTCAAACCCCTATGTGGCTGTGTGATTTTTGTTTGAGGTTGTATTTAAAAAAACTTTTGTTTTAAACTGGGTGGCGCAATTGGGCTGACTCCCTCCTTCCACGCCCATTTCCTTGTTTTCTCCGCGCCAAGCCCATCCACCGACCGTCTTCTTCCCTTTCTAGCGAGGCTGTGAGGTCCCACTCGCCAGTGGCACCTCCCCTCCACCTTTTTCCTCCCGCAGCTCCCTCCTCCCCTGCTCGTGCAGGCACATGCACACCGGGCGCCACTCCACCCTCCTCCTCCTCTATATACTCCCTTGGCGTCCGTGCCTAGGGTTCCTCCCTCGCGCCGCCACCCTCTCCTCCATCTCTTTCCTTTCTTCCTCTCAGGTAAGGCTTCTGTGAAGGAGAGATCAGAGAGAGTTGTAGGTAGAGAGAGAAGAGTGCCGCCGTCTACCCCACGTCTCCATCGTCTCCGGCGTCGGCGAAGATGTCCGTGAGCTCGGGAGGTCTCCCCGCGTTCCATTCCCGGCGTTAGAAGCCCCGGAGGACCACCACGGCGATGGCCACCTCCCCTTCTTCCTCGCCATCTTGCTGCTCCACCGCGGCCTTCCTGCTTCTTCTCCGAGGGCCTCCCAAGCATCTTCTTCCCCTTCGACGGCCCCGTTGGCATCCTGGGTGAGCGCATCTTCCTCCCCTTCCTTTTATCTTCGCGTCGTAGCTTGCCGTCCCGCGTAGATCGTTGGAGCACCGCCGGAAGCTCCCCTGTTCATGTGTGTCCTGTGGGTGCAGTAGATGCGAGGGGGGGTGCTCAAAGAGCAACACCCCCCTCTCCGTTCAAATCCCATTCGCTAGCGCAGTGGCAACCGAGCCGCGCTCCATCCCAGCGACGCGGGTTCGATTCCTCCTGGCGCTCTTTTTTCTTACTAGTACAAATGCCCATGCGTTGCATCGGGCAAGAAAAAAAAATACAAAACCTTCTTGTGATATCGTTATGTGGCATTAATAGTAATAAATATGTATAATAATGTTAAATGTTTTCTTTTAAAATATTAGGTACTGCTTACATAAAAAATGGATGAATTTTTTATAATAGTTATAATTTTTATTAAATTTTTAAATTTCTTGTAAAAGATAAATTGTTAAACATTTTTTTCAAAAGGATCTTTTTATTTTGGGGTAATAATGTTTTGTTTTTTGATGGGTAATGGCATTTTTATGTAGAACATATTTCCATAAATATTTTTTGAATCATATTTTCTTATTTTTTTTGCACAACTTGCTTCATGTGCCATTATGCATTATTTTTATATGGATTTTTAATAATTGTTGATGATAAGCTTAAATGTTAAATTATTTAAAAAAATTGATGGATCCATAAAAATTGTAATACTTTCTAGGAAGTATCGTTTTTATGATTTTCTTCTTTTGTTTGAAAAGGAACCTTTTTAAAATAAAAATTTCCTTTAACATTTTACGAATTTTGGGTTGACCCAAACGACTCGCAGTACAATAACAATTGACGCTATTAAAAAAAGACATTATCATTCGGTACAGAAATTGCAACATCATCTCTCCCGTCCCCATTTCATTTTCGTCTCTCCTGTTCCCATTTCATTTTTCGCATTGGCTACCTGCTTCCTCTGCATCGAGGCTACACCAAACCGCACGGCCCGAGCGAAAAAACATCACCACACCAGGAGCATTGGCTCGGCTGTCTCCTTGCCCATGAAGTCACCGCCGTCGTCACCACCCACGCTGGCCGCTTCCGACGACCTACGGCTCTGCGCAACACGCTCCCGAGCTCCCCACGGTCCGCGCGTCCCTCCCCTCCGGCCAGAATCTTCGCTCCCGTCCTCTACCGCCCGCTCGGAACCATCGTGTGGCTAGGGTTTCGGGCAGTGCTGCGCCGGCGCATCTCCAGCGGCCTTAGGTTAGTCCCTCCGGCGCATCTCCAGCGGCCTTAGGTTAGTCCCTACTTCCTTCTTGGCTGGGATCCGCCACCGTGCCTTACCTCTTCGTCGCCCCCCTGTTGCCTTCCTGCTCCTCTGCAACTCTCCCTCTCTCAGTTTGTCTCTCTCTGTTTTCTGCAGGAGCTCCGTGGCGCCGAGCCTCTCCGTCATTTGCGCTCACCAGCAGCGGGCGGACCTCGCCGGCGACGTGCAGGTCATATGCCATGGTAATGAACTTCCTGTAGTTCAGTTGCATGATTTTGCCTATATGGTATTTTCATAAATTCATAAATAAGTCAGAAGGTATTAGAATCTAGGTCTTTATTGTGAGATGCAACTAAAAGAGCTTTTACTGTAGGCTACAAGTATTTTCTGTATGCCTCTGCTTGCCAAGTTATTAAGGGTAGAGAAACGTATGCACTAATCAGGCTAGAGAAACTTACACACTACAAAAATATTTTTCTGCTCCTGCTAGTTACACCGTTGATCTCCTCTGTGTTCATGTAACTCCACATATCTTTGTGCTCCACAAGTTATTGTGCACCTTTAGCAGTATAACTTACACACAAGGGCTGGGTGATTTCGCCACAGGCTCTAGCTAGCAGCCACAAGTCCAGGAGCAAGAAGCAAGAAGCGATAGCCACAAGTCCAGGAGCTAGCTAGCAATCCGGGTGTTTTCGCGGCCACCACAAGCAGCAAGAAGCACAAGTCCAGGAGCCATTGCGCCATGGCAGGACCTCGAGCTCCTGCCCCTCTTTCATGTAACCTTCATGACCCCGCCAAGCCCCGATCTAGCTAGCCACCGACCGGATCCGCCGGATCCCACCCTCCCTGACTCGTTCCCGGCTTTCCTTTCGCGTGACATCGTCGTTCATCACCAACTTGTTGTCGTTGCTGCTCCTATTTGTCACAGATCGAGGAGGACCTTGCTGCGTTGACCACGCCCCCGTCGTCCGTTTCCTCCCACTCGATCTGCCCACGTGGACCCAACCTGTTGCCAGCCCGCGATCGAGCCGAGCAAGCTAGCACACGCACGCACATCACCTGGCCGCTGGAGAGTCTGGATATAGTAAACTGAATACAGTAAAATACAGAAGAAACTCATATCGCTGTATTTGTTCCTCGCAATGGACCTCAATAGCGTGGTCGGAATAATCCATTTCTTTCCGCTGATTTACAGCACAAGATCCTTCATTATTGACAAATGAGTTCTGCAGACCGGCTAGCACAGAATCAGAATTACTTCCTTCAGGTATACTGTCGTGACCAGATAGATGTTGACGCCGCAGCAGGTGACTGCATCAATTGTTTTCCCATGGAGTCGTCTCCATGTTCAGCAAAATTTTCATTAACAGTGTGAAATTGTCTAGATTCTCGAATGGTTCCATTATCCACTTTCGGGGTAATTAAATCCGTGTTTGCATTATCAAATACCCGATGTTGCTCTGCAAAAGGATTTTATCAACACAAAGAAGTTTTTTGAGATGAAAATAGGAAGTAATGAGAAAAGAAGAAAGTTTCTATGACATTTGGTGGACCAGATGAGTGCAGAAATCTTACCATGAATATCTGAATCGTCATTCATGTTTGCATCATTGTCATCTGCAGCACCATTCGGGAGGAAATTACGGATAACATAATCTGCTGGAAGCTTTCTCCTCCCCCAACTCATTCCACTGGAACCAGGGCTATAGGCGGGGACGAACGCATCAGGGTGCTCTTCCAGGCGGCGGCGAGGAGGCTGGGGGTGACCAAGATGGAAGGAGGAACGTCGTGGGTTGTGAGCGGGCGGTAGAGGACTGGAGCGGGAAGCTGGCCGGAGGGGAGGGAGGCGAGGACCATGGGGAGCTCGGTGGCATGCTGCGTGGTGCCGGAGGTCGAGTGGTGGCGGCGGCGACTTTGTGGGCGAGATGAAGAGGAGGCGATCCTGAACGAAATGTTTTTTCCTAACCCACTTAAAGAAGGGACCGCGGGTTTAATTACCCGAAAATAAGGGGGCCTTTGGTAAAAATGCCTCGATGGGTTTTCCCACAGAAGCGATAGCCTCTTTATTATTGTTTTTCTTATTTCGTCAGTTTTCCCTGTGCAGCGCTACAGAGGTAGCTTACCTCCTCTGTATCTCCTCTCTGGTCAGATCCAGCGATGTAGTGTAGTGGTGTGTGTTTGTGTGTGGCACGAGGGGGTCCTGGGTGGTGTGTGTGTGTGTGAGTACATATGTGAGTGTAGGTGCTCATGCATGTGTGTGTGTGGGCATGAGTGCACATATGCACTTGTGCATGAGGGCTAACCCCTCATGCTTGCCACCATGGTGTGATGTGGTGGTGTATGGGCTTGTGTGTGTGCATGTGTAGGTGTAGGTGTTGTTACATATGCTACATTTACATGTGATAAAGTTCCTAGTTGACATATTGGATTCTAGGTGTGATTTTCGAGCTAGCTTTGTGCCTAGATGATACATGCAAGTACCCATGTATTATATACGCTTTTGGGGTAGAATCATCCCAGGAATCCACTGGTGCAATCAGATTTTTTACTTTAGAGCAACTTCATAAACTATCATTTTTCCGTCATGATGCCATGTTTAGAGCTTTGTATTATGTGGTGCTTTGACCCTATGAGGATGAATCCTTGATGTGGCAGTACTGGGTGAACCCCTCTTCAGCATGGGGTCTTTTTTGTTCATAGCAATTTGTATGCACTTGTTGTGCCTTGTCAAAGTTGACACTTGGCTGAAACTGGTAGATTTGTGAAAATCTGTGATTTTCACTAAGTCTGAGAATCTGCTGTTATTTTCTTCCCTTCTTGTTTTGTTTGCAAAAGCTCATGTGTTGCGAATCAGCCCATGCAACAAACTAAAGTTTTGTGAGCTTTTGTGTTTGTCTAGCTCCCTGTTAAATTTCATGCTTATACACTTCATGTAGATATCATTTTGGAGGCTGCCAAAATGCTTCAGAGCATAAGCAGCTGGTGAAAATCTGAGATTTTCACTAAGTCCCAGAATCTGTTATTTTTTGTCCAAATTAGTGCCTGTAGAGGGATTCCATATCTTGTGTTTGTGGTGGATTTGAACCGTAGGTCTCCATATCTTGTTTCGTAGTTTCCGGTTGATCCGTAGCTCCGTTCTCCGTAGGTCTCCATATCTTGTTTCGTAGTTTCCTATTGATCCGTAGCTTCGTTCTCTACGTTCTTTATATGTTTTTGCTTCGCTTTCTCGTGATGCACATGATCATGCCATCATCATGCATGTCAAGATAACTTAATATGAAGTTCTGTCCAGAATCCTATT
Organism: Hordeum vulgare subsp. vulgare; assembly: GCF_904849725.1. Classification (NCBI taxonomy): domain Eukaryota; kingdom Viridiplantae; phylum Streptophyta; class Magnoliopsida; order Poales; family Poaceae; genus Hordeum; species Hordeum vulgare. The sequence goes on from NC_058524.1 coordinate 414,663,284, forward strand.
AACTCAATTAATGCATATAAAAGTGACTAGAATAGTGATGCATGCTTCCTTCTTCACTCATGCATCATATTGTTTGTTGCATCATGTTGTGTTGGTGTTCATTGGCTGTTATTTTATCTTGGGTAGCATCGGGATCGGAGAGCGTTTACGTGGATTCTAGAGAGTACGTGCAGGAAGATCAATAGCAGTTCCAAGCTAAAGAATTCACACGCAAGATGACCGTGACCTTGATACCGTATCTAGCTTTGTTATGCTTAGAATCACGTTTCCTTCGATACATGCTCGTTGCTTACCACTTGATATAAATGCCTCCTGACATTGCCATGAAACCCAAACACCTTCCTCTCCTAGCAAATGTTGTTTGCCTAAGTAGGCTTGCTCAACCTCTAATGAATAGCTTTGCTAGATGCAGGTGCGAGCTGTCTCATGTGTTAACATGAGTATTTTGATATCATTATGTTTAAACTTCTATTTAAGTAATGCACCTATATACTTGGTAAATGACAGAAGGCCTAGACTTTTACCGGGTGATTTGTTCCGTTGTTGCCGCCTTAGTTTCGGTTACCGGTGTTTGATTCCATAACTAATCGCTCCTAACACGTTCGGGGTTGTTATGGGGACCCATTGATAAATCATGTAGTGTTAAGACTTGTCCGGCAGGATCCAACATTGCTTTTAATCTGCTAATCACCTAATAATAATTTGCATAGGGAATAGCTACCCCGAGGATTTAATCAACAACCCGGGCCAGTGCTCCTCATGAGTGTTGGTCCCACCTGAGCGATGTTCGGGGCCCCCTGGTCACCCAGTGGTTTAGCCAACCCGACGTCTAGCTCATCCGTCGTGTCCTGAGACTGAGATACGCGGCTCTTATCGGGGTCGTCGACACGACGTGAGGTCCTGCTAGATTTGTCTTACCTTAGCGATATATCTTGCGTATAGGAATCCCGGTGAAACTTTGCATCTCCTCAAAGTTGAGATTTTCCTCTAAGGAATCCAACGAGATCACGAGATTCGTCATAGAGGATTACTTTGCGGCCCGTGGCAGTTTGTGATGGACTAGTTGGAGCACCCCTGCAGGGTTTAATCTTTCGGAAAGCCGTGCCCGCGGTTATGTGGCAAACATGGATAATTTGTTAACATCCGGTTCTAGACAACTTAAAGTAACTCTAATAAAACTGCCAACTGTCCGTAACCGTGACTGTGTCCTTCGAAGACCTCTCTTCGATCGGGAACACTGTGGGGCTATATATATTTGACGTAAGTAGGTGTTCAGGATCACTTAGTGATCATCTAGTCTTCGACCGCTCGCGTACACCACCATATCAATTACTATGATCATCGTAAGTTAGCCACCATATATGCTTAGGTTGTTGCAAACTTATACACTAAACCTTCCCCACCTAATAACTTGACTAGATTCGATACCAAGGTCATCCGATTGCTGAGTCTCCGTGGCTCATAATTTACTACAAAACCCTAACAGGTACAGGTACGCCCGACGCAGGAGATCCTGATGGCACCCAGCTGACGTGGCAGTACAATGAGGAGTCTGACCGACTGTACGTGAACTATCTGGAGGACTGACGTCGTGGTCGTGATCATGGGCTAGCATGCGGGATGTCATAGTTCTTTTACTTGTTTCATGTTGTCCGTAGCGGGACTAGACTTTGCTCTGAATAATTGTGTGGCTATAAACTTTATGTTATACTATCGTCAGATGGCAAGTGTATGCCCTACTTGTCATTATTCAGTTATGTAATGTGATGATTATCTCGCTTGCAAAACGTTTAGATGCCCCTCTTTCCCTTTTGGGGCTTCGCCCCCCAAAATAGGAAAGGGCCGCATCTTAGTCGTTACGCTGTTATCCACCATTCTACCCTCATCGAAGCAGCATACCCCGCTGATAGCAGAGGAGATCTTCCGCTCGGAAATTGGGGATGTAGATCACATGCCAACTCCCCTCACAGACCTCACCCATAGGGGAATCTCCCATCTCCTCAATCTGACCCGCGAGGGAAGCTCCGTCAAGACGGAAAGCCCCGGTGCGATCTCCGGTTACCCCGCTACCCTGCAGAATCTCCCCTCTTGAAGCCACCTTCTTGTCACCTCGCGTGTCGCCTATCATCTCTCCTCCCATGAGTCGAACCCTCGCTAGCCAGCTATAGGGCATGGATGTGCCATGCAAAGGCTAGTTGTCATGTGTCGCGTGTATGTTGGGTGATTGTTTATATACATGATTGTTGTTTTATATATAAAGTGGGGCAAAAACTTTTTTAGGTTTTAAATGAAAGAATGTTTCATACCATAGAAATGTTTTAAATTTTGATAAAGGGTGAATTTTATTAGCTCAAAAAGTAGCATCAAGAGGATACAAACCCAAAAAGAACACACCTGGGCTCAGCATAGCTAGGATGCACACAACCAACATCAACACATGCGTACAAAAAAACACGCCGGATAGCAAAGTCATATAAGACCAAAGCTATGTGTAGGCTAGAAAAAAAAAAGTGAAGCGATCAAATCCGAGATGGCAAACTACATGAGCGATCGTATCCACACCAACCATCTCATGACACCACACAGACAACAGGTTCTTCAATAGTAACACCTACAAGAAGGGAACAACACTCAAGTGTTGTCGCCACTAGATCCAACCACCAAGGTCTGAATCTAGGTTTTCATTCTAAAGAACTAGTCTAAGAATATCCAAGCAATGCCTTCAACAAGGTAACGATGTAAAAAAACATCATCATTGTCAGGTATAACCATCTCGGGTCAACCTAGTCTTTCACTCCGGAAAGAATAACATATGGAAACCAACATTCGGAACTGATGAAAACCACGAGAAAGGTTTTAAATGAAAGGATGTTCCACACCATAGAAAACAACACTCGATTCTCTCATCTGCACATTAAAGCGAAGCCATGTTGAGCGGGAAAAAAGATTGTCGATCCTACAGTACGGAGAGTCAAATCCACACACCATATATATTACGTACACATGATTAACCCCAAACACAACCCTTTTGCTTTGACTAAACCAAGTTTTCTCTGAACATATGCATCTACCAAGTACCATCCCATCTGTAACAGTCCGTGGTACTATGATGTTCCTTTCTTTTTCCTTTGCGAGACAAGAGAGTCTGTAATAGACATCGTAACTGATCTCTTGCAGTTTTCACAAGACACAATGCGTCGTAGAAGTAGTCTATGAGTAGAACTTGTATGTCTTGGAATCCATGATGATCTGTCTGAGCCCTCCGATTGGCGACAGGATCATCAGGCACACTCCAAGGACGATGCAGACCTGAAGATCATGGCACAACACACATTGACACAAAATTTAGGCCGGAGTTGAGATTAACTAAGGAGAGGCATATATAACTACAGGTAGATAGCTTACCCAGTTGGTACACCATGAGAGGCTGAATCTTTTGGGCTTGTAGATGGCGAGCCACATGATGCAGGGTAGCTGCAGGAATATATAACAGGTGTTGACTTGGATTAGGAACTCTGAATTCTACTGATTCCTGTGATAAACTGAAGTGGAGTGGATGAGAGAAATGCTTACGAAGTATGTCGTCGGTGCAAAGGCGAACCCGCCGAAGAAACCGAGCAGCCCGCCGAAGAAAGGGAAGGTGATGGCGACGAACATGGTGAACGCTGCAAACAGATAGGAATCTCGTCAGTCCTATTTGTTCAGTGTTGTTTTCGCTTTTTTGGTGATATATAAGAGCCTTATTCAAGCCTGAAGAAGATGGCGAGGCCTTACCAACATAGAGGCTCCGGGCAATCAAGCGGAGTGTGAGGCCGGGAGGGAACCGCAGCTTCTTCACCAGCACCGTCTCGATCATGTCGAACACCGGCATCGCGTAAATCTACAACATCGCGCCACCGTCGATCAGGATTCAGGCATATTCTAGAGCTTGTGTGGACAGGATAGCAAAAATGTGTTGGAATATGTGTGTGTAGTACCTGGTAGCTTCCGATGACATGGATGACAACCATCATGTTGGCCATGGCGATGAGCCACTTGGGCTTGTTGAGGGTGATGAGGATGTTGTCGTCGACGCTGTTGCCGAATGCCCAGTAGCCGATGAGGGCGACGGGGAAGTAGCAGAGCGCAACGACGATGTAGGCCACCACCACGCCCTTCCACATGGGCTTCTTGGAGGGCTTCTCTGGAGTCGACGGGATGGTGGCCTGGATCTCCAGCACCACATTGTGGCCGGCGTACGCAAACGCCACCTCGCCGAGCGCCCCGAAGAAGCCGAACACCTTGCCGGGCATCGTGGTGGCGCGGAGGTTGTAGTCCACGTTCACCATCTTTCCCTTGTCCACCGACGCGCCCCACGCGATGGTCGAGTAGGACAGCGACATGACGGCGGCGGCCAGGGACACGCCGGAGATGGAGTTGAAGTTGGGGAGCTGCGAGAGCACGAAGTGCACGGACGCGAAGATCATGATGAAGAAGCTGAGCTTGATGTCCTTGCACTTGCCGTCGCAGATCACGTCGTGGAACTTCTTGAGCGACCTCCCGCCGGTGACCATGTACACGATGTTCACGCCCACCTCCACGATGAGCTGCTGCGGCACCACGATCCAGAGGCCCAGCTTGTCGCCGAACGCGTGCTGCCCGAGCTCGTGGTACCTGTCGAACCGCTTCCCGGGCACCATCTCGTGCATCTCCACCATCTGCCACAGCGTGTAGAGCGTGATCACCCACGAGATGATCAGCACCGCGATACCAGGACCCCTGGAAGCAAATCAACAAAGGTTATACTCCTAGATAAAATTAGAGTAGGCAGAGGCAACAGTTGGCGGAGAATCCGTTAAATGGCGTACGTACCAGCCGAGCTCGGACATGGCGAAGGGGAGACTGAGCACTCCCGCGCCAACCATGGCGGTGACATTGTGGAAGGCCGAGTACCACCACTTGGCGTTCCTCGACGACGTGATCGGGAGCCAGTCATCGATCTTCTTTTGCTCATCTGTCCTGACATCCTGCGATCAAGTAATTGCCATGCTTGTTAGCCATGAACCATGCACAAAACCTCTACAAGCCTACTAAATGAAATATCGATCAAAAAGCATGAACTATCTTCCAAATCTGAATTGTTTACCACATAATCTACTTTCTCTAATCTGTTGAAACCTTCTTGCATTTCCATGGATTTCCTTTCACGGAGCAGTGAAAAGAAAGGGACAGCTAATCGGCAAGAAGTTTCAACCCAATGACGCGACGTCTTTGAAATTTGTAGGTAAAATGGAGTGCTTAGAGATTCCGTTTCTTCTCAGCAGTTGACTTGTCACATGGCCAAGTAGTCGTCAAAGTCAAACTCGTGATGCTTAATTATCACGGCCACCTCATGGCAAAGATAATCTATTTATTTTATCAATCATGTTCACATGACAACGGTAACACGCTTGCTTATGTAATACTCCCTCCGTCCCAAAATAACTGTCTTAAGCTTAGTACAACTTTGTATTAGAGCTAGTACAAAGTCAAGACAGTTATTTTGGGACGGAGTGAGTACTGAATTGGAGAGGCCAATCAAGCCAGGCTGTGATTTCAAAGCTGTGGTTGAAAGTTGAAACAAGATTGGGCCGTGCACACAAGTGGCAGCAGCTTGCAAGTAGCAGTGCCAGTTGTTAGTATCCTAGTTATCTTACTCCTGACACAACTAATCTATAATTAACATATTGTCGTTGGAGGTTGTGACAAAGTTTATCTGCTGGATTATGTGACTAATCTAGCTTGACACCTCGTTAGCTGTGATGCAATCTCATGGCAGCAGCTGGCAAAATGCCAACGGCTATTCCAATGCATATACCAATGTGATGCTACTAAAATAAATGATTCAATTTTATACTAAAGTTAGTGTAAGTTTGAGTTACTTTTGAGTCACTTATTTTGAGACGGAGGGAGTACTAAACATATTAAACCTACTTGTAAGCGACATTTTTGTCTACTCATCTACTCCCTCCGTTCCAAAATATAAGACCTTTTAAAGATTTCACTAGAAGACTACATACGGAGCAAAATGAGTGAATCTATACTCTAAAATATGTCTATGTACATCCGTATGTAGTTTATAGTGCAATCTCTAAAAGGTCTTATATTTAGGAACGGAGGGAGTAGCATTTTCAATACAAAGACAGGGAGGTTTAACCTTCCTTCTCCAAAACAAATTTATACTTAAATGTTTGGAATTAATGTCGGAAATTCCTTAGAAAACGGTACTATCCTTACAAAGCATGTGCAGTCATGTTTCCTCGACGGGTAGGGTATCTAAAAATGCAAAAAAGAAAAACAATATGTGTTGTATAGCTAACGCTAGTTATATAAAAAAACTAATGCTATGTTGGGACTATTTATTGGAATCAGGATGTTGCTCAGACCAAATTATAGTATCATTCGTAGTGTAAGTTTCACCAAATTTGAACTGATGTACTGGAATTATATTTTTGTCTAATGCAAACTGTGTGGCACCCCTAAGCTAAGATTCTTGATCCGTCACTGAAGTTCATGGTGGTAATAAACATGCAGGGGGGCTTGATCTTGATGTGTAATTGTGGTTCCAAGGATCATCTACTGCACTGTAGCATGACAATTCGTGTTTCTGGTCTTGGACGCTAAAGCGAAACATATGACAAACTTGCAGTTTATTGAAAAAGTATAGAAGGCGTTCATACTTCATAGTCAAGAAGAGAAGGTGAGAGGGCCATGCGACAGAGACAACAAGAGACTTTTCATTTCTTAATTTTGTTCTATGTGATTTCTGCATCGAAATTCAGTCTAGACCAGTCAAAATTACAGCACAAGAACAGGGTGCCAGAACCCATTTTTTTGTGAGAGAGAGAGGGAGAGAATTCGGCTGTGAACGCAAAGCATCGCAAACCACACCGGTCCTGTGAGCGAGGATGATACTTTAGTTGTTATTACTGCTCTTCTAGAGCGCGAGAAAAGTGGAGGCGAGGCAAAAAGTGGCAAGAAAAATCAAGGAACTAGTAGTAGGAAGGCTTTGGTTTCACGTGCGGAAGACGAACTGGTAGGGTACCGCTGCACAACAGGTAGTAGTAGTAGGAACTGGCTCGGCGGGGCCATCCGCTTAATTGTATGGTCGGTGTGCGGCGGCGTCCCCAGCTAGCCCACTAGATGGCGGCCTGAAGATCGGAGGGGATCCCCCCATGGAAATGCATCCAAGAAACGACTTTATTCCTGCGCCTTTTCGCTCTAGTTTGTCCATTCCACGTCATGTCAACCTCTGAGGCTTCCCTGCTGCTCGCACCAACTCAGATTCTTGATTCTCTCTCTATATATATCTAAAACTTTTACTGGGTATCTTCTTTTAAAGGTGATTTGAGACTGTAATTTCCTTAACACAGAGAGAGAGAGAGGGGGGGGGGAGGGTGAGACCGTGAGAGAGATATTGATTGCGCAGCAGGAGCACGTACCTTTGCCGGCGGGTCGACGTTCTCCGCTGCCTGCGTCCCCATTTTCTGCCGGCCGGCCTTGTCTTGAGCAATGGAGTTTAACAGAGGGAGATGGGCGAGAGGAGGATGCAGAGAGAGAGAGGGAGAGCGAAAGAGATGTAAAGAGCGTCGGACTTGTCTGTTCTTATAGAGTAGCAGAGCGCGGAGGCGAGTCCTTCATCCGGATGCGCTGTGAAGGCGCGGGCGCAGAAATCGCGGTGGGTTGACCATTGACTTAAGATCCCCTGGCCCAGCCAGGCAGTCGGCTCGGGCCCCGTCGTCCGGCTGCTGGCTGCGACCTGTCCGTCGGATCTGGCTGCGACGGCCTACATGATCAGGCTCCGCTGTGTCGGTTTTATTTATCCCGTCATGCAGACATTAGCTTGACGAAAATGGCACATGAAAACCAAGGAACGGGGGCTTTGGGAAATACGGGGGCTCGTAACATGAAGCGGCAGAGCACCAGGGGTTCTCCAAGGCCCATCAAAACACGACATGCATGACCCGGCACAAGGAAAACACTCCCTCCCTTCCTAAAATACTTTCTTCGTCCCAAAATTCTTGCTCTAACTTTATCTAGAATTGGATGTATCTAAATACTAAAAATTGACTAGATACAATCATATCCAAACAAATTTAAAATAATAATTTTCGGAAGAAGGGAATATAAGTTTTTTTAGAAATTTCATTAGAAGACTAAATACGGAGCAAAATAAATGAATCTATACTCTAAAATATGTCTATATACATCTGTATGCAGTTCACTAATGAAACATCTAAAAGGACTTATATTTAGGAGTCCTATTGTGTTAGGTTGACTGATGCGTTTTATGGTGTTTATAGATTTTCGTCCCACGGTAGGCTGCTCGATGACGGGTGTCTATGATAGGTTTTTTCAGAAAAGATTTGAACTCGCTTCCTTTTTAGTTTTCCTTTATTGATTCAAACTATGTATTTTCGTTATGTTGATAATGGAAAGGGGTTCGTTCGGTTCAAAAGAAAAAGGAACGGAGGGAGTACTCCTCTTGTTGTTTTTTGACGATAGAAAATACTTCTCCTCCGTTTTGATTATTATTCTTTACTCCCCCTCCTCGTTATGTCCAAGCCCGGAGCCACTGGTGTAACTTAACATTCGACAGCATTTGGCGCAACGTGTAAGTTTACAACAAGAAACAGATCGGAGCGAGCTGTGACCCATACGACTCGTCTGCGTTTTCTTTTCACCTCCATCGGTGCGTCTCGCGCCATTTGGACTGCACGACCACACACAAATGTGTGTACGCAGGCAGCTGTAGGTGGCTAGCAGGGAGGCTCGATCGCCAGCTGTACGCGTATGTACGTATGTAGGCGCGGGGTTAAATTAAACAAATCGATCGAGCTGTTGAGAATGAAATGCACGGCCGGCTTCTTCCCATCGACTAGTAATACTTTTCCCTTTTACAAAACCGGAAGCCATACCTGTGCACGCTTTTTTTTTTCTTCTGAGTGGACGCTTGGTTAGATCCACCACGCGTAGTTGTTGTCTCCGACGATAAAAGACAAGGAGTAACAACACATATATACATTGGGTTGTCATCGTATTCCCGCCAGTTTTTGTCTCGTGAAATCCGACATAATTACTTGCAGGGCCGGTCCTGAGATTTTGGGAGCCGTGGCCAAAACTAAAATTCAGGCGCCCTTAGAGTATCTACACCCGCACATTGCAAATGTAACCCTTAAACGTTGTGGACGTGCCCGATCAAGGACCGGACGTGTCCCCTATTTGTCCGTCCGTACAATCACATTTTTCATTTTTTTTCTCATATGTCCATTCACTTGCACGTGATTGATGAAGAGGAAGAAAGAAAAAGAAATAATGATTAAAGAAAAAGATAAGGTTGTCCGGGTGGGGTCGCGTCCTATGTGGCGGACTGACTGGGCGCGCCCAGGCGTGTTCGCGGGGTGCCTATATCATTTCTATATTTGAGATGGATATGAGGGTTCGCGGACAACGTGAACGTATACGGATGATATGAGGGGTCCGGTTGATTCACTTTTTTTCTTTTCTCTCCTGTCCGGTCACTCATCAGCCGCGTCCGTGGACGTATGAGGGGTCGTTTGAGGCGTCCGATTGTAGATACTCTTAATACATGTAGGAGGTGCATGCTTTGGATGCATAGAACTATACGATCACTTCTCGGTTTTTATTTCGTGAGTGATTTTGAAAAGAAAATTGAAGGGTAGATTCTAAAAGGCACGAAGACAAAATGAGGAAATATATGGTACATATCATAATTTTATTAATTTTAAATGAATCCAAAGATCTTGAATTTGCAATATGATGTGTGTGAATGCCCATATGATCACATAAGACAATCTGTAGGAGTACTAAACTATAGAAGAAGTCTTGCAAAGATTTATATGAGAATATTTCAATCAGATGTAAGAATCACTCGGATTTAAAATACATACCCTGGTATTATAATCTAAAAGCCAATCACACATTGAATCAATTAGTTATTTGTAATAGACGCGGTTGAATTTTTACTAGGATGACAGAGCATGTATACCTCAAAGTGGTTACCTTGGATTGGCTTCGGTCGGCCGGTGATCCGGCGCTAGGTGAGAGTTGGCCCCTCACGGTGGGTGCTCGAAGATGTAGTGTAGACGTGTAGTCATCCGAGCGTACGTGCGTTCAGCGGCTACACACCAGAGAGTAATTCATCTGCGTCAATGTCGCTCACGATTCATGAATTTGCTAGATCGGAGTTTTGGGCGTCTTGGAACTTGGGAATTATGGATTGTATAAAGATCATGTGTTGAAAAGATCGTAGCGACCCCCGACCAGAAGGAAAGAACATCCACTGCATGCAGTTATTCTGTTTGAGCAGAGCGATTAGCTACATAGCGTGGCAAAGCCTGCTAGCTGGGCGTGATGACCTAGTCCATGGGCTACTTCGTACCTGGGTGGGGCCCCCTTGATTGGGGGCCAGGGGCGGCCGCCCCTTGATACGTCTCCAACGTATCTATAATTTTTTATCGTTCCATGCTATTATATTATCAACTTTAGATGTTTTATATGCACGAATATGTTATTTTATATTATTTTGGGACTAACCTATTGACCTAAGCCCAGTGCCAATTTCTGTTTTTTCCTTATTTTTGACCTTTTTCAGATAGGAATATCAAACGGAGTTCAAATGGAATAAAACTTTCGCGATGATTTTTTTGGACCAAAAGATACCCTCGAAGCTTTGGAAGAAGTCCAGAAGAGCCACGAGGGAGTCACGAGCCCGGTAGGCGCGCCCTACCCCCCGGGAGGGCCTAGCAGGCTCGTGACCTCCTCGTAGACCCAACTGACGTAATTCCACCACCATAAATTCTTATAAATACAGAAACCCCCCAAAAGACACCTAGATCGGGAGTTCCGCCGCCGCAAACCTCTGTAGCCACCAAAAACCAATCGGGAGCCCGTTTCGGCACCCTGCCGGAGGGGGAATCCATCTCTGGTGGCCTTCTTCATCATCCCGGCGATCTCCATGATGAGGAGGGAGTAGTTCTCCCTCGGGGCTGAGGGTATGTACCAGTAGCTATGTGTTTGATCTCTCTCTCTCGTGTTCTCGAGATGTCTTGATCTCGATGTACCTCGGGCTTTGCTACTATAGTTGGATCTTATGATGTTCTCCCCCCTCTCCCTTCTTGTAATGAATTGAGTTTTCCCTTTGAAGTTATCTTATCGTATTTAGTCTTTAAGAACACTTGATGTATGATACGTCTCCATCGTATCTATTTTTCCGAACTCTTTTGCCCTTGTTTTGGACTCTAATTTGCATGATTTGATTGGAACTAACCCGGACTAACGCTGTTTTCAGCAGAATTGCCATGGTGTTGTTTTTGCGCAGAAATAAAAGTTCTCGGAATGACTTGAAAATTTACGGAGAATTTTTGTGGAATTTATGAAAAATACTGGCGCAAGAATCAGCGGAGGAAGTGGAGCTGTGAGCCCACAAGCCCACCAAGCGCCCCGCTGGCCGCGCCTGGCAGGCTTGTGGGGCCTACAACGCTCCACCGCCTCCAAATCCAGCTCTATTTAGCCTCTTTCGTCGGAAAAAAATAAAGGAGAAGAGTTCATCGCATTTTACGATACGGAGGCGCCGCCACCTCCTGTTCTTCATCTAGAGGGTAGATCTGGAGTTCGTTCTGGGCTCCAGAGAGGGGAGATCGTCGCCATCGTCATCATCAACCTTCCTTCATCGCCAATTCCTTGATGCTCTTCACCGTTCGTGAGTAATCTCATCGTAGGCTTGCTGGACGGTGATGGGTTGGATGAGATCTATCATGTAATCGAGTTAGTTTTGACGGGGATTGATCCCTAGTATCCACTATGTTCTGAGATTGATGTTGCTACTACTTTGCCATGCTTAATGCTTGTCACTAGGGCCCGAGTGCCATGATTTCAGATCTGAACCTATTATGTTGTCGCCAATATATGTGTGTTCTTGATCCTGTCTTGCAAGTTGTAGTCACCTACTATGTGTTATGACCCGGCAACCCCGGAGTGACAATAGCCGGAACCACTCCCGGAGATGACCATAGTATGAGGAGTTCATGTATTCACCAAGTGTTAATGCGTTGGTCCGGTTCTTTATTAAAAGGAGAACCTTAATATCCCGTAGTTTCCATTAGGATCCCGCTGCCACGGGAGGGATGGACAATAGATGTCATGCAAGTTCTTTTCCCTAAGCACGTATGCTGCTGCAACAAAAGACCTTCCAACGGCGCCAGAAACAAGCGTGCTGACGGGAGACTATTCTTGTCTTGATACTCCTCAGCAACGGCACCAGGAATCCTTCTGCTACGACTACGCCTTTAGGGACTTCCTTGGCAAATATGCAAAGGATTCCCCCGTGTCCTTGGAGCCTTGCGTTGGTGTTCCCTCGAAGCGGAAAGGGTGATGTAGCACAGCGGCGGTAAGGGTGATGTAGCACAGCGGCGGTAAGTATTACCCTCAGTTTTGAGAACCAATGTATCGATCCAGTGAAGGATTATCACAAGTACCTGCACAAACACAAAGAGCTTGCACCCAACGCTATGAAGGGGTTGTCAATCCCTTATAGATTGTTTGCCAAGTGAGAACTGAAAGCAAAAAGAAACAAAGCAAAGTAAAAGCGAAAGTGGAAACGATAGGTGTGAATAGACCCAGGGGCCGTAGTGTTCACTAGTGGCTTCTCTCATGAAAGCAAGTAGACGGTGGGTGAACGAATTACTGTCGAGCAATTGACAGAACCGCGCAAAGTCGTGACGTTATCTATGGCAATGATTATATCTATAGGCATCACGTCCAAAACAAGTAGACCGATACTTTCTGCATCTACTACTATTACTCCACACGTCGACCGCTATCCAGCATGCATCTAGTGTACTAAGTTCATGAGAACAGAGTAACGCCTTAAGCAAGATGACATGATGTAGATGGACAATCGCATATCTATGATAAAAGCCCATCTTATTACCCTTGATGGCAACAACGTGATGCGTGCCTTGCTGCCCCTTTTGTCACTGGGAAAGGTCACCACACGGTATCAACCAAAACCAAGCACTTCTCCCATTGCGAAAATCATAGATCTAGTTGGCCAAACAAAACCCAAGACTCGGAGAGACTTACAAGGATATCAAATCATGCATATAAGAAATTAGCAAAGACTCAAATATATATCATAGATAATCTGATCACAAATCCGCAATTCATCGGATCTCAACAAACACACCGCCAAAGAGGATTACATCGGATAGATCTCCAAGAAGATCATGGAGAACTTTGTATTGAAGATCCAAGAGATAGAAGAAACCATCTAGCTACTAACTACGGACCCGTAGGTCTGATGTGAACTACTCACGAGTCATTGGAGGGGCGATGATGTTGATGAAGAAGCCCTCCAACTCCAAAGTCCCCTTCGACATGGCACCGGGAAGGGTCTCCTGATGAGATCTCACGGAAACGGAAGCTTGCGGCGGCGGAAAAGTGTTTTCGTGGATGCCCTGATTTTTTCTGGATTTTTAGGGAATTTATAGGCCAAAGACCTAGGGCAGGGGAGCGCCAGGGGGGCCACAAGCTTGGTTGCCGCGACCTCCCCCTGGCCGCGGCAACAGGGCTTGTGGGCCCCATGTGGGCCCACTTGCTTGGCCCTCAAGCCTCCCGATCTTCTTCCGTTCTGGAAAAATTTATTTCGGGGATTTTATTCTGTTTGGACTCCGTTCCAAAATCAGATCTGAAAAGAGTCAAAAACACAGAAAAACAGGAACTGGCGCTTGGCACTGAATTAATAAGTTAGTCCCAAAAAAGATATAAAAGGTAAACAAAACATCCAAAGTTGACAAGATAACAACGTAAAACTATCAAAAATTATAGATACGTTTGAGACGTATCAAGCATCCCCAAGCTTAACTCCAGCTCGTCCTCGAGTAGGGAAGTGATAAAGAATAAATTTTTGATGTTTTCATGCTACCTAGCATAGATGTCCTTTGTAACTCCTCTTATGTGACGTGAATGTTCAGATCCATTAGATTCAAAACAATAGTTTGCTATTGACGTGGAGAAAATAATAATTCAAGCAAACTAGCAAGGTAATCATGAGCTTTCAAAATAACAAGGGCAAAAGAAAGTTATCCCTACAAAATCATATAGTATGGCTATGCTCTATCATCATTGCACAACGAATTTAAATCACGCACAACCCCGGTATTGGCCAAGTAATTGTTTTCACACCTTTACTTTCTCAAACTTTTTCAACTCTCACGCAATACATGAGCGTGAACCATGGTTTTAGCACTATAAGTGGTGTGGAGTGTGGTGGAGGTTGCAAGACAAACAAGGAGAAGATGATCACATTAACTAGGCATATCAATGAGCTGTGGAGATGCTCATCAATAGATATCAATGTGAATGAGTAGGGATTGCCATACAAATGATGCACTAGAGCTAAGAGTATGTGAAAGCTCTTAAAGAAAACTAGTGGGTGTGCATCCAACTTGCTTGCTCACGAAGACCTAAGGCAATTTTGAGGAAGCCTATCATTGGAATATACAAGCCAAGTTATATAATAAAAATTTCCCACTAGCTATATGGTGGTGACAAAACGAGAGACTCTCAATCATGAAGATCATGGTGCTTAATGTGCACAAGTGTGGAAAGGTGGTAGCATTGTCCCTTCTCTCTTTTTCTCTCTTTTTTTGGATGGGCTCTTTGGCCTCTCTTTTTTTTAATTTTTTTGGTGGGCATCTTTGGCCTCTTTTATTTCCTCACATGGGACAATGCTCCATCAATGATGATCATCACACTTACAACTCAAAACTTAGAGCAATGATGACTCTATATGGAATGCCTTCGGTAGTGTACCGTGACTATGATCTAGCATGGCATAGACATTAATGGAAACATCATGCTAGCTATCTTATGATCATGCAATGGCAATGTAGACGTGGTGGCACATGTCATGGTGGTAGTTGCATGGCAATATATCTCGGAATGACTTTTAAAAAGCCATAGTAGGTAGGTATGGTGGCTGTTTTGAGGGAGGCTAATGGTGGGTTTTGTGCACCGGCGAAAGTTGCACGACACTAAAGAAGATAGTGATGGTGGAAGGTGAAAGTGCATCTAAACCATGGACTCAACATTAGTCATGAAGAACTCATATACTTGTTGCAAAAGTTTTATTAGTAATCGAAACAAAGGATTCAACGCATACTCCTAGGGGAAGGGTTGCTAGGTATAAACCATTGCGCGATCCCGACCGCCACACAAAGCATGACAATCAATAGACTAATCATGCTCAAACTTCATCATATAGCGGTTCACCATACGTGCATGCTACGGGAATCACTAACTTAAACACAAGTATTTCTAGATCCACAACACATTACTGATATAACTTCAATATTACCATAACCACAACTCAAAACTAGTTGAGATGAATCAAACTTATCTAACTATTCAATGCACATGAAGGTGGAAGTTTTCGTATCCCTTTGGATAACTACCCCTTTTGAGACTACTTTCATAGCATAGATCAACTACCAAGCCACGCACCGCCGTGTTCTAAAAGATATAAGTGAAGCACATAGAACAAAATCAACTAGCTCAAAAGATATAAGTGAAGCACATGTGAGCTGAATTGTCTAGCAAAGGATATAAGTGAAGCTCGACAAAATCACGGTGAGTGCATGTCTCTCTCTCTAGGTGTGCAGCAAGGATGATTGTGACACAACAAAAATAAAAGACTCCTACGATACAAGACGCTCCAAGCAAAACACATAACATGTGGTGAATAAAAATATAGCCCCAAGTAACGTTACCGATGGATTGAAGATGAAGGAGGGGATGCCTTCCTGGGGCATCCCCAAGCTTAGGCTTTTACGGCATCCTTGAATCAACTTGGGGTGCCTTGGGCATCCCCAAGCTTGAGCTCATGCCACTCTTTATCCTTTTGTCCATAAGAACTTCACCCAAAACTTGAAAACTTCACAACACAAAACTTAAACAAAAACTCGTGATAACATTAGTATAAGAAAGCAAACCACCACTTCCTTAGGTGTTGCAGCAAACTTAAATTATACTTATGTTGATGTTGGGTTACTATATTTTCAATCTTCCATGTCTAATACCCCCTGATACTATCCAAAGTTTCATCAAAATAAGCAACCAACTCAACAAAAACAGAATATGTTAACAGCAGACCAGTCTGTAGCAATCTGTATACTTCGTATACTTCTGGTACTTCAAAAATTCTGAAAAATTACGACAGTCTGAAGAATTTGCGTAGCAATCAGCAGCAAAAAGAATCAACTCAAAATCTCTTACAGAAAAAATGAAGATTCTTTTCGTGAGCAGAAAGTTTCTGTCTTTTCCAGCATGACCAAACGATCATCCCCAAGACTAATCATAACGGTTTTGCTTGGCACAAACGGAAAAAGAAACACAAAAACACAATCATAACAGAATTATGAAAGTGTGGAAAACACAAAACAGAAACAAAAAGGATAGATTCGTTGGGTTGCCTCCCAACAAGCGCTATTGTTTAACACCCTTAGCTAGGCATTGATTTCAATGATGCTCACATAAAAGGTAAGGATTGAAACACAACGAGAACATCATGGAGCATATGGCTAGCACATTTAAGTCTAGCCCACTTCCTATGCATAGGGATTTTGTGAACAAACAACTTGTTGGAGCAAGAATCAACTAGCATAGGAAGGCAAAACAAGCATAGCTTCAAAAATTTCAACATATGGAGAGGAAGCTTGATACTATTGCAATGAGTAGAAGCATATGATCCTCTCTCATAGTATTTTTCAGTAGCATCATGAATGAATTCAACGATGTAACTATCACATAGGACATTCTTTTCATGATCCACATGCATGCAAAGTTGACGCTCTTCAAAAATAGTGGGATTATCATCAACCAAAGTCATGAATTCTCCAAACCCACTTTCAATATTATTGCAAATATCATATTCATCATAAGGTTTAAACAAATTTTCAAGATCATAACCCCAATCATGATTATTGCAATAAGTAGTGGTCATAGCAAAACTAGCATCCCCAAGCTTAGGGTTTTGCATATTTTAGCATGATTGTCACTAATAGAATTTATAGTGAAACCATTGCGATCATGCTTTTCATCCAAGGAGCCCTCGTGAATCACTTCATAAATTTCTTCCTCACAATTTTCAGATTCACGCATCTCAAGCAAAACTCCATAAAGATAGTCAAGTGCTCTCAACTCACTAGCAGTTGGGTCAACATAATTGGATCTCTTAAAGAGATTAGCAAGTGGGTGAGGATCCATATCACTAGATTTTCAGCAATCGAAGATGCAAGCATATTGAAGGCACATAGCACACAAGCAAAGGAAAGGCAAGCGAGAAAAAAGGGCGAACGAAAAGGCAAACGAGAAAGGCAAAAGAAAACGGCAAAGGAGGAAGGCAAATGAAAACGACAAAAGTGAAGTGGGGGAGAGGAAAACGAGAGGCAACTGGCAAAAAAGGTAAATGCAAGAGATGAGTTTGTCACACCTACTTGGATAGATCTCTCCTTCCCCGGCAACGGCAACCGAAATGCTTATGCTACTTGGATAGACCTTCCAACGGCGCCAGAAACAAGCGTGTTGACGGGAGACTATTCTTGTCTTGATACTCCTCAGCAACGGCACCAGGAATCCTTCTGCTACGGCTATGCCTTTAGGGACTTCCTTGGCAAATATGCAAAGGATTCCCCCGTGGCCTTGGAGACTTGCGTTGGTGTTCCCTCGAAGCAGAAAGGGTGATTTAGCACAGCGGCGGTAAGTATTTCCCTCAGTTTTGAGAACCAAGGTATCGATCGAGTGAAGGATTATCACAAGTACCTGCACAAACACAAAGAGCTTGCACCCAACGCTATGAAGGGTTTGTCAATCCCTTATAGATTTTTTTCCAAGTGAGAACTGAACGCAAAAAGAAACAAAGCAAAGTAAAAGAGAAAGTGGAAATGATAGGTGTGAATAGACCCGGGGGCCGTAGTGTTCACTAGTGGCTTCTCTCATGAAAGCAAGTAGACGGTGGGTGAACGAATTACTGTCGAGCAATTGATAGAACCGCGCAAAGTCATGATGTTATCTATGGCAATGATTATATCTATAGGCATCACGTCCAAAACAAGTAGACCGATACTTTTTGCATCTACTACTATTACTCCACACGTCGACCGCTATCCACCATGCATCTAGTGTATTAAGTTCATGAGAACAGAGTAACGCCTTAAGCAAGATGACATGATGTATATGGACAATCTCATATCTACGATAAAAGCCCATCTTGTTACCCTTGATGGCAACAACACGATGTGTGCCTTGCTGCACCTTCTGTCACTGGGAAAGGTCACCACACGGTATGAACCCAAAACCAAGCACTTCTCCCATTGCAAGAATCATAGATCTAGTTGGCAAAACAAAACCCAAGACTCGGAGAGACTTACAAGGATATGAAATCATGCATATACGAAATCAGCAAAGACTCAAATATATATCATAGATAATCTGATCACAAATCCACAATTCATCAGATCTCGACAAACTAACCGCCAAAGAGGATTACATCAGATAGATCTCCATGAAGATCATGGAGAACTTTGTATTGAAGATCCAAGAGAGAGAAGAAGCCATCTAGCTACTAACTACGGACCCGTAGGTTTGAAGTGAACTACTCACGAGTCATTGGAGGGGCGATGATGTTGATGAAGAAGCCCTCCAACACCAAAGTCCCCTCCGGCAGGGCACCGGGAAGGGTCTCCACATGAGATCTCGCAGAAACGGAAGTTTGCGGCGGCGGAAAAGTGTTTTCGTGGATGCCCTGATTTTTTCTGGATTTTTAGGGAAATTATAGGGCAAAGACCTAGGGCAGGGGAGCGCCAGGGGGGGGGGCACAAGCTTGGTTGCCGCGGCCTCCCCCCTGGCCGCGGCAACAGGGCTTGTGGGCCCCATGTGGGCCCACTTGCTTGGCCCTCAAGCCTCCCGATCTTCTTCCGTTCACGAAAAAATTATTTCGGGGATTTTATTCCGTTTGGACTCCGTTCCAAAATCAGATCTGAAAAGAGTCAAAAACACAGAAAAAACAGGAACTAGCGCTTGGCACTGAATTAATAAGTTAGTCCCAAAAAAGATATAAAAGGTAAACAAAATATCCAAAGTTGACAAGATAACAACGTGAAACCATCAAAAATTATAGATACGTTTGAGACGTATCAACGTATGACTACATACGGAATACATGCCTACATTAGATTTATGAACTGGAGCTAGTTACTTATCTCTCTGTGTTATAACTATTGCATGGTGGATAGCATCCGGCATAATCATCCATCACCGATCCAATGTCTACGAGTCTTTTCCTACTGGTCCTTGTTATGTTACTTTGCCGCTACTGCTATCACTGCTGCTACTGTTACTCTGTTGCTACTGCCATTACTTTGCTGCTACTGCTGTCACTTTGCTGCTACTAGTTACTGTTGCTACTGCTGCTATCATACTACCTTGCTACTGATACTTTGCTACAGATACTAAATCTTTCAGGTGTGGTTGAATTGACAACTCAACTGCTAATACTTGAGAATATTCTTTGGCTTCCCCTTGAGTCGAATCAATAAATTTGGGTTGAATACTCTACCCTCGAAAACTGTTGCGGTCCCCGATACTTGTGGGTTATCAAGACCTTTTTCTGGCGCCGTTGCCGGGGAAGCACAACTATATTCTCTGAGTCACTTGGGATTTACGTCTGCTGGTCACTATGAGGAATCTGATAGATCCAAGAACTAAAGTCTTGCCCTCCACTACGAGGACAGGTAACTGCCATCTAGCTCTGCACTTGATTCACCTTCAGGTATGAGTAAGTTTGCGACACCACCTCCTGCTAGAAATCTTGATATGTCGCCTGTGCTTGATGATGCTACTTCTGCTGCCCATGATGCTTATGATGATGCTATGCTTGATACTGCTTTGCCACTAGGTGCATTCCTTGATGCACAAATTGCTAGAGTTGCTACTAGATGTGATGATACTTCTGAAACTGCTGATACTATTGAAGTAGAACCTGCTATTTTGCGTGCTAGAACTAGCTCTCCTAGACATGAATTGCCTGATATGCTTGAGTGTTATGTTATGGAGGGAGAGATAGCTCAGGACTTTCTTGCTTGTAAGGATAGCTATGATGTTGAGAAATTTCTGCTCAAGTGGAAAGAAAAATCTCTGAACGCTAGGATGAAATACGACTCGAAGTTTGCTACTTCGCCTATCTTTGTGACCGATAAGGATTATGAATTCTCTGTCGACCCTGAGTTAATCACTCTGGTCGAATCTGATCCTTTTCACGGTTATGAGTCGGAAACGGTCATAGCACATCTTACCAAACTGCACGATATAGCCACCCTATTCATGAGTGAGGAAAAGATTCGCCACTACTATATCCTCAAGCTGTTTCCTTTCTCGCTAAAGGATGATGCTAAGACCTGGTTCACATCTCTTGCTCCTGGTTGTGTGCGTAGCCCCCAGGATATGGTATACTACTTCTCTGAAAAATATTTCCCTGCACATAAGAAGCAAGTTGCCTTGCAGGAAATATACAACTTTGCTCAAGCTGAAGAAGAGGGTCTCCCACAAGCTTGGGGGAGGCTCGTTCAGCTACTGAATGCTTTGCCTGATCACCCTCTTGAGAAGAATGAAATACTTGATATCTTCTATAATGGACTTACCGATGCTTCTAAAGACCACCTAGATAGTTGTGCTGGTTGTGTTTTTAGGGAACGAACTATAGAACAAGCTGAGATCCTATTGAATAACATCTTGTGCAATGAGAATGCTTGGACTATTCCCGAACCACCTCCTAAGCCAACTCCGAAGAAAAGAGGTATTCTATACCTCAGTCCTGAAGATATGCAAGAAGCTAAGAAATCTATGAAAGATAAAGGCATTAAATCTGAAGATGTCAAAAATCTACCACCTATCGAAGAGATCTATGGTCTTGATAACCCGATACAGGTAGTAGAAGTAAATTCTCTGCGTAGGTTTGATGAGAGTGATATTCCTTTTGATAAACCTGCTAGCTTATGCCTGGATGAATTTGATAACTTTGTTGCCAAACAACAAAGTTTCCATGATTATGTTAGCAGACAATTGGAACAGAATGCTCGTATGCTTAGTCATTTAAGTGCTTGTGTGGACAGAAATGTCAATGATCTTAAGCTCCTGAGTAAACATGCATCTATGGTTACTACTCAGGTAGAACAAGTACTTAAAGCTCAGAATGACTTGCTCAATGAGTTGAATGACAATTCTGTCAGAGTCGTCACTAGAGGCGGTAGAATGACCCAGGAACCTTTGTATCCTGAGGGTCATACAAAGAGAATTGAACAAGATTCTCAAGGAGTTAGCACTGATGCACCTAGTCATCCTAGGAAGAAGAAGAAAGATGATAGGGATTTGCACGCTAGCAACCCTGTTGTTGCTACACATGAGAGTCCAAACGATGCCTCTGTTTCTGATGCTGAAACACAATCTGGTGATGAACATGAGCCTAATGATAATATCAATAGTGATGTTCATGATGATGCTCAACCTAGCAATGATAAGGATGTTGAGATTGAACCAGCTGATCTTGATAACCCACAGCCTAAGAATAGAAGATACAATAAGAATGACTTCACTGCTAGGAAGCACGGTAAAGAAAGGGAACCATGGGTTCAGAAACCCATGCCCTTTCCTGCTAAACCATCCAAGAAAAAGGATGATGAGGATTTTGAGCGATTTGTTGAAATGATTAGACCTGTCTTTCTACAAATGCGTTTGACAGATATGCTCAAAATGTCTCCGTATGCTAAGTACATGAAGGATATTGTGACTAATAAGAGGAGGATACTTGAGGTTGAGATTTCCACCATGCTTGCTAATTATACCTTCAAGGGTGGAACTCCTAAGAAACTAGGTGATCCCGGAGTGCCCACTATACCTTGCTCCATTAAAGGTAACTACGTTAGAACTGCTTTATGCGACCTTGGAGCCGGTGTTAATGTTATGCCTCTCTCTCTTTATCGTAAACTTGAGCTGGATAAGTTGTCACCCACTGAAATCTCTCTGCAAATGGCTGACAAATGAACTACTTTCCCTATCGGCATTTGCGAGGATGTGTCTGTTGTGGTTGCTAACGTTACTATCTTAATGGACTTTGTTATTCTGGATATTCCCAAGGATGATGCCATGGCGGTCATCCTTGGAAGACCCTTTTTAAACACTGCAGGGGCTGTTATAGATTGCAACAAAGGCAATGTCACTTTGCATGTCAATGGTAATGAGCATACGGTGCACTTTCCGAAGAAAACAATATCGAGTACATTGCATCAATGCTATCGAAAAAACTTCATCGATTCTTATTGGGAGCTTTGAATGCCCTATACCTCTTGTCAAGATGAAGTATGGTTTGCTTGTCGGGGATATTCACATCCCCATTGAGGTGACCTAGTGACTATTCGAAAATTCTCCGTTCTCTTTTGCGATTCGAAAAAGTTTGTCAAAGAGACTTGATCAACCTCATTGACGGATTTCTTTCGATAACCATAAGATGGATGAATCGAGGAGTCACAAACCTTTGTTCCAAGCTTTCACCTTTGGTTGCTTAGAAGAAAAATGATAGATTTAGTTTAGTTTTCCCTGTTTTCTCTTTTAGCGTCCCGTAGAAAAGTACCCCAAAAATAAAAGTTCTCCGAATGCCGTGAAAATCAAGTATGATTTTTTTTGGAATTTTTGAAAAATACTGAGACGAAGAGCTAGTCTGGGGGCTGCACCAGTGGGCCACAAGCCATGGAGGCGCGGGCACCCCCCTGGCCGGGCCACCCAGGCTTGTGGGGCCCACGTGCACCCCCTCCACTCATTCTAGCTCCCATCTGCTTCTCCTACCTCCAGAAATAATTGTTTCGCAGCTCAAACCCGTGTTCTTGCTCTTCTTGCTGGGATTTTCGATCTCCTTGTGCAAAGCACCATTCTCCGAACTGTTTTGGGGAAATTGCTCCTTGGTAAGTGACTCCTCCATTGGTCCAATTAGTTTTTGCTCTAGTGCCCTATACTTCGCGTATGTTTGCTGCCTTGGTGACCCTGTTCTTGAGCTTTGCATGCTAATTTTAGCTGGTCCCAAGTAGTTTTGATGCGTAATATGGCCTCTAGGCACTTGTCGGAGTAGTTGCTATGAGTTTTGTTGAGCCTTCTTCACTTTTCCTTAGAGTCACTAAAAATTTCAGAAATTTTCAGAGATAGAAAAGGGAAAAGATGAGGAGGTTCTTAAGAGGTTCTTCAAGCCGTGACCCCAAGGATGATGGAAGTAAGAAGAAGCCCAAGTATCCGGTCCCTCGAGTTGCAGAAGTTCGAGCGTGCGAGTGGCCAAGCGATGTGTTCTTACGCGCTGTCGGACTTTATGAGGACTTTTATTACTTGGTGGAGAACGCAGGCCTTACCGCCTTCGTTGAAGATAAGTGTCCGCAATACCTCCTCCTCACTAATATCTTCGTACAAAGCTTTAACTTCTATCCGAGGAAGAATCCTCCTATGGTTGAGTTCAAACTTTATGATATCCCCCAGCGCATGTCACTCCAGGATTTTTGCAATGTTTGCAAATTACCTTATGTTGGGGATATTCATGAACCTCGTCCACGGGACTTGGAAGATTTCATCCATACTATTGTTGTTGGAGAGGAGAGAGGAGTGTCTTGCGCTAGAGCTGCTAGCATACATTTTCCCGTGCTTCGATACTTCTCATTATTTGTGGGAAAATGTTTGATTGGCCGTGGGAAAGCTGGGTCCCTTAGCTCCCCAGATCTTGTGGTCTTGCGCGAAGCCCTTTATAATGATAAAACTTATAGCTTGGGCGCTATAGTAGCTTAACGATTGAACACGAACCGTTCTAAACGCGTTGTCTATGGAGGTATCTATGCTACTCGTCTTGCTAGACATTTTGAGATACCTATTAGACTGTATGAGGAAGAAGAGATTCTTCTTCCCCAGAGATATCTAGATTATGATAGCATGGTTCGCCATGACCTTCTTGATAGAGATATAAATAGAAGGATGATTTATAACCTGGTATTTAGTGAGGGTACTCGTGAGACTATTACTTTGTCTGCTCCTTCTTTGTTCAATCTTCATGCAGGCAGGTACATTATTATGCCCTCGGACATCTACGCATATTGGGGCTTAGCCCAACCACAGGTGCCCGTGCCCGAGCCACCAGTCGAGTACCAGACGCCAGTTTATCAGTGGGAGCCAGAGGAGCTCACATAGCAGTGGCATCCTCAGTCCACGCCGGAGTACCCCAGTGCAGGTTATTTCCCTCCTTGGGAGTAGACCAACTTAGGCCAAAAGCCTAAGCTTGGGGGAGTACGTGTTTCTCACCGACTTTATATTCTTGCTTATTCTTTCACTTTGTTAGTCGGTGTTCACACTTTGCCATTGTATCATCCATGCTAGTTTATTTTCTTTTTCTCGTTTTCTTTTCGTGTGTCTGTCTAGTTTGAGAAAACCCAAAAAGATTTTCTTGTTCTTCTTTTGCTTGTTGGGAGCTTTCCCGTGTAAATACTTTTCTTTTTCTTTGGGTCAAGGTAGAAGACCATGGTTACAATGTTTAGTGGCTCTCGCATGCATATCTGTTTATGTGTTAAAAGAGTCATATTACTTTGTCTTCTCCTTTGTGTTTGCGTGCAGATTCCAGCTTAGTCCTATGCACGAGCACTCTTATTATTGTTCACATCATTCGGTCGTGCAAGTGAAAGGAAATAATGACGATATATGATGAAGTGACTGAGCCTGGAAAAGCTGGTATGAACTCGATCTATTTTGTTTTTGTAAATATGACTAGCTCATCGTTCCTGATTCAGCTTTGTTGTGAGAGAAACATGTTTGCAATGACAACTTAGAGATCATAGTTTCTGATGCCATGCTTAATTAGCTAGGAACTTATAATGGTTTGTCTTGAATGCCATCATGAATTTTGAGATGACTATGATGTAGTATGATATGATGGTATCCTCCTTTGAATGATTCAAGTGGCTTGACTTGGCGCATGTTTATGCATGTAGTTGAAACAAAATAAACATAGCCTCTATGATATTCATGTTCATGGTGATTTATGTACTACTCATGCTTGCACTCAATGTTAGTTAATTTTAATGCATTTTGAGGACTGTTGTCGCTCTCTAGTAGGTCGCTTCCTAGTCTTTTGCTAGCCTTGACTTGTACTAAGCGGGAATACTGCTTGTGCATCCACTTCCATAAACCCAAAGTTGTTCCATATGAGTCCACCATACCTACCTATATGCGGTATCTACCTGTTGTTCCAAGTAAATTTGCATGTGCCACTCTCTAAACCTTCAAGAAATAATCTGTTTTGCATGCCCGAACCGCTCATGTGGTGACAGGGGGCTATCAATATCTTCCATGCTAGGCATGTTATCCTCGATATGTGTTTATTCACTATCATTCACGAGAAAGGGGTCGGTAATTGGAAGTCCCAGTTCCATGCTCAAATCGAAAAGATAATTACAAACAAAACTCCCCCTGGATTGATGTTGGTATGGACGGCACCCGAGTATTCGGCTAGTTGCGGAGTGTGATTGATTGGTGGTGGGGTTGTCAAAACTTTACCTTTTTTGTTTGGGAACCGCCTATAGCATGTGTAGCGTGGAAGATGATGAGAACTCTTGGTCATTGCGTTGACATTGAAAGCATGCCACCCAAAATTATTATCTCTGTTTTAAAATCTTGAGCTCTCGCACCTCTGCAGATCAATGCTTCCCTCTGCGAAGGGCTTGTCTATTTATGTTCCTGTTGAGTCATCCTCTTCTTATAAAACCACCAATTAGAGAGTACCTCTGTCATTTTTATGCTTTGCTTTTAACTGTGATTGAGTATGGCTGTGACTGGATCTTCTTTGCCTTGAATTACAATGTTTAGTCAGCCCTGTGTCTTTGAAGGTGCTCTGCGTTTATGTTTTGCGGTCTCAGAAAGAGCTAGCGAGATACCATATGTTCGTAGTGCTTCATGTTGTTTTGATTGAAGTGTTGACGTTTGAGACTTATTATTATTTGCTCGCTAGTTGATTATGCCATTGATATGAGTTTACCGTGAGATCTAGATGTCATTTGCTTATGTGGTTTGCTTGTGATCTTGCTGAAATTCTGGTTATGAGTTAGACATAGTTGCAACAACAACATCAAACAGAGTTCGTAAAAGTTTTTATTTTGTCTCTTTTAGTTTGTCAACTGAATTGCTTGAGGACAAGCAAGGATTTAAGCTTGGGGGAGTTGGCACGTCTCCATCGTATCTACTTTTCTGAACTCTTTTGCCCTTGTTTTGGACTCTAATTTGCATGATTTGATTGGAACTAACTCGGACTAACGCTGTTTTTAGCAGAATTGCCATAGTGTTGTTTTTGCGCAGAAATAGAAGTTCTCGGAATGTCCTGAAAATTTACGGAGAATTTTTGTGGAATTTATGAAAAATACCGGCGCAAGAATCAGCGGAGGAAGTGGAGTTGTGAGCCCACAAGCCCACCAGGCACGGCCCCCCACTACTGGAATTTGTAATTTTGTCGTCTGCCATGGCTGACGCCAAAGGGGGGAACCACAGACGACAAAGGCTTTGCCGTCGGTCAGCAGACGACAAAGGCTTTGCCGTCGGTCAGCAGACGACAAAGTAGACGGCAAAAAAAATCCGGTGAAGAGGTTCTTTGCCATATGCTTTTTTAAAGCGGATGGCAAAGAATCTTTGCCATGAGGGGGCAGACGGCAAATTAAATGGGACGACAGATACACCAACGGTCCCGTTAAGTGTTAACGGCAGGCCTCCTCTCTTTGCCGTCTGCCCTCCCCCCTTTGCCATGAGGGGGCTGACGGCAAATGGGGGAACTAAGCCCCTCTCTCTCCCCTCTTTGCCGTCTGCCCTCCCCCTTTGCCATGTGGGGGCAGACGGCAAAGGGGGGGGGAACCAAGCCCCTCTCTCTCCCCTCTTTGCCGTCTGCCATCCCTCCTTTGCCATGTGGGGGAAGACGACAAAGGGGGGAACCAAGCCCATCTCTCTCCCCTCTTTGCCGTCTGCCATCCCCCTTTGCCATGTGGGGGCAGACGACAAAGGGGGGAACCAAGCCCCTCTCTCTCCCCTCTTTGCCGCCTGCCATCCCCCCTTTGCCATGTGGGGGCAGACGACAGAGGGGGGAACCAGCCCCTTTTTATTTTATTTCTTATTATATCCAACATTTTCACAATAATCAGGATATATATATATATATTTGACAAAAATAAATTTGTTTCTGTACTCATAACCATATTAAAATAACTTTCATCCATAGTACATACATATTATGCAAGTTCCATCCATACCAAACCATATATTACACCAGTTTCATCCACATGCATACAAAGTTTCATATATATCCATATACTACAATAGTTTCAATACAAGCTTCCGTGAAGGCATGGTACAAGAAATCATCTTCAAGCATTCCATCAATATAATCCAAGCTTTCCGTGAAGTGAATGTAATTTGCAAAATGACAAATAAGAAAGTTAGAAGAATAATACTAGATGAAGAAGTATATAGGTTATTTTGGAGAGAAATTTGCTAAGTATTGGCCATTTAATAGCTAAGTTAGGTGGAATAGGTCATCTTGGAGCTACATAGCCTTATTATGTCATTTAGGAGAGAACTTAGCTAAGTATAGGTCATTCCAGAGCTAACTTGGATAAAATATGTCATTTTGTAGCCAACTATGATTGTTAATCCATTTTGACCTTATTATGTCATTTTGGAGCTAAATTAGTCATTTTAATGAGCTAACCAAGGTTCTTATGATGTTTTTACCTAACTATGCTAATTATGTCATTTTGAAGGATAATTAGCTAAGTATGTCTTTGTTGGCGAAAATAACCTACGTAGAAGAAGAAAGAAGAGAAGAAGCAAGAAGAGAAGAAGAAGGAGAAGAAAAAGAAGGAGAAGAAGGAGGAGGAGGAGAAGGAGGAGGAGAAGGATATGGAAGAGGAGAAGAAGAAGAAAAGAAGAAGGAGAAGAAGGAGGAGAAGAATTAGAAGGAGCTTCTCTCCTCCTTCTCCTTCTTCTCATGATGTTTTCACCTAACTAAGCTAATTATGTCATTTTGTAGGATAATTAGCCAATTTAGTCTTTGTTGGATGAGTCTAAGCTACGTAGAAGAAGAGAAAGAGAAGAAGCAAGAAGAGAAGAATAAGTAAAAGAAGAAGAAGAAGAAGGAGGAGGAGGAGGAGGAGGATGAGGAGAAGGAGAAGGAATAGGAGAAGAAGAAGAAAAGAAGATGGAGAAGGAGAAGGAGGAAGAAGAAGGAAAAGGAGGAGCTCCTTCTCCTTCTCCTCCTCCTTCTTCTCCTTCTTCTTGTCCTTCTTCTTCTCGTCTTCTTCTTCTGTTCTTCTTCTTCTTCCGTCTTTTCATTTTTCCTCTTTCTTCTCCTCTTGTCCCCTTCTTCGGGCTAAATTAGCTAAGAATGCCTTTTTGGAGATAATTAGCTAAGTATAGGTCATGTTTTATTAAATAGACCATTTTGGAGCTAACTAAGCTAATTATGTCATTTAGGTGCAAGCCTAGCTAACTATAGGTCATTTCGGAGCTACTTGGGTAAAATATGTCATTCCGGAGCAAACTATGCTTATTAAGCCATTTTGGATCTAGCTAAGCTAATTAAAGGCCATTTAATGCCTAAGTTAGGGCGAATAGGTCATCTTGCAGCTACCTAAGCCTTATTATGTCATTTAGGAGAGAACTTAGCTAACTATAGGTCTTTTTTTTATTAAATTGGTCATTCTACAGCTAACTAAGATAATTATGTCATTTAGGTGGAAGCCTAGCTAATTATAGGTTGTTTGGGAGCTCACTTGGGTTAAATATGTAATTTTGGAGCTAACTATGCTTATTAAGCCATATTGGAGCTAAATTGGCTAATTATATCATTTAGGTCGAAGCCAAGCTAAGTATATAATATTCATGAGCTAACAAAGGTTCTTATGCCATTTTGAGCTTATTATTTCATTTTTAGCTAAATTGGTCATTTTAATCAGCTAACCAAGGTTCTTATGATGTTTTGACCTAACTAAGTTAATTATTGCATTTTGTAGGATAATTAGCCAATTTAGTCTTTGTTGGATGAGTCTAAGCTACGTAGAAGAAGAGAAAGAGAAGAAGCAAGAAGAGAAGAAGAAGTAAAAGAAGAAGAAGGAGGAGGACAAGGAGGAGGAGGAGAATGAGAAGGAAGAGGAGAAGAAGAAGAATAGAAGAAGGAGAAGGAGGAAGGAGGAAGAAGAAGGAGAAGGAGGAGCTCCTTCTCCTTAATCTCCTCCTTCTTCTCCTTCTTCTTGTCCTTCTTCTTCTCTTCTTCTTCTTCTCTTCTTCTTCCTTATTTTCGTTTTTCCTCTTTCTTCTCCTCTTGTCCCCTTCTTCGGGCTAAATTAGCTAAGAATGCCTTTTTGGAGCTAATTATGTCATTTCGAGGATAATTAGCTAAGTATAGGTCATATTTTATTAAATATACCATTTTGGAGCTAACTAAGCTAATTATGTCATTTAGGTGGAAGCCTAGCTAACTATAGGTCATTTCGGAGCTACTTCGGTAAAATATGTCATTCCGGAGCAGACTATGCTTATTAAGCCATTTTGGATTTAGCTAAGCTAATTATAGGCCATTTATTTATTTTTTTTGAAAGAAAGGGGGCTCCCCCTGCTCCATTTTATTAATGAAGCATACCGCCAACAATATCCAACTTACATACCCAGCCAGAAAAGTAAGATCGACCTAAAAACAGGTCCAGACAAAACATAAACCTCCAAAGTATTAACAGCTAAGACAAACATAACTCCAAAAACCATAGACTAGTTTCTATCACAGCTCTTCACCAAGCAATCCGCAACAGTTCTCCTCTCTTCTTATCTAGCTCAAAGACAAACTGACGCAGCACCAGCTCTTGAGTCGCGTCGCAGAGAACAACCCATTGTCGCAGGAAGAGCCTTAGCTTCATGAGTACGCAATCCAGACTTTTCCATGTTCGACCCTCGAAGCAAAAATCATTTCTTAAATGCCAAATACTCCATAAGGAGGCAGCCACAACCATATTATGTATAGGTTTCTTCTTGCACATTAGCCACAAGGCATGAATATCATGAAAGCAGGAGATAGTAATATGAAATACATCCTCAAATAGTTGCCAGATACAAGAAGCTACAATACAATCAAAGAACAAATGTTGAACTGATTCCATCTCAGAACAAAATAAGCAAGATGGGTCTTCCACACTTCTCCTCTTAGCTAAGTTGTCTCTAGTCAGTACTTTGTTATTCATGCAAAGCCAAAGAAAAACATGGATGTTTTGATGGCAAAGAACTTTCCATAGTTTGCCCCCAACCTTATGATCAACCCCACCATGGTTAATAGCATTATAAAAGGATTTAACAGAATATATTCCTTTTGGTTCCAGCATCCAGATAGGAGTATCACGGGAATTGGAGAGGGGAATCTTTTTAATAATCTCAATCAGAAGATTCCACCTATCCACTCCTCTACTGTCAACACATCTTCTAAAAGGTATCTTAAGTTCATTTCCATTATAGGCCATTTAATACCTAAGTTAGGGGGAATAGGTCATCTTGCAGCTACCTAAGCCTTATTATGTCATTTAGGAGAGAACTTAGCGAACTATAGGTCATTTTTTATTAAATAGGTCATTTTGGAGCTAACTAAGCTAATTATGTCATTTAGGTGGAAGCGTAGCGAACTATAGGTCGTTTCGGAGCTCACTTGGGTTAAATATGTCATTTTGGATCTATCTATGCTTATTAAGCCCTATTGGAGCTAAATTGGCTAATTATATCATTTAGGTGGAAGCCAAGCTAAGTATATAATATTCATGAGCTAACGATGGTTCTTATGCCATTTTGAGCTTATTATTTCATTTTTAGCTAAATTGGTCATTTTAATGAGCTAACCAAGGTTCTTATGATGTTTTCACCTAACTAAGCTAATTATGTCATTTTGTAGGATAATTAGCCAATTTAGTCTTTGTTGGATGAGTCTAAGCTACGTAGAAGAAGAGAAAGAGAAGAAGCAAGAAGAGAAGAAGAAGTAAAAGAAGAAGAAGAAGAAGAAGGAGGAGGAGGAGGAGGACGAGGAGAAGGAGAAGGAATAGGAGAAGAAGAAGAAAAGAAGAAGGAGAAGGAGAAGGAGGAAGAAGGAGGAAGAAGAAGGAAAAGGAGGAGCTCCTTCTCCTTCTCCTCCTCCTTCTTCTCCTTCTTCTTGTCCTTCTTCTTCTCGTCTTCTTCTTCTGTTCTTCTTCTTCTTCCGTCTTTTCATTTTTCCTCTTTCTTCTCCTCTTGTCCCCTTCTTCGGGCTAAATTAGCTAAGAATGCCTTTTTGGAGCTAATTATGTCATTTCGAGGATAATTAGCTAAGTATAGGTCATGTTTTACTAAATAGACCATTTTGGAGCTAACTAAGCTAATTATGTCATTTAGGTGGAAGCCTAGCTAACTATAGGTCATTTCGGAGCTACTTGGGTAAAATATGTCATTCCGGAGCAAACTATGCTTATTAAGCCATCTTGGATCTAGCTAAGCTAATTATAGGCCATTTAATACCTAAGTTAGGGGGAATAGGTCATCTTGCAGCTACCTAAGCCTTATTATGTCATTTAGGAGAGTACTTAGCTAACTATAGGTCATTTTTTATTAAATTGGTCATTTTGGAGCTAACTAAGCTAATTATGTCATTTAGGTGGAAGCTAGCCAACTATAGGTCGTTTCGGAGCTAACTTGGGTTAAATATGTCATTTTAGAGGATAATTAGCTATGTATATATCATTTTGGAGCTAATTATGTCATTTCGAGGATAATTAGCTAAGTATATGTCATTTTTATTAAATAGACCATTTGGGAGCTACCTAAGCCTTTCAAGATTGAACCATGCCTTTGGCTTCGCTATGCTTTGCTTTCCTTTCCGTTGTCACAAGTTTTGCAACGGTCTATCACATAGAGCCTCCAGGTCAATTCTAGCCTTAGGATTATCTTTTGACTTCCCCTCTATGCCGAACAATGTACCAAAAATGGCCTCCACAATATTATTTTTCAGTGTGCATCACGTTGATGTTGTGTGGGCAAAGGATGTCTTTGAAGTAAGGCAGATCCCATAAGCATGACTTGTGAGTCCATGGGTGTTCCGTATTATACCCTTTGAAGTATCCTGGACGCAAAGGATCAGGCTCGAGAGCGTTTAACTGATCAAGGGTCTGTTGGCCTGTCAACGCAGCTAGTGCAGTGTTTTTGACAACTCTACCTTTGATGAAATTCTTCTTGTCTTTTCTGAACTTATGGTCAGGATCCAGGAATTGTCTATGCATGTCGAAGCAAGAATACTTGCGACCAGCCTGCAGCCAACGGAACTGAAGATCTGCCTTGCATGTGGTGCATGGGAACCTTCCATGCACACACCAGCTAGCGAATAGCGCAAACGCCGGATAATCATGCGTCGAGTACATGTACCACACATGCATTTTGAATTTTGTTTTGGTAGCCGCGTCGTAGGTCTTGATCCCATTATCCTAGGCTTCTTGCAACTCATCCTTAAGCGGTTGCATGTACACATTCATATTCTTCCCCGAATAGTTGGTGTAGCGACCCGACCTGAAACGGCCAAGTCTCTGGTGTTTCCGTACCATCCCAAGATCATGCTGGTACACACTCAGTACATCAATGTATATATCAAGAGTTCAGTCACACAACTTTATTAATCGAAATCTCATATCGAGTACTTTATTACAATAATGGATTACAATAAAGTGGCTGAAGGCCATCTCATGAGATAAATAACGAAGACTAGCGGAAGCTTCAAAGGTAGACGAGTCCATCCGACTCCAGGGCATGTCACCGAGCGTAGATCGTAGCCTCACTCCTGGTCGAAAAAGTACTCTACAACTTGATACGTTGCAGTCGTGTAGGTCAGCATATGGAATATGCCAGCAAGTCATCAAAGAGAGGGGGAAATAATAACCAACTATTTCTACATGCATATATGGGAGGTGGGGCTATAAGTTTTTAGCGAAAAGTAAGTTTTATCCTACATCAAGAGAGGGTTAAAAAGCCAAATATTACTACATTGTTTATTGTTAACGAGACGGTTCCGCCATCCAATTCTCGTACCAGAGTTGTCGATAATTCCCACATCATTTTAAATTGTGATGAGAGTTCAGGAAAAATTCAATGCCTTCGGCTCAAGTTTTCATGACCGTGGACACGGATAATCGATTAGGTTTGGGTACTCTACAGAGTTTTGCACACGTTCCCCACAAGATTTGATCGCCTCCGAGTATGTCCTCGCACTTCAGGGTGTTTGAAGACCGGATGATCAAAACATGGCCTTTCAACGGGTCCCTCTGATCCCGTGTCGGTGCCCATCCAATCCTACCGTTCTTCTACATCTGCTAGCACCGCCTGTCCAGAGTTGTCGCGTTGTCCAACCAAGCCAGAGCCCATAATGACTTGTGGCTGTGCAGGTAAGCCTTGGGTCTTGATGCCTCGGTCCATGTCTTCGAGCCTGGGTGAAGCTTTCCGCAAGATGTCATGGCACGTCTCCAAGCATCCCGGGGTTTGTCCACTGGTTTCTCCAGGGAGCCCGTCTAAACCGTCCTTCACCCAGAGTTGCATTGCATCACGAGGTCTTGAAAAGTCTTGACTTAACCGGTCTTGGTTATTAAATTATTCTCGCATCACTCGTGATAAACTCTCAACCAGTAACCCCGTCTACACAAGCAGAACAATATAAAATTTGTCGTTCCCGGGCAAGTAACAGGGTTGTTGGGGTTCCTACCACATGATACTACAACAAGTAACCATAATTTCCAAGTACCTACTCAGCATGCAATAGGGTGTTTGAAGGGTAGACCTACAATGCATAAAACATAGGTAATACATGATCAAATGACTTGCCTTGTTGATAGTTGTCGTGATCGAGCGCTTCTAAGTAGCAAGCTTCACACTCCGGGTGATCTATCGATACAAACAAATACACACCATAAGTACTACAATCATCAACAAGAAAAATAACATCAGTAGCATAAAGTTACTATGGTATAAAGTGAAAGAATTCACTTCACCCAATAAAGACATAATTTATTTTTGATAAAACCCCAAGTAAAATTATTTAATTTTTTTTTGAAACTTATACTACAGAAAGATATAATCACTAGGAAGCAGTAGCAAAAAGAATCAAATTAAAAGCTATTTTTAAACTCCTAGAATAAGCAAAACAAGGTTTAAACTAAATCTGATCTAATTCAAATTTGAAAATAACAAACATAGACAAATAATATATTTTTGAAAACTACAGGAAAATTGTGATCTACTGGAACAAGTTTCAACTCCATTGGAGCTATGGATCAAAAGTTATGAGCAAAAGAAAATTAAAACACTCTCTATTTTTGAATTAAAGCTGAAAAACAGATTAAACCTACTAGCGTACGCGGGGGGGGGGGGGGGGGTATGTGGCGTGCTATCATTGGCTAAGGGGTGTGAGTGCTGTGGGGATTCTAGCAAACAGCCGGAGTTTAACAAAAACTCTCTCGGCTAAATCCTAAGTGAAGTGAACCGGCTCGTTTTTTAACAATCTAATCTCATGCGTTCATCTTAGATCTGATGGCTAAAACAAAAGGGGGGGTCACAGGGGGTCTGGCGGTGCTCCGGCGAGGCCGCGGCGAGGAGGGGTCGGGGTCGTCGCTCCGGTGGGTCTCGGCGGAGTCCGAGGGATGGGGGTGACTGCGGCTGGCCTCCCGCGTCCAATGGCGACGGTGGCGAGTCGAGGCGAGGCCGGGGGCGAGCTGCCGGGCGGTGGGGACCTTCGGCTCCGGCGAGAGGTCGGCAGGGGCGTCGGGGCTTGGGTAGGGGGCGGCGACTAGGGTAATGGGGTGCGGGGGGAGGTGGGCTTTAAATGGGGGGAAGGGAGGTGCTCGGAGGGAAGGGGCAGGGAGATCGAGGAGGCGCTTTGCTATTAAAAAATAACATTCCCGATTTTGTATTTTTTCAAAAACAGCAAGTAATAAAAAATAAAAAGGAAACAAAATAAATAATATATATAGGGGTATTATATACCAAAAAATTCAGAAAAAAATTTCCTACTCGTTTATCATTTTTCCAAGACCAAAATAAAAACTTTTTTAAAAATGTTTTTTCAGAAAAACCCCTAAGGTTTTATTTTCTTTTTGGCAATTATTTTCTCCATAAAACTTTGGTTTTTCTTGGCTGAAATATTTTCAAAAATACCCCTGATTTGGGAGGGTCATATTCCTCCACTCTTTCTTGCTTGCAAGAATTATTTGCGGGGTATTTCTTGTGGGAAGAAAAATAGAAAAGCAAGGAGCAAAAATTTAAAGAATTCAAACGGAAACTTTATTGCAAACAAAATGCATAGATGCTTAGCTATATTTTGTAAAACATTCCAAAATAGGAAATTTGGGATGTTACAGTTGGGCCCTGGAATTATCAACGTCAGGAAAATGTTCTTCTTTTCATAATCTCTCCGGGTGGCAAATTTAGTGGAATGACAAATACAGGCCAACAACTCTACTGTGCTGCCGTCATACCATACACATTGAACCCATCCATGTTGATGGCAACTCTAGGTTGCCTTGGATCTTCCGATTTATCCTTATGTAATGCATCGAAGTGCCTCCACGCAAAACCATCTGAAGTGTGTACCAGCATCTTGTTCCCATCCGCATCTAGTTCGGTTCTTTTGCCCAATTTGTGCCATGTCATCTGTCTGCCGTCTATTCGACCATGAAAAGACGTTGAAGTCTTGGTACGATTGGCAGATACCGAGAACACTAATGGCGATTTTGGTCTGATTCTTCTCACCCATACCATTGTCTACCACAATATACCTAGAAGAATTGCAAATGGGGAAATAGTTCAAGGCCGCATACTCGAGCCTAAATAAGGCACATCCATTCTCACAGGCATGTATCTTTTCATAGGGCATCTTAAGTACACGGAGGATTTTCTCTGACTGGTACAGGTTTGTAGGCAGTACATGGCCTTTGGGTAGAAAGCGTCCAAATATCATCATCATCGCGTCGTAGCATTCTCTGCCTAGGTTGAATTGAGCCTTCAGAGCCATTACTTGCGCGATGTCATCCAGCTGACAAAGCTCAGTCTGCTCGTGGAGAGGACGTTTTGAAGACTCCAACATTTCATAGAAGGCCTTTGCAGATTCCTCCATCTCATCGTCCGAATCCCGAGCATCATCAAAGTCTTGCACCATGTCTTCAATCCCGGTACCATGCTCGTTGGTGCGACGACGAATCACCTCAGCTCTGGCACGTTGGTCAGACTCACCATGAAAAATCCACACCGTATAATTAGGCGTAAAACCCCACTTCTGCAGGTGTTTACCCATTTCAAACTCTGTCTGCTTTTTCCAGTTGTCTCAGTTGGGACAGGGGCACCATGTTTTTTGCTGGCCATTTGCAAATGCGGCTCTCACAAACCCCCTGGTTTTTGTTAACCATTCATGGGCCATGTCTTTTTGACTAGGGTGACCAGTGTACATCCAAGCACGATCACTCATGTTGCCTAGCTACCTGCTGCTGGCTACGCCTTTAGGGATTTCCTTGGCAAATATGCAAAGGATTCCCCCGCGGCCATGGAGCCTTACGTTGGTGTTCCCTTGAAGAGGAAAGGGTGATGTAGCACAGCAGCGGTAAGTATTTCCCTCAGTTTGAGAACCAAGGTATCAATCCAGTAGGAGGATCGCGTCAAGTCACAAGTACCTGCACAAACACAAAGAGCTTGCACCCAACGCTATGAAGGGGTTTTCAATCCCTTATAGATTGTTTGCAAAGTGATAACTGAAAGCAAAAAGTAAACAAAGGAAAGTAAAAGAAAAAGTGGAGACGATAGTTGTGAATAGACCCCGGGGCCGTAGTGTTCACTAGTGGCTTCTCTCATGAAAGCAAGTAGATGGTGGGTGAACGAATTACTGTCGAGAAATTGATAGAACCGCGCAAAGTCGTGACATCATCTATGGCAAGGATTATATCTATAGGCATCACGTCCAAAACAAGTAGACCGATACTTTCTGCATCTACTACTATTACTCCACATGTCGACCGCTATCCAGCATGCATCTAGTGCATTAAGTTCATAAGAACAGAGTAACGCCTTAAGCAAGATGACATGATGTAGATGGAAAATCTCATATCTACGATAAAAGCTCATCTTGTTACCCTCGATGGCAACAACACGATGCGTGCCTTGCTGCCCCTTCTGTCACTGGGAAAGGTCACCACACGGTATGAACCCAAAACCAAGCACTTCTCCCATTGCAAGAATCATAGATCTAGTTGGCCAAACAAAACCCAAGACTCGGAGAGACTTACAAGGATATCAAATCATGCATATAAGAAATCAGCAAAGACTCAAATATAATTCATAGATAACCTGATCACAAATCCACAATTCATCGAATCTCGACAAACACACCGCCAAAGAGGATTACATTGGATAGATCTCCATGAAGATCATGGAGAACTTTGTATTGAAGATCCAAGAGAGAGAAGAAGCCATCTAGCTACTAACTACAGACCCGTAGGTCTGAAGTAGACTACTCACGAGTCATTGGAGAGGCAATGATGTTGATGTAGAGGCCCTCCAGCTCCAAAGTCCCCTCCGGCAGGGCACCGGGAAGGGTCTCCAGACGAGATCTCGCGGGAACGGAAGCTTGCGGTGGCGGAAAAGTGGTTTCGTGGACGCCCTTATTTTTTCTGGGATTTTAGGGAATATATAGGCGAAAGAGCTAGGGCAGGGGAGCTGCAGGGGCCACAAGCCAGGTAGCCGCGGCGCCCCTGGCCGCAGCTACATGGCTTGTGGGCTCCCTGTGGGCCTCCTGCCTTGGCCCTCAAGTCCCCCATCTTCTTATGTTCTGGAAAAATTCATTTCAGGGATTTTATTCTGTTTGGACTCCGTTCCTAAATCAGATCTGAAAAGAGTCAAAACACAGAAAAAACAAGAACTCGCACTTGGCATTGAATTAATAAGTTAGTCCCAAAAAAGATATAAAAGCTATATAAAACATCCAAAGTTGACAAGATAACAGCATGAAACCATCAAAAATTATAGATACGTTTGAGACGTATCACTACCTATGGGCGCACAAGAAATAAATATATAATCCATCATCTATATTCATACGCTAATCAAGTTTGTCAGTTTTATTACGTCCATGAAACCTACACGCTAATAGGTAAAGGTAGGTCCTAATCCCACCCGAGTATGTGTAGATTGGGTTTGTTTTCCCATGCTGTGCTCCAGATGCGACGCAGAATTTCGGCAGCACCCGCCCGCTGTTCTCCGGATACACGTCTCAACAATAAGCAGAGAGGATGTGTACCCGAAGAACAATAGGGAGGCACTGACAAAATTCTACATCGGATCCAGAGCACAGCATACGGGAAAACAAACCCAATCTACACATACTCGGGCTGTCCATGGATAATGTTGGACAATTCGAAAGGATAGCGGTTATAAATATGCAAAGAAATGCATATTTATAGAGGTTGCCCTTTCGAATGGGTGACGCATACTGGTCACGCATACTCATGATTGAAGAAACCTATAGCTAGCAAGTTTCATCGGCACGAAGACCGGGACAGAGCAAATTAAGGGGGTAGAAGGAGAAGTCATTTGTGCTCACCAACAAACGCAGGGGCGGAGCTCTTCCAACGCACGTGGAGGTCGTCGAACAACTGCACATTGAAATTCACACGATCAACACAAAGAGGTGTCAGGGGGCCGGGGTTGGGGGTTAGTGGCGTCGGGGGTCGGGGGTAGGGGGTCGAGGGTCAGTGGCGTCGGGGCTCGGGGGTCGGGGGTTAGTGGTGTCAGGCGTCGGGGGTCGGGAGTCGGGGGTCGGGGGTTAGTGGTGTCGGGCGTCGGGTGTCAGTGGCGTCGGGGGTCGGGGGTCGAGTGTCGGGGGTTGGTGGCGTCGGGGGTCGGGGGTAATTATGTCTTCTTCTTTTCTTCTCTTCTCTTCTTCTCTTGTTCTCTTCTTCTTCTTCTTCTTCTTCTTCTTCTTCCTTCTTTTCCTTTTTCCTCTTCTTATTCTTCTTCTTCTTCCTCTTCTTCTTCCTTCTTTTCCTTTTTCCTCTTCTTTCTTCTTCTCCTCTCTCCTCTTTCTTCTTCTTCTTCTTCTTATTCTTCTTCTTTTTCTTTCTCCTCCTCCTCCTCCTCCTCTTCTTCTTCTTCTTCTTCTTTTCCTTCATCTTTTCCTTCTTCTTCTTCTAATTATTTTCTTCTTCTCCTTTTTTCTTTTTCATTTTCCCTTCTTTTTTTCTTATTTTTTTTCTAACCTAACTAACTAACCTAATTGACCTAATAAACTAACTTAATAAACTAATAACCTAACCTAATGAAAAATAAAATTAACGTAATTACAAACTAACCAAATTAACCGAAACAAAAAACATAAAAAATAGAAAAAAGGGGTGACCAACGGTGGTACTCACCGGCGGGGGCGGTGGGGCGGTAGTGGCACCGGCCGGGGGGCGGCAGGGGCACTGGGGGTGATGGGGGTGCGACGGCCGTGCTCGGGTGGGCCGGGGCGGGGTGGGTGCCGGCGGTGCGGCGGTCGTGCTGGGGTGGGCCGGGGCGCGGTGGGTGGCGGCGGCGCTGGGGTGGGGTGGCGGCGGCGGCCCTGGGGTGGGGTGGAGGTTGCGGTGGAGAGAGAGGGGAAATATAGTTGGAGAGAGAGGAGGGGAGCGGGTGGGCAGGAGGAACGTTAGGGGTCCATCCCTTTGTCGTCTGCCGCGGACGGCAAAGGTAGTTAGGCAGACGACAAAGGGGTGGGGTGGGGCGGGGTGGGGTGGGGAGAGAGGAGAAGAGGTTTGCCGTCTGCCTGCACTACCTTTGTTGTCGGTTGACAGACGACAAAGAGGTGGCTGATGGCAAATAGGTTTTTTGCCATCAGCCATATCTTTACCGTCTGTTTTCTCAAAGCACAGGGCAAAGATGCGGCAGACGGCAAATAAATGAATTCCAGTAGTACCCCCTGGTCGCGCGTGGCAGGCTTGTGGGGCCCACAATGCTCCACCGCCTCCAAATCCAGCTCTATTTAGCCTCTTTCGTCCGGAAAAAAATAAAGGAGAAGAGTTCATCGCGTTTTACGATACGGAGGTGCCACCACCTCCTGTTCTTCATCTCGAGGGCAGATCTGGAGTCCATTCTGGGCTCCGAAGAGGGGAGATCGTCGCCATCGTCATCATGAACCTTCCTTCATCGCTAATTCCATGATGCTCTTCACCGTTCGTGAGTAATCTCATCGTAGGCTTGCTGGACAGTGATGGGTTGGATGAGATGTATCATGTAATCGAGTTAGTTTTGACGGAGATTGATCCGTAGTATCCACTATGTTCTGAGATTGATGTTGCTACTACTTTGCCATACTTAATGCTTGTCACTAGGGCCCGAGTGCCATGATTTCAGATCTGAACCTATTATGCTGTCGCCAATATATGTGTGTTCTTGATCCTATCTTGCAAGTTGTAGTCACCTACTATGTGTTATGACCCGGCAACCCGAGAGTGACAATAGCCGGAACCACTCCCGGAGATGACGATAGTATGAGGAGTTCATGTATTCACCAAGTGTTAATGCATTGGTCCGGTTCTTTATTAAAAGGAGAACCTTAAT
Source organism: Hordeum vulgare subsp. vulgare (assembly GCF_904849725.1). Lineage (NCBI taxonomy): Eukaryota > Viridiplantae > Streptophyta > Magnoliopsida > Poales > Poaceae > Hordeum > Hordeum vulgare. Next base: position 414,704,048 of record NC_058524.1, read on the forward strand.
ATCCTGTAGTTTCCATTAGGACCCCGCTGCCACGGGAGGGATGGACAATAGATGTCATGCAAGTTCTTTTCCCTAAGCACGTATGACTACATACGGAATACATGCCTACATTAGATTGACGACTGGAGCTAGTTACTTATCTCTCCGTGTTATAACTGTTGCATGATGAATAGCATCCGGCATAATCATCCATCACCAATGCAATGCCTACGAGTTTTTCCTACTGGTCCTTGCTATGTTACTTTGCCGCTACTGCTGTCACTTCTGCTACTGTTACTCTGTTGCTACTGCCGTTACTTTGCTGCTACTGCTGTCACTTTGCTGCTACTGGTTACTGTTGCTACTGCTGCTATCATACTACCTTTCTACTGATACTTTGCTGTAGATACTAAATCTTTCAGGTGTGGTTGAATTGACAACTCAACTGCTAATACTTGAGAATATTCTTTGGCTTCCCCTTGAGTTGAATCAATAAATTTGGGTTGAATACTCTACCCTCGAAAACTTTTGCGATCGCCTATACTTGTGGGTTATCAATGTATGTCTTGCACGTGTCTATCTGTGGTGACAATGGGATATTCATGTGAGTACTTGATGTATGTTTTGGTGATCAACTTGCGGGTTTGTGACCTCGGGAACCTATGCATAAGGGTTGGCACACGTTTTGACTCTCTGATAGAAACTTTGGGGCACTCTTTGAAGTTCTATGTGTTGGTTGAATAGATGGTTTTGAGATTGTGTGATGCATATCGTATAATCATGCCCACGGATACTTGACGTGACAATGGAGTATCTAGGTGACATTAGGTTCTTGGTTGATATGTGTCTTAAGGTGTTATTCTAGTACAAACTCTAGGATAGATTGAACAGAAAGAATAGCTTCGTGTTATTTTACTACGGACTCTTGAATAGATCGATCAGAAAGAATAACTTTGTGGTGGTTTCGTACTCGACAATAATCTCTTCATTTGTTCTCCGCTATTAGTTACTTTGGAGTGACTCTTTGTTGCACGTTGAGGGATAGTTATATGATCCAATTATGTTATCATTGTTGAGAGAACTTATACTAGTGAAAGTATGAACCCTAGGCCTTGTTTCCAAGCATTGCAATACTGTTCGTGCTCACTTTTACTACTAGTTACCTTGCTGTTTCTTTTATTTTCAGATTACAAAAACCTATATCTACCATCCATATTGCACTTGTATCACCATCTCTTCGCCGAACTATTGCACCTATACAATTTACCATTGCATTGGGTGTGTTGGGGACACAAGAGACTCTTTGTTATTTGGTTGAAGGGTTGCTTGAGAGAGACCATCTTCATCCTACGCCTCACGCGGATTGATAAACCTTAGGTCACCCACTTGAGGGAAAATTGCTACTGTCCTACAAACCTCTGCACTTGGAGGCCCAACAACGTCTACAAGAAGAAGGTTGCGTAGTAGACATCACCCCTCCCGACCCCTCAGGGCCGGCCCTGATTACTTGCTATGTATGCATGGCTCCGAGGGAGGAGATTCCACCGTGCAATTCAATCGGTAATTTCACCCTCAGTGTGCTTTAGGGTGCACCAAGAGCAAACGGACGTCCTCCCATTATCAAAATTACTCGAGGTCGCTTTCCATCCCCTTCGGTGAATTTAGCCCATAGCCTAGTGAAATGTTTGATGATATCGACCGTCACGACCTCTACGATGGCTTCCCGGCCTTCCCCTTTGTTGTTGACGCATTCAGTGGTTGGAGGCCACATGTCAGAAATCACGCTTGTAGGATATCTGCGTGGTACCTGGATTATTTTAGTCATCCCTCACTATCGCGCAAAAGAAGGTTGGAGGTGGAAATGACGTGAGGAGCATCGGCCGGAACGAGGCTAGTTCGTGTATGAGCGGGAGCAGGCGATAATTGGTGGGAGCGAGTAAGAAACTTAACAGGGAAGGGGTGGTCGTCGGAGATGTTCATTGCGGGGGGCTAGAGGGATGGTCAAGGTGGCGGCAACCATGGTAGTTGGGGGGGGGGGTCAATGGGAGGATGGTGTGGCAAGGCGGCGGTAGACGTCGGCCTTGAGGGCGGAGGGTGGCGGTTAGGGATGGATCGGCCGATGGCTATGTGAGCAAGAAGATGAATAAGAAATGGGTGGGGAGTAGGAAGAATATTTGGTCGATCATTCACAATCCAACGGCTACGAGTAAAAGTGTTTGATGACAAAATTAAGCAACTCGATCGAGCTGTCGAGAGTGAAATGCACGACCAACTTCTTCCCATCGACCAGTAATACTTTTCCCTTTTACAAAACCGGAAACCACACCTGTGCACGCTTTTCTTTCGAGTGGACGTTGTACAAAACATGTGGACGCTTGGTTAGATCCACCACGCCTAGTTGTTGTCTCCGAAGATAAAACAAGGAGTAGTACCAACACATATATACATTGGGTTGTCATCGTATTCCCGCCAGTGTTGTCTCGCTGAATCCAGCATGATTACTTTCTATGTATGCATTGCTCCAAGGGAGCAAATTTCACCCTGCAATTCAATCGGGAATTTCACACGTGGGTGTGCTTCAGGGTGCACCTAGAGCAAACGGACGTTCTCCCGTAATCAAAGTTACTCGAGGTCGCTTTCCATCCCCTCCCGTGAATTTAGCCTATAGCCTAGTGAAATGTTTGATTTTATCGACCCTCATGGCCTCTACGATGGCTTCCCGGCCTCCCCCTTTGTTGTTGATGCATTCAGTGGTTGGAGGCCACATGTCAGAAACCGCGCTTGTGCGATATCCGCATGGTACCTGGATTTTTTTTAGCCATCACTCACTACCGCACAACATAAGGCTGAAGGTGGGAATGAAATGAGGAGGATCGGCCGGAACGAGGCTAAGTCGTATATGAGCGGGAGTAGACAATAGTCAATGGGAGTGAGTAAGAAACTTAACATGGAAGGGGTGGTCGTTGGAGATGTTAGGGGGGAGGGGCGGTAAGGGGGTAGCGGCAAACATGCGAGTTGGGGGAGGTCGATGGGAGGGTGGGGTGGCAAGGCAGCTGTAGCCATGGGCCTTGAGTGCGGAGGCTGGCGGTTAGGGATGGATTGGCGGGCGCTACGTGAGCAAGAAGATGAATAAGAAATGGCTGGGGAGGAGGAATGATATCTGGCTGATCATTCATGATCCAACAACAGCTACGAGTAGAAGTGTTTGATGACAAAAATAAATTAGGTCCAACTACGAGGAATATGTACTCCGTTACAAGCAATATCTACTCCGTTATGAGCAACAACTACGAGGAGTATCTACTCCGTTACATATATTTAGAACGAAAACGCAAAGAAGTCCAACTTTAAATTAATAATGCTTACAAACTAGATAGAGTGACAACATAGTTTAACGAAATCACGGATAATTCAGATCTTACAAGACCGATGCCAACATAACGAGTCAATCAACATAACTTACTAACCTATATACCACCTAGCGATGACTATAATCATAGGAGAGAGTCAAAGGAGTGTCCTGGTCATAACCCCTTCTTCACCGGAGATGTACAAAACTAAGGCACCACAAGACCAGCACACAAGAACATCAATCATTGTCAATCAAATGGAAGCATAAATCGAAAGGATACAATGAGTATACAATTATCGTCAGCACCAAGGCACAAAACCTTCGCTCGACAACTCACCTGTGCCACCGTAAGGCCACCAGCAGGAGCGTGACGATGTTTGATCCCCAGAATTAGATCAAATCATCGTCCCTCCGAGAAAGAAGGAAGGCTATACCATGTCCAAATGGTTTAAGCTATTGTACCAGTGAACTTTGCAGCTAATTATTTATGGTGCTATTAAGCTCAACTGCAACGCACAACCCCAAATCCGTCCGTCCACGTTGGTTTGGCAGAAAGTGGACACAAACTGCAGCCCAGCGTGTGGGAGCACATGGAAAATGTTTGTTTTCGGTCCTCTTTTAACCCATTGCCACCTCAAGTTTGGGTCGCGTTTGTAGTGAAACGGACAAAGCATGGATGGGCGGGACGCACGCCCTTGTCCTCCCATGGCTCGCCCGTCGGGGCCACAACCCCTTTTCTTCCTCCCATTTCCCTGCTCTGCCGTCCGCCCCTCGCCATCGCCGCCGCTGCGCACGTCATCAACCTTACTTTGCCCATTGGTGCAACAACCCCCTTTTCTTCCTCCCCTGCCGTTGCTCCGCCCTCCGCCCGCGTCGTCCATCTTGCTGACTGCGAAGGGTCTCAACGTGCCCTTTCCGGCCGAGTCTCCACCACAACCATAAGGTGTTCGACACTTTGCTCGCAAGATACCATGGACATCAAGGATGAGTATTTCTTTCACAACTTAATTTATTCATCGAATGATTCATTCTCGGACGACGAGGACATAGTGGTGGCGGCATTGGTCGTCCATGACCACATCAGTAGGATGTGGCCTCGGTTCAGGGGATCAATCCCCGGCCATGCTCTCGCCTTGAACCACAATAGTGATAAAAGTCATGACCTCCTCTAGTTCGATTACTTTGAGAGAACCGCACTCTAGAAACCGCATCAATTCCGTTGACGCTTCTCAATGAGGAGGTGATACGTCTCAAACGTATCTATAATTTCTGATGCTACATGCTTGGTTTCTACCATTTGTTCTATGTTTTTATTATGGTTTTATGATTTATTGGGACTAACCTATTAATAGTCTTAAAATTTCACAAGTTCTTGTTTTACAATTTTATGTATAGGGATTAATTGAAAATTGGCGAAAAAACGCAAAAGAAGCCTTGTTCGAGGACTCTCACTTCCCTCAAATCTATTCACCAACAGTTTTTCGAGAGCATCAGTTTGACTCCTGAAGAAGGCATAAAATGGGAAACTTTAAAACTAAAAACGTGTGGGGAATTTTATGGCATTGATTCTGGACTAGCAATTTGTTTAAAACGGAGTTCAAATGCGATCTCTATACCCTTTTTACTGGGAGGAAAATATCTGATTACGGGCTTACGAGAATTGATGACGTGATTGAGTCCAACTCTTACCATATTTGATGTGTTCGGTCAAGCCATAAGTTTGTGGACTCATGGGGCTGTGAGGAGTCCCTAGGAAGTTTCTAGAGGTTTTCAAGAGACATTGGATTGAGGGTCCATCCATCAGAGGGTCATAAAGCACCACGGAAGCACATATGAGAGGAAAACCCTAATTACGAAGCAGCCACCAAAAGCCACGAATTTGTATCTCCCTTGGCAGTTGCTAAGACGGGGAGAGGCTCCTCCATTTCAGCACCAAGACCAAGGAATAAGGGGGCCAAGGGGCCACCGCCCGTCGCCAGCCCCGTGGCCGCTACCGTCGCCGATGTCGTGGCCGCCATCTCCTCCATCTCTGCGGGGTTGTACCTCTCCATCAACAACTCTCTCTTTTTCACCATGATAATGTGTGAATAATCCTCCACGGGGCTGAGGGTATGTACTAGTAGCTATGTGTTTGATCTCTCTCTCTCTCTCTCTCTCTCTCTCTCTCTCTCTCTCGTGTTCTTGAGATGTCACGATCTTGATATATCACAGGCCTTGTTAATATAGTTGGATCATATGGTGTTTGTCCCTTGCTATCTTAATGTGATGAATTGAATCTTTGTCCTTGAGATCTCCTTATATTGGATTGAATATTTTGGTTTGATAACACTTGATGTATGTCTTGCGTGCAGATACCCGTGATGACAATGGGGTATTCAACTGATTCACTTGATATATGTTCTTGCATCAACTTACGGATTCCGGTCACCTTGGGGATCTATGCATATGGGTTGATTGCACGTTTTCATACTACATTCTCCGATAGAAATCCTGGATTACTCTTCGAAGTTCTTTGTTTTGGACTGTATATGATGAATGTGAATTTGTTTTATGCATGTTGTATAATTAGCCCACTGATACTTGAGGTGACATTGGAGTATCTAGGTGACATTAAGGTTGATTGATATGTATCATGGGTGTTTTTCTAGTGCGAACTCTAGGGCTGTTTGTGACACCTATAGGAACAATCCATAAGATTGATCATAAAAGAATAACTTTAAGGCGGTATGCTGCCTACAACAGTTTCATGTTATGTTCATCGCTTATAGGAACTTTGGAGTGATTCTTTGTTGCATGTTGAGGGATGATACGTCTCCAACGTATCTATAATTTATGAAGTATTCATGCCATGTTTATAACAATTCTACATGGTTTTCGTATGATTTGAATGTAACTAACCCGGACTGACATTGTTTTCAGCAGAACTACCATGGTGTTGTTTTTTTATGTAGAAATAAAAGTTCTTCAAATGCAACGAAACTTTTTGACTATTTTTTTGGAGCAAAATAGGCACTAGAAGTTTTGTGAGAGGATCAGAAGGTGAAGGAGGTGGCCACTACCCACCAGGGAATGCCACAGGCCTTTCTCCTGGGCTAGTGGGTAGTGGGCACCTCGTGGCCCATCTTGACGTGAGACCGACGCCAAAAATTTCTTTAAATATAGGAACCCCTAGAAATAACCCTAGATGATAAGTTCCACCACCGCAAGCCTCTGTAGCCATGAAAAACCAACCGGGAGCCCTTTCCGGCACCCTGCCGGAGGGGGAGATCATCACCGGAGGCCAAATTCATCATCCATACGGCCACCACGATGAGCAGGGAGTAGTCCATCCTCGGGGCTTAGGGTTTGTATGAGTAGCTATGTGTTTAAATCTCTCTCTCTCTCGTGTTCTTGAGATGGCACGATGTTAATGTATCATGGGCCTTGTTAATATAGTTGGATAATATGGTGTTTCTCCCGCTCTATCTTGTTGTTATAAATTGAGTTTTCCCTTTGAGATTTCGTTTTATCGGATTAAATACTTTTATGGGTTTGAGAGCACTTGATTTATGTCTTGCTACGAATACCCGTGGTGACAATGGGGTATCATATTGATTCACTTGATATATGTTTTGGCACACAACCCTACAAACAAGTTCTTCTTGTGTTCTCCGCTAGATAGGAATTTTGGAATGATTTTTTATCGCACGTTGAGGGATTATTATGTGGTCCAATTATATTAGCATTGTTGAGAGATTGCACTAGCAAAAGTACGGACGCTAGGCCTCATTTTCAAGCATTGCAATGTCGTTTGTGCTATGTGTTATGAATTGCTACCTTGCTGTTTTAATTTATTCAGATTATAAAATATATTTCTACCATCCATATTACACTTGTATCACCATCTCTTCCCAGAACTAGTGCACCTATACAATTTACCATCGTATTGGGTGTCTTGGGGACACAAGAGACTCTTTGTTATTTGGTTGCAGGGTTGTTTGACAAAGATCATATTCATCCTATGCCTCCCACAGATTGATAAACCTGAGGTCATCTGCTTGAGGGAAAATTGCTACTGTCCTACAAAACTCTGCGCTTGGAGGGCCAACACGAGTCTACAAGAATAAAGTTGCGTAGTAGACATGAAGCTCTTTTCTGGCGTCGTTGCCGGGGAGGTGAGTGCTTGAAGGTATATCTTTAGATCTTGCAATTGAATCTTTTAGTTTCTTGTTTTATCACTAGTTTGGTTTTATAAAAAGGAAATTACAAAAAATGGAATTGAGGTGGTCCCATATTGTTCATCTTTATAATGTCTTTTGTGAAAATGATGGTTCGGAAAATTGTGCCTAGTTGCTAGAGGAAGAATTTACGAAAATGCTTAATGTGAAATCTTTGAATGATGAGCATGATAGCAATATTCTTGATATGAATTCTATGAATATCCATGATGCTAATGATATGCAAAGCCACAAGCTTGGGGATGATATGTTTGATGAAGATGATATTTTTTGTCCCCCAAGTTTTGATGAGAAATTTTATTACGAAATTTATTATGATGATGGCATGCCTCCTATTTATGATGATTATACTGATGGAAGTGGGTTTGGAAGAGTGTCAACTCTAGGTACTAATGATCTCACTATTTTAGAGGGTGCTCAATCTTTTCATAATGATAAAAGTGGATTTGGTGAGGTCATGACTATATTTAGTGATGAGTCCACTATTTTGAAAGAGGCTTCAATTGACTATGACAACAAAGTTGCTATGTGTGATGATTATGGTGATGACAAGTATGCCATAAATAATAATGATAAACATGAAACTTGTCATCATGATTTTAATTTTCATCTGGATTATATCAATCAAGTATCTCGTGATAGTTATTTTGTTGAGTTTGCTGCCACTACTATGAATGATAAGAATTCTGTTTGCGTGGGTAGTAATAAAAATTATATACTTGTGCATCATGAAAGGAATGCTTTATGTGACAGTTATATTGTTGAATTCCTTCATGATGCTACTAAAAATTATTATGAGGGACGAACATATGCTTGTAGGAATTGCAATAATATCAAGTTTCCTCCCTATGTGTTCAAAGTTTTAAAGTAATGCTTGTTTTACCTTACTATGCTGGTTGGTTCTTGCTACAATAAATTGTTTGCTTGCACAGTACCTATGCATAGGAAGTGGGTTAGACTTAAATGTGGTTGTCATGTGCTTCATGATGCTCTCTTAATTGCATGTTTCGATTACTACTTTTTTTATGTGAGCATCATTCAAATCATCATGCCTACCTAAAAGGCATTAAAGAAAATCGCTTGTTGGAAGATAAATCAATAATTATACTTTCTGTTTTTTAGTGTTCGCATGATTAAGGTACTGTAGTAATCATGTTTTATAGATTTTATTTCAGTAAAGTGCCAAGTAAAGCCTTTGGGATAGTATGGATATTTACTTGTTTGATTGTGAGCAAAAACAGAAACTTTTATGTCCAGTGCATAATTTATAAGATTTCAGTGGAGCATTAAAAAATTATGAAATTTTTACGCAGTTATTTTATGCAAATTCTCTACGTTTCCATAATTTTTAGAGTCATGGAAGTTTGTTTTTGATGAATATCTTCACACAGTATTTTGTTTTTCATAGATTCTGTTTTGCATGCATAGTGTGTTTGTTTTAGTGTTTCCATAGCTTATATTGAGTGATATAAACTATGGGAATGATATAGTACAGTAGGAATCATGTGAGAACAATTATTAATCTTGTCTTGTCATTACTTAAGTGAACGATCTATATTTATCATACTAACCCTTCTCACGAAGTTCCGTTAAGTTTTGTGTGATTGAAGTTTTCCAGTTTTCGGTGAGATACCAATATGAGGAGAATAAGGAGCAAAAATAAAATAATCTTGGAGATGACCAAGGCACCCCAAGGTAATATCCATGGAATACTCAAGCGTCTAACTTGGGGATGCCTCGGAAGGCATCCCCTCTTTCATCTCCAACATTCTCGATATATCTTACTTGAAGCTATATTTTTATTCATCACATGATATGTGTTTTGCTTGAAGCAAGATTTCATTTTGTTTTTCTCGGTTAGATTTTATTTATAATCTTATTTTTCAATAAGAAGTTTCAAAATTTCCTTTAGAATGCTTGAATTGCATGTGCGATGTGTGCTGTACAAAAACATAAACTTATGATGTAGTATTTGAATTATCATATTTTACTAAAACTTGGAAAGTTTCTGAAATTTTTACAGAGTACGTGCATACAAATTAGTTATTATTTCCTAAGTTTTCAGAATTTTGTGAGATATATAAGTGCAAGTTGTATGTAGATTTCTACAGTCTGTCCTGTTTAGACAGATTGTTGTCATGGTTTTGTTATCTATTTATCCTATAGTTTCCATAGCTTATATTGGTAGATATAAATTGTGAAATGATAGAATACAATGCCTAATGTTTGAAAATTATTATGCAACTTATCTTGTAAGTATATAAAGAGTTTATTTATGCTTATGTGCACTAACCTATCTCACGAGTTCTTTTCAAGTATTGTGTGGACGAAGTATTTGAGACTTAGGTGAAAACCGGATATGAGAGGATTGAACGAGATACAAAATATCAAGCTTGTGTATTTCCAATGCACCCAACTAAATATTTCAAGAAGTCTCAAGCATCTAAGCTTGGGGATGCTATGCATCCCACCTCTCTTCATCAACAACTATCGGTTAGTCTATGTTGAGCCTAAATTTTTATTTGTCCACATGACATGTGCTATTCTTGGGGTGAGTTTTTATTTAGTTTGTTGTTTGAAATAAAATATCAAATCTGTAAATATTTATTGAGATAGAGTCCTCACATAGCTACTTAATTGTTTGACTACTCATTGATCTTCACTTATAGTTTTTGAGAGTAGTTTGATTGAATTGCTCTAGTACTTCACTTATATCTTTTTGAGCACGGTGGTGCTGTTATTTTGATGAAATATGCTCTCATGCTTCACTTAGATTATTTTGAGAGTTAGTAGAAACTTTTAAAAAATTCTCTCTTGCTTCACTTATATTATTTTAAGAGTTTAAATTTTTAAAGAAACTCATGCTCTCGTTCTTCACTTATATTTGTTCGAGAGCTCGTTATTAGCAATGGCAATTTGATTTTAACGAAATTGGTCCCGAAGTGGTAGATATCCAGGGGATATATAATAAAAACTTTCATGAAGATCTTTGTATGTTAAACTTGATTGTTTGCAATAGTATTGCGATATGAAGATAGTGATATGTGAGTTGTGTTGATGAGTAATTATGCTTTTGTGAGAATATTGGTGTTAAGGTTTGTGGTTCCCTATGCATGCACATGATGTCAATAGTTATGCTATGAAATTATATCCTACTTGTGTTGCATTATTCGGTGATAGTTATGTTTAACCTTCGCTTATGATGGTTTTTGTTCCTTGGTTGGGCACTTTTCAATCTATTTGCTAGCCTTCACTTGTACGAAGCGGGAATGCTGCTTATGCATCCCAATCCTAAACCCAAACTTGTGTCAAATGAGTCCACCATACCTACCTATATGCGGTATTTCGTTGTCATTCTAAGTAAATCCTAAACCCAAATGTGCCAACTCTAATGTTCAAAATAAACTTTTGTGTGTGTGTGTGTGTCCGTACCGCTCATGAAGCGGCGAGGGCTGGTAGGTATCTTCCATGTTAAATAGGTTATTCTCGAAATGAGTGTTCGTTCAATTGTCATTGCACGACAGTATGGCGGTAATAGGGATGCCCAGACCCGAAATGCATTGTGTTGGTATGGACGGTACCCATGGATGCGGATAGCCATGGAGTGTGAAAGAATGGTGGAAAAGAAATAAACTTTATTTTCAGTTTGGAAACCGCCTATGATTTGTTTAGCATGGAAGATATTGGGAACTCTTAGTCATTTTTGTTGAAAAGAAAAGCATGCCACCCAAAAAAATCTATCTTTTTTTTCTTTGATCTCTAGCACCCTACGAATCTCTGCTTCCCTCTGCGAAGGGTCTATCTATTTACTTTTATGCAAAAACAATTATTTGAGTCTCCAACTTCTCTTATAAAGCACCAACTACGGAACACTATTATCATACTTGAGCATTGGATGTAGCTAATATTTTGGTGTGTTGCATGAATGGATCAATGATTGAGCATGATGGGCTAGGGATAGAGTTCTTTAGCATTGATATTTCGAAAGACTTTGTTGCTTGTTGATATGCTTGAGTATTAAAGTTTTCATGAACATCATAGACTATTGCTTTGAATCATTCAAGACCAAATGTCCATGCTACAAAAGAAAAGAGTATATGATTAATATGATAGTTAGCATTCCACATCAAAATTTCTGTTTTCAATTGCTACCTTATCATGATGAGTTTTATGAGAAAGAGTTGCTGTTATGATGCTAGGAGAAGTGAACAAAATTTCATTGATCAAACTTATGCACTATGCTAGCTTTCACACTTCATAAATTATTTCTTTTTTCATTTACCTACTCGAGAACAAGCAGGAATTAAGCTTGGGGATGCTGATATATCTCCAACGTATCTATAATTTACGAAGAATTCATGCCATGTTTATAACAATTCTATATGGTTTTGGTATGATTTGAATGGAACTAACCCAGACTGCTGTTGATTTTAGCAGAACTTCCATGGTGTTATTTTTGTGAAGAAGTAGAAGTTCTCCAAATGTAACGAAACTTTTTGACTATTTTTTTTGGGAAAAAGGCACTAGAAGCTTCATGGAGGGACCAAAAGGTGAAGGAGGTGGCCACTACCCACCAGGGCGCACAACAGGCCTTGCACATGGGATGGTGGGTAGTGGGCACCTCGTGGCCCATCTTGACGTGAGACCAACGCCAAAAATTCCTATAAATACAGAAATCGCCTAAAATAATCCTAGATGACAAGTTCTGGTGTTCCAATCCTCTCTAGCCACGAAAAACCAATCGACGACCCCTTCTGGCACCCTGCAACAGGTGGAGATCTTCACCGGAGGCCATCTTCATCATCCCCATGGACACCATGAAGAGAAGGGAGTAGTCCACCCTCGGGGCTCGGGGTTTGTACCAGTAGCTATGTATTTAATCTCTCTCTCTCTCTCGTGTTCTTGAGATGGCACGATCTTGATGTATCACGGGCCTTGTTAATGTAGTTGGAACATATGATGTTTCTCCCGCTCTATCTTCTTGTGATGAATTTATTTTTCCCGTTGATATTTCGTTTTATCAAATTGAATAATTTTATGGATTTGAGAGCACTTGATTTTTGTCTTGCTATGAATACCCATGGTAACTGATATAGCACTTGATAGCGGGTGTCCGAATCTTTCGGTGAGATGCCACTTGATAGTGGCGAGGCTATCCACTTGATATAGGCGAGGGTCCCGATCTTTTGATGTGATGATAACTATCAATTTGGTGGAGACGACTTTGACGATCAAACTACAAACGTGCACGACGTTGCGCCTTAGCAATCGCTAAACCAACTCCAAGAGGTTATTGACCACGCCGGAGCACGATCAACCTGACTACGAAGGTCTATTCCCGCAAGCAATCGAAGAACAAGCAATAATATGATATTGCAATCTGAATATTGCGAATGTATACAAAGTATTGATAAGGGTGGGGATCCGAAAGCGGTCTTAGTCTGGTCGTTGGACAGAAACAAAGTATACGAAGTTGCAATGGCTAACTTTTAACTAAACAAATCCCAAGCAAAAAGCTACTAGGTTGATCTACTTATACAGGAGCAAGGGGTGGTGGCCAAGGAGGTGGGAGGACATACCAAGACAGCCTAAAACTAACCCTAGGTCGTACAAGGCCTATGGGCCCAAGTGGAGGTGGTGCAACACCTTTGGACTTATTGTTTGACTCGAATTCTGGTGCAACGTCATTTTGTTTGGTTGAGATCTCCACGCTCCTGACGAATTTTAAGGTGATTCTAATTGGGCCTGAAATCCAGTAAAATCTACTTTGCATCCCAAAACGAATCATGCAATTCGGAGTCCGTATGAAAAAGTTGAAGACGTTTTGGTACAGGTATGTGTGTGCAGTCCAAATTTGAGTCCAGAACGTGAAAGACTTGGACTCTATTTTCTCTTGGGCTAAAAGTGACGTGAGAGAACTTCTTGAACAACAACTGACTATTTCCTTTGACATGGGAGGACCTCTTGAATAGCATCCAACCATTTACTCTTCCCTTGTCATCACACGTGATTCATACAAGTGTTCCGCCATGCTACTGCAACAAAAGACCTTCCAACGGCGCGAGAAACAAGCGTGCTGATGGGAGACTATTCTTGTCTTGATACTCCTGAGCAACGACACCAGGAATCCTTCTGCTACGGCTACGCCTTTAGGGACTTCCTTGGAAAATATGCAAAGGATTCCCCCCGTGACCTTGGAGCCTTGCGTTGGTGTGCCCTCGAAGCGGAAAGGGTGATGTAGCACATCGGCGGTAAGTATTTCCCTCAGTTTTGAGAACCAAGGTATCGATCCAGTGAAGGATTATCACAAGTACCTGCACAAACACAAAGAGCTTGCACCCAACGCTATGAAGGGGTTGTCAATCCCTTATAGATTGTTTGCCAAGTGAGAACTAAAAGCAAAAAAGAAACAAAGCAACGTAAAAACCGAAAGTGGAAATGATAGGTGTGAATAGACCTGGGGGCCGTAGTGTTCACTAGTGGCTTCTCTCATGAAAGCAAGTAGACGATGGGTGAACGAATTACTGTTGAGCAATTGATAGAACCGCGCAAAGTCGTGACGTTATCAATGGCAATGATTATATCTATATGCATCACGTCCAAAACAAGTAGACCGATACTTTCTGCATCTACTACTATTACTCCACACGTTGACCACTATCGAGCATGCATCTAGTGTATTAAGTTCATGAGATGAGTGTAACGCCTTAAGCAAGATGACATGATGTAGATGGACAACCTCATATCTACGATAAAAGCCCATCTTGTTACCCTTGATGGCAACAACATGATGCGTGCCTTGCTGCCCCTTCTGTCACTGTGAAAGGTCACCACACGGTATGAACCCAAAACCAAGCACTTCTCCCATTGCAAGAATCGTAGATCTAGTTGGCCACACAAAACCCAAGACTCGGAGAGACTTACAAGGATATCAAATCATGCATATAAGAAATCAACTAAGATTCAAATATATATCATAGATAATCTGATCACAAATCCACAATTCATCGGATCTCGACAAACACACCGCCAAAGAGGATTACATCGGATATATCTCCATGAAGATCATGGAGAACTTTGTATTGAAGATCCAAGAGAGAGAAGAAGCCATCTAGCTACTAACTACGGACCCGTATGTCTGAACTGAACTACTCACGAGTCATTGGAGGGGCGATGATGTTGATGAAGAAGCCCTCCAACTCCAAAGTCCCCTCAGGCGGGGCACCGGGAAGGGTATCTAGATGAGATCTCGCGGAAACGGAAGCTTGCGGCGGCGGAAAAGTGTTTTCGTGGATGCCCTATTTTTTTCTAGATTCATAGGGAATTTATAGGCCAAATACCTAGGGCAGGGGAGTGCCAGGGCGGCCACAAGCTTGGTTGCCGCGGCCTCCCCCCTGGCCGCGGCAACAGGGCTTGTGGGCCCACTGCCTTGGCCCTCAAGCTTTCCGATCTTCTTCCATTCTGGAAAAATTTATTTTGGGGATTTTATTCCGTTTGGACTCCGTTCCAAAATCAGATCTGAAAAGAGTCAAAAACACAGAAAAAACAGGAACTGGCGCTTGGCACTGAATTAATAAGTTAGTCCCAAAAAAGATATAAAAGGTAAACAAAACATCCAAAGTTGACAAGATAACAGCGTGAAACCATCAAAAATTATAGATACGTTTGAGACGTATCAGGCCATTCTGCATTTAGGCATAAAATAAAAACAGGTGAAGTATTTTTGTTCCGGATAACATAAATAAATTATTGCGTGAGTTTTATCAGAAATCACCTCAAATAAATACGCATATGCAATGATTGTGATAATATCAAAGGTAGTCATGTCCTCATTATCCCCCCCTTTTTGAAAATAAAGTCGTCCTCGGCGCTGCTTAATCTGAAATTTGGCTAGCAAAAGAGACAAGGTGTACATGTTGTATATGTATATGTCATCCATTTTTACTTCCCTTGGTTTTTGCACTTATGACACATGTATACATGAGTAACTTTCATATTTTATGAAATATAAAGTTAAAATATTATCACAAGAAGTAGAAAGCATGAAAATATTGCAACTTAGTTTGCACATATAAGTGAAGCTCTTATTTATATCAAAAGGTTGACAATGCTCATCACTATACCATCCCAACATTGGTGAGGAAAATTGAATTGTTTCAAATGTACAATGCTACAACAGGCTGAACTAAGCAATCATGCAACATGTCATTTGACATAGAATCATCACCAAGATTGGAGGTCATATCAAAATGATTAAACATTGGCACAATTATTTTCAAACATATTTAATCCAAATTTGATTTATTTCCTTTTTCACATGGTTCTTTCTCAACAATAGTTAATTCAATGGGTGCACTCAAAATTGTTGATATTGCAGTTGTTTGAGCACACGGCAAAGTCAAATCATCAACATAGTTCTCTAAAATAGGTGGTGTGATCAAAGTAAGGTGGCTCATCAGAGGGTACATTGCAATTGACAAGGCATTCATCATACTCATGTGGAGGTGGAAGATAGGTACCTTTTTCATTACCTCTTATGATCAACTCTGATGATGTAGGCACTCTGGATGGTAACATGTCACATGGTGAAGGTGATGTATCCCTCACAACAATTGATGTGGTTGTCATCGTACTCCCATTAGTTGAAGGAACAACCATATAAACTCTTGGAATAAGCACCTTGCGCTCGTTCTCCTTGTGGGGAATACATCGTTTTATTTCCTGTTCAGCTTTGCAAGCAAGACGAAACAAACGATCCATAGGATAACGCTTTTCATGAATTAGTATCTCCTGAATATCATGGTTTAACCCTCCCCAAAATCTATCCATAAAATCTTCTTCACTTTCTTCTAATGAGGAATGCAACAAGGTTGTTTGTAAATCATCATAATATTTTGTTACGGTGTCACTACCTTGTTTTAAATGTTGTAGCTTTTTAATCATGCCATGAGTATAATAAGTAGGAACGAATGCGTGTCTCATGGCAAGTTTCAAATCATACCAAGTAGTAGGTCGATAATCAGTGTGTAACCGACAATATTCGCGCCACCAAACCGAAGCATAACCGGTGAAAGAACCAACCGCGACCTTAACTTTCTTATGTTCAGAAAAATTATGGGAATCATATATATCATTTATTTCAAATTCCCATTCAATGTATAAAGCAGGTCTAAAACGGCCATTAAATCATGGTATAGAAACATTAACCTCATGATGTGCATTTGTATCTCTCTGCACCTCTCATAACAGTTGTTGTGGTGGCACGTCTCCCACGATCGAAGAAGCCCATGGACTGACAACTCTGGATCCGGTCATGACTAGTAGAAACAAGAAACAAAAATCCAAGAATATTGTTCCTAGGAACTACGAGGATGTGGTGGTAAAACGCTCACAGTAAAGCAAATATCAATGTCTTACAAATTCTTACCATGTAGCAGGCGGTGACCAGCAACCGACGGTGTCAATATCTCCGAAGATTGAGTAAAGCTATTACCACGTAAACGTATGTATACACAGTATAGAAATATGTGGAGCTAGGAAGGCTTAATGTATAGTAGCAAAAGATTACCAATAATCAATTCAGATATGCAATGCTGAATAAACACTCAACGACGGTACTGTGTTGGTCCTAGGCTAGACCATACTAGAGATGCGAGCCTAGAACACTAATGGAGTCACGTCAAATCACAAATAGCAGCAATGGATGATATGAAGTTGCTCTGGATAGGAAGATATAAGTGAAGATCACAATGGCAGTAAAGATAGTGATGATAAATGACCCCAAGCAGGATAAACCAAAACTATCTCTAAAACTTCCTTCTTGAAATTATGTGAAATTTCTGATATTTTTTCTCAAGAATGCTACTGACTCAAGCTTTCGAATGCAAAAATAATCACTCAATTCTGAGATCGTATGAGGACTCAAAATATTCGGAAACTGAACTCAAAAATAGTGTCAAATTGTGTTCCTGACGTTCGGAGGGCAAAAATTCCTATTTAGAAGCCGATTTGGAGGTGACAATAATGAATAATCTTGATCAGCTATTCAGATGTGGCTCGTCAATAGCTCGAATTTGAGTACTCGCGGAGCCAAAACGGACATCGTATGAGGAAGATACACCTGTTTTACTAAACAGTGCACAAAAGAGTTTTCAATGCGAATTCACATACGGGATTGACTCTAGATAGATCCGAAATTTGTATTTTTTTTCTCTTCTCTCTTTTTTTCTCTCACTTTTTTTCTCTTTTTTTTGCTCTCACTTTTTCTTCTCTTATCTCGAACAACCAATTAATATGCAGATTGGATCAAGCACAGATGCGAATGACCTCAAGTATGATAATGACACTGAACATATGAAGCACATGGTGTATATTGATGGATGGTGGTGGGCGACAACGGAAGGGATGACAGCGGCGTGGTGGTGGTATATGGCAGCAACGATGAAGGTGGTGCAGCGGCGGCGTGAAAACTTGTGAACAGAACTCGAAACTCTAAAAGACTAGACGCTAAGACCAGCAACTTGACACGACGATGCAACCGATAATTCAACTATGCAAGCACGAAAAAGAAAATTGCAAAGGCTCAGACTGGCTTGGACAAAGGATGACTAGATCTAACTCTTTTTTTTGGTATTTTCTTGGGTAATAGGTAAGAAAAATAAATCTAATATAGGGATAACTCGAAATTCTCACCGAGCAACCTGAAAACTGATACCACTTGATAGATGCGAGGGTCCCGATCTTTCGATGAAATGGTGGCTATCGATTTTGTGGAGATTGTCATGGTTTTGTCACGACAGATGTCCTCGTGAAAGGACTTAGTATGGGAACCATCGCACTTTGGTGGCGACTCAAAGGGGTTGAACAGGAGGAATGCGGCGGGTTACCCAGGTTCGGCCCCTCGCGTGGAGGTAATAGCCTACGTCCTGCTTGGCGTGTATTGATGTGGATTCGATTACAAGAAAGGCGTAACTCGCCTTACCTAGCACTCGATGATTTCTAACCTATCTATCCCCCTTCAGACTCGCCTTTATATATAGGTCGAGGCCTTAGGGCTTTTACAAGAGTCCCTTCCTCTTTACAAATCGTGACCACCGCGGTCTCTGAGTCGCCGTCTTGCAAAACCCAGAGACCTTCCATAAATCATAACCATCTTGCGACCTTGAACCGCCCAGGCTGAGGCCCAACTAGCCCTAAAGGATGAATCGCCTTACTAGTACCCCGGCCCATATTGGGCGGGTCACTTAATAAGCAATATCCCCAACATTAGGCCCCAAATTGACTTGAATCTTCATGCCAATGCTTCTGTTCTAGTTGAAGGTGATTCACTCCTTTGTGTTCCTCCATACGCCAGAAATTTTAACTCGCCAACTGGTACCGAAAAAAGTCTTTGAGCCGCCAATGCATTTCCCGTCAGCACTTTCCTTAGCCCTCGATTTTCGGGAAATTTAACACAATCCCAACGGATCTTTTAGTGCATCATTATCCCAAAATTTTCGGACGTCATCATGGCGAATCTTTTATTCCCAAACGGTTCCCGCTCACGGCGCCTCGATTCCAGCGCCCGTCCTGATAAATAGGCGGAAGGGACAGGGCTGACACTGGCCACCTACCAGTCTCGTCAGTCCCCCCCCATTATCGCAACAGAAAACCGCACCGCTTCCCGAGGGTTTCGCCACCGGCCGCAACCTCCGCCCCCGTTCGAGGAGCTCCAGCGCCGCCCGCAAGCCATCGCCGTCGTCGAGCTTCGCACCTTGGTCACTCCGTCCGCCATTATTATCCATCGCACCATCACCGACAACCTCGCCGTTCGCCCCGAGCTCCGCCGCCGCCGAAGGCCTCTTCGTTCGTCGGGACCCCCACGCTTCCCCGACAATCTTCGTCACCGCCGGTCTTCTTCAACCGGGAGCATCAGGTTAGGTCCTCGTCCCCCCTCTTAGGAGTAGGTTCATTCTTTGCTCTTATCTTCCCCATGGCCGTAGCTTTGAAGCTTTCCGCTCGTAGTCGTTTATCTCCCTCGAATCCATGAGCCCGAGCGCCGCTAGGGTAGCCAGTGCTTCGAATAATTTTAACCACTCGCTGTTCTTGCGATTTTCTGAATACAATACCTTCTCCAAACGAGGGGCATTAGCTGATAATATATTGTTCAGGGTCAGCCGTATTCGTAGGTCCTATATCTGTTCGGCAGATCCATTCCTCATTCATTGTTTGTAAAAAACTGTTTGTAACCTTCGTCCCCCCTTATTGCTTCAGAACGAGTAGACCTTACTATCCACAGTAATATTGCCTTTGGAAATAGCCCTGCTTTAATAAGTCGCCACATCAACCCAACCCGGCCCCTTAGTCTGGCGGGTTAATATGAACTGATCCTGACTCACACAGTAGATGTTCGAGACATGTAATACCATACTTCTACCTATTTGTAGCATGGGTGCCGTTTTCAAGAGCGATTGGCTTCCTACCAAAGTTGATGACGCTGTTCTAGCTAATTACGTGAAAGCCGGCTGTTTGGATCCTCAAGATGTCATTGGATGGCGCACCGGGTTGGGAGAAGATCTCCCCAACCCCAAAGAAGGGGAAATAGTAGTCTTTGTGGAACACTTGGAACGGGGCTTTAAGCCGCCCGGATCTAAATTTCTTAGGGACGCTTTGACCTTCATGAATGTCCGACTCCAGGATTTGGGACCCAATTCCATAAGCAACTTGAGTCAGTTCCAAGTCCTTTGCGAAGCTTATCTGCAGATCGAGCCTTCCGTTCCCCTATTCTGGCACTTTTTCCATTTGAATCGCCAGACGGAATTCCACAATGGCCCCAGTTTGGAACTCGGCGGTGTCAACGTCCAGCGCTGTAGGGACAGTCCGTTTCCTTCACTCACCATGCCTAGCCATCCCAAGGGCTGGGGTGAATCTTGGTTTTATTGTAAAGAAACGTCCCCCGCTGGTGAGAACAAACTTCTGGGCTACAGGCCAACCCGCCTTCCAATTAACTTCAAGCTCCCCGACAAGCTCACCAAGGAAGAAGAGTCGGAGTTCATCCCAATTCTGTGTGAACTGAGATCCCTGACGAACAATGGTCTTACCGGGGTTGACCTGATCTGCTGCTGGGTCGAATGGCGGATTCTTCCTCTGAGCCGCCGAGATTGTCTAATGTGTGAATTTGACGGCACTTTGGACCATCCCCAATGCTACTTTCACACAGCATTAACGGAGAAAGACATCGTCGCCATCATCAAAAAACTAACCGGCGAGCCCGCAGGAAAGTGCGGCCAAATCGGCCTTAAGCCCTTCTGCAAGATCAACCCGGCGCCCAAGGTAACCAAAGCTGACCCGCCCTTGATTTTTATTCCTTCTGTTTTATTGTCATTATAACTTCATGCCATATATCTTTTCCAGAAAGGCGACAAGTTCTGGTCTAGGTGACCCAAAAAACAAGCCATGAAGACTGCTAAGCCGCCCTCCAAGAAAAACAAGGGCAAAGGTAAATCTGCTGCGGCCGAGCCATCTGAAGTCGACGAATCTCAAGCCGGCGACGCACTTTCAAAGGTACAAATCCGTC
Organism: Hordeum vulgare subsp. vulgare; assembly: GCF_904849725.1. Lineage (NCBI taxonomy): Eukaryota > Viridiplantae > Streptophyta > Magnoliopsida > Poales > Poaceae > Hordeum > Hordeum vulgare. The sequence continues at coordinate 414,725,151 of NC_058524.1, forward strand.
CCCTTTTTACTCGCCACTTATTACTTTTGACCTCTTATTCATATCTCCCATTCTTCTTGTAACAGAATGAAGATAACGAAAGCCAAGAGGACTCCGTCGAGGTAATTTCTATTTCCTCCGATTCATCTCCTTCCCCGCCTAAGCCGGCCCGGCGAATATGTGGGAAAGTCCCCTTCTCACATCCAGATGCCCATTTGGACCCAAATTTCTTATTGAAGAGAACACAGCACGCCTCAAACCGGAAGACACGAAGTCACTCCGGCGATCTAATATCTGGCTTGCCAGCCACAAACAAAAGAAAACCAAGCGAGGTACCCCTTTTTTATATAAGAACAACCATTGTCCTTGCTGCTTTGGATTACATCTGCAACCCGCCTGCATTATTAATGTATAATTCCTGCAGAATTCTCCCCCTTCTTCCGGCCACTCAGCAATGTCAACACTTCCACCAATGATTCGAGTTCTGGGGTAAGTCTTTGGCCTTGACGTTTTGAGAATAATGATCTTTTTCAATTCCTTAACACGTTTACCTCCTCTGGTTAGGGCACAAGCCAAAAAAAGGAAAACCAGTGGATCAATCCCTGACGCAACTTCCGAACTTCCAAGGAAATCAACTCCGACTCAAGAGGATCCGGGTCACGCTGAGCCGACAATTCAAGTGGATCTTCCTGAGTCGCCGAAAGGAAAAGCGGACGCCCGTGGATCGCCAAACATATTGGCAACAACGGATGACCCAGATGCTGTAGTCATTACTGGTTCTGGCTTTTCCAAGCCGGCGGCGGCAGTTCTGTCCAAACACATAGCATCCTCCTCTCAAGCAATCCCCGAGTCTGGGCTCTCCAAGGCGAAGCTTTCCGACTATGCAAATCTGGAGTTTAAAGAACTTTGTTCTGGCTTCGCAAGTCGCGTGGAAGCGAGCTATGAGATGGAGAAGAATCTGCTGAAGATGTTAAACGACAAACATGAGGTACACTTTATACTCTATATTATTCCCAGTAACCCCCAAGGGCCGGGTCATCAGTAAAAGATGAGCCGGGTCTTTAAAAAGCTTCGCGACCAGTAACCCCCAAGGCCGGGTCATCAGTAAAATGATGAGCCGGGTCTCGATTTCTGTATAATTTTCCTTAGGAAATTATACATTAGCCCCCAAGTGTCAGGGGTATTGCCTGCCAATAATTCTGAGACTTGTCTTTGTTTTAAACTTTTTAAATAGGAAAACCTCGCCCAGACCGAACTAGCGCTGGGCGATTAAGGAAAAACTTAGTTGATCAACAAGATGCCCGAACTCAGTCGGAAGATAAATATAAATTGGCTCTGGTTGAACGGGAAAAGCTCAAAGCCGAGTTAGAAAAAACTCAAGCTCACCAAAACGCGGCTTTGAAGAGAGCAGAAAAAGCTGAAGCAAAGCTGGCGACTGTCCAACAGGAGTTGTCCGGCTTAAAACGTCATATCTCTAACATGACGCAGGCCATCTTCGGTAAGCCTTACCTAGATCTCCAACCTTATCCCCTCCTTTGGGCCAAACTTCTGACGTTAAGTTACCGGTTTATCAAATTCCAGGTCCAAGAGTCGCCAACCTGCAAGAAGACTGTGTGTTGATGCTGAAGGCGATCTATACGCTGACAGAGCAACTGTACACAGGCAGTGTGTTGACCGTCAAAGCTGTAATGGGCGCAAAAGAGCCGATTACTTCCATCAAGAAAGTACTTGGATGTCTGTCCACACTTCCTCCCCAGATTGGCGAGTTAACTCGGTCAGCCGCCCGGAAAGGCGTCCTGACGGCCCTGAGTCGCTGCTTAGCGTATGCTCCGGAGATTAATTGGGAAGAAGTAGCCGCCGGCTTCCCTCAGCTCAAAGACGATGGCTCGGAATTCGTGGAAGAGGATTACCAGAAAGTTGTCAAGGATTCTCGGTTGGCTGCAACTCAACTCGCCGCCAGTCTTGATTTAACGAAGTATCAGGCGGCTTATGACGGTAAGAATAAGAAAATCAGCCCGCCAACCTTCGTGGTGACCAACCTAATTCCTCGGCGACCCAAGAATCCCTTCGACTGGGAAGCAGACCTGGCATCAATCTTGACCGATGAAGACGATTTCGCTTCTTTGTCCAGATGCAATTGGGTCTTGAGCGATTTACAAATCGAAGCTGGTCAGAGTTCACGCCAGGACTTAGCGGAGTATACTCTTCTTTGAATTTGGCCCGCGAGCCATGTAATAGTCAGTACTATCTTTTGATGACATCTTCTGCAAGAAAAACCCTTATACCGCCTTTGAGGCGGTTTGAAATATTTGGTCCGCCCTTATAAGAATCTTCTGCAATGCTTAATCCGCCAAGGATGAAACCTCGAACACATTATCTGTGAAAACAAAAGAACTACAAATAGTTTCAGCAAACATGCAGAAAGGATAAAAATCTCCAAGATTAAACCATAACACGAGTAATTTTGTCGGCTCATACGGTCGCGACCGGGGGAGGCGAGTCAGAAAGCTCGTGCACCCACCCTAAATGCAAGTTTCGTCGGCTCATACGGTCGCGACAGGGGGAGGTGAGTCAGAAAGCTCGTGCACCCACCCTAAATGCAGGTTTCGTCGGCTCATACGGTCACGACAGGGCGAGGCGAGTCAGAAAGCTCGTGCACCCACCCTAAATGCAGGTTTCGTCGGCTCATACGGTCGCGACAGGGGGAGGCGAGTTAGAAAGCTCGTGCACCCACCCTAAATGCAGGTTTCGTCGGCTCATACGGTCGCGACAGGGGGAGGCGAGTCAGAAAGCTCGTGCACCCACCCTAAATGCAGGTTTCGTCGGCTCATATGGTCGCGATAGGGGGAGGCGAGTCAGAAAGCTCGTGCACCCACCCTAAATGCAGGTTTCGTCGGCTCATACGGTCGCGACAGGGGGAGGCGAGTCAGAAAGCTCGTGCACCCACCCTAAATGCAGGTTTCGTCGGCTCATACGGTCGCGACAGGGGGAGGCGAGTCAGAAAGCTCGTGCACCCACCCTAAATGCAGGTTTCGTCGGCTCATACGGTCGCGACAGGGGGAGGCGAGTCAGAAAGCTCGTGCACCCACCCCAAATGCAGGTTTCGTCGGCTCATACGGTCGCGACAGGGGAGGCGAGTCAGAATGCTCGTGCACCCACCCTAAATGCATGTTCTGTCGGCTCATAAGGTCGCAACAGGATGACACAAATTGCTCTTTTTAAGGAAGAAGCCCCCAAGTCGGGGAACATTTTATTACTTCATAATGAAACGGAAAAACTTACAAAGCATGGAGTTTTTAAGAACTCAAGTGTAGTAAGGCCGCAAATGGGCAATATTCCAAGGGCGAGTTGACTCAGCCTCTGTAGTCGGTCGATCAGGCCGAAGATCCATCAAGTAGTAAGAGCCATTGCGGAGGTTCTTGCTGACGACGAAAGGCCCTTCCCAAGGGGCGAGAGCTTGTGCATGCCTGCCCGATCTTGTATCAGACGAAGTACCAAGTCGCCCTCCTGGAAAGCCCGACTCTTAACCCGGCGACTATGATAACACCGCAGATCTTGCTGATAGATGGCCGAACGAGCCGCTGCTAAGTCACGCGCCTCTTCCAAGGCATCCAAGGAGTCCTGACGCGCCAACTCGTTATCTTGCTCCACATATGTGGCGACTCTAAGAGAATCATGTCTTATGTCGGTAGGAAGGACAGCTTCTGCTCCATAGACCAAAAAGAAAGGGGTGAACCCCGTGGACCGATTCGGGGTGGTCCGGATGCTCCATAATACCGAAGGTAGTTCTTCAACCCAACACCGTGGGGTCCTTTCCAGGGGAACCATGAGGCGAGGTTTAATCCCTCGTAGGACTTCCTGATTCGCCCGCTCTGCTTGCCCGTTTGACTGCGGGTGAGCAACTGCAGAAATATCAAGCCGGATATGTTCACGGCGACAGAAATCCAGCATCGCTCCTTGGGACAAGTTAGTACCATTGTCCGTGATAATACTGTGTGGATATCGAAAACGGAAAATCTGCTTTTTCAGAAATTTGACCGCAGTCTCCGCATCGCAAGCTCCAACAGGTTCCGCCTCAACCCATTTAGTGAACTTATCAACCGCCACCAATAAGTGAGTTTTCTTGTTAGAGGACATCTTAAAGGGACCGACCATGTCCAGCCCCCAGACCGCGAAAGGCCAAGTAATGGGAATCATCCTCAATTCTTGAGCCGGCACATGAGCCTGTCTCCCATATCGTTGGCACCCCTCACACCGCCGTACTATATCTTCTGCATCTGCATGAGCCGTCAACCAGAAGAAACCATGTCGAAAAGCTTTTGATACCAAAGAACATGACCCGGCGTGATGCCCGCAGTCTATAGAATGGATGTCATTTAGGATTACGCATCCTTCCTCGGAAGAAACGCACCGCTGAAAGACCCCTGAAGCACTTCGTTTATATAGCTCTCCATTAATGATGACCATGGACTTGCTACGTCGAACGATATGGCGAGCCAAAACTTCGTCGGTGGGTAACTCGCCACGAGCGAGATAAGCCAGGTAAGGAAGAGCCCAATCCGGAGTGGCATGGAGAGCCGCCACAAGCTGAGACTCGGGATCTGGTACCGCCAATTCCTCCTCCGTGGGTACAGTCACAGACGGTTTGTGCAAGACATCCAAGAAAACATTAGGGGGAACCGGCTTTCTCTGTGAGCCAAGTCGCGAGAGGGCATCAGCTGCTTCGTTGAGTCGCCGATCAACATGATCAACCTGGTACCCATGAAAATAACCCGCCACGTCAGATACAGCTCGCGTGTAAGCCGCCATCATAGGATCCCGAGAGTCCCAGGTACCCGAAACCTGTTGCGCCACCAAATCTGAATCCCCAAAGCATCTGACTCGGGTTAGGTTCATCTCTTTTGCCAGTCGCAAACCGTGAAGCAGAGCTTCATATTCCGCCGCATTATTCGTGCAGGGGAACATGAGGCGGAGAACATAGCAGAACTTATCTCCTTGAGGGGATATCAACACCACACCAGCCCCCGAGCCCTCCAACTACCTGGATCCATCGAAGTAAATAGTCCAATAGGTAAGGTCAGGACGATCTTCCGGAGCCTGTAGCTCCGTCCAATCGTTAACGAAATCAACTAGTGCCTGGGACTTGATGGCCGTGCGGGGGGCATATTGTATGTGATGCGACCCAACCTCTATTGCCCATTTGGCGATTCGCCCTGTTGCCTCCCGATTTTGGATGACATCACCGAGGGGCGCGGAACTGACCACGGTGATCGGGTGCTCCTGGAAATAATGTTTAAGCTTTCGACTCGCCATGAACACCCCATAGACCAGTTTCTGCCAATGTGGGTATCGCTGTTTGGAAGGAGTTAACACCTCACTGATAAAGTACACCGGGCGTTGCACCGGGTATTCCTTCCCTTCCTCCTTTCTTTCGACGACCACAGCCACGCTGACCGCTTTGGAATTCGCGGCGATATACAGGAGCATAGGCTCCTTTTCGGTTGGGGCTGCCAGGACCGGCGGGTTAACCAATTGATGCTTCAAGGCCTGAAGCACCTCGTCTGCCTCCTCTGTCCATACGAATCGGTCGGATTTCCTCAACAATTGATAAAGAGGAATCGCCTTTTCTCCGAGGCGGCTCATGAAACGACTTAGGGCCGCAATGCGACCCGCCAATCGCTGGACCTGATTAACATTCGTCGGCTTGCCGAGGGAAGTAACCGCTTCAATTTTGTCCGGGTTAGCCTCGATGCCACGCTCCGACACCAAGAAACCCAGTAGTTTTCCCGCAGGAACGCCGAAAACGCACTTGGTAGGATTTAGCTTCATCTGATATACCCGTAAATTATCAAAGGTTTCCTTAAGGTCTTCCAGAAGTGTCTCCTCCCGGCGGGTCTTGATCACAATGTCGTCAACATAGGCATGGATGTTGTGGCCAATTTGGTTATGAAGACAATTCTGGATGCAGCGTTGGTAAGTCGCCCCTGCGCTCTTGAGCCCGAACGGCATGGACACATAGCAAAAGGCCCCGAAGGGGGTTATGAAGGCGGTCTTCTCCTGATCTTCCACAGCCATTTTGATCTGATGATAACCTGAATAGGCGTCCAAAAAGCACAATCGTTCGCATCCCGCCATCGAGTCAATGATTTGGTCGATGCGGGGAAGAGCGAAAGGATCCTTGGGACAAGCTCTGTTGAGGTCCGTATAGTCAATACACATACGGAACGTGCCATTCTTCTTGAGTACTAACACCGGGTTAGCTAGCCATTTGGCGTGAAGGACTTCCACTATGAACCTGACGGCTAAAAGACGGGCGACTTCCTCTCCAATCGCCTTCCGTCGCTCCTCGTTAAACCTGCGAAGGTATTGTTGGACAGGTTTGCTTTTTGGGTCAATATTAAGATGGTGCTCAGCGAATTCTCTCGGTACACCCGGCATGTCAGAGGGCTTCCACGCGAAGATGTCCCGATTCTCACGGATGAATTCGATGAGCGCGCTTTCCTATTTGGGGTCCAGACCCATTCCAATGGTAAAGTGCTTGGATGAATCGCCAGGGACGAAGTCGACTGTCTTCGTGTCATCCGTTGGTTTGAATTTGAGGGGCGACTCGGAATCTGTAGTCGGCTTCTTGAGCGGTGACATGTCTGCCGGGTCAACATTGGCCCGATGGTTTTTGAGCTCTTCCGCCGCGCAGGCGACTTCCGCATAGGCCGCGTCTCCTTCCTCACACTCCTTTGCGATTCTTCTATCTCCGTCAATCGTGATGGGCCCTTTAGGACCAGGCATTTTGAGCTTGAGGTAGACGTAGCACGGGCGGGCCATGAAGCGAGCGTAAGCCGGTCGCCCGAACAGCGCATGGTACGGGCTTTTTAGTTTGACCACCTCGAAGACCAGAGACTCCGACCTGTAATTCTGCGCAGTTCCAAACGCTACTGAGAGCCTGACCCGGCCTATGGGATAAGCCGATTTGCCCGGGACGATGCCGTGGAAGACCGTGGTTGAAGGCATCAAGTCTTTCTCTAATAGATTCATCCTCCGGAAGGTGTCGAAGTATAGGATATTAATTTTGCTGCCGCCATCCATTAGTACTTTCGATAGAGTGTAGCCCCCCACTTGGGGAGCCACGACTAATGCCAGGTCGCCTGGGTTATCTATTCTCGGCGGGTGATCCTCTCTGCTCCATGTTATGGTCTGTTCGGACCAGTGGAGATATCTGGGAACTGCCGGCTCAATTACGCTGTAAGCCCGGTGATTTACCTTTTTATCACGCCTGCAAGCATTAGTAGTGAAAACATGGTACTGCCCATTACTTAGCTGTTTAGGATTGTTGCGGAAGCCCCCGTGGTCATCCTGGTCCTGCGGAGCCCCCTGTGGGGGCGGCTGCTGGAAAACTCCCGGCGGGTTGTACCGCCGTTGGTGGTGCACCGGGTACTGGCCGCCGCCTTGCTGCGGGCCCCCCTGTGCCTCTTGTTCGGGAAAACCACCGAAGGGGTTGTGCCTTTGGTTGGGTGCGGCGAGTTGGTCCTGGCGACGGTTCGGATCTTCGCTTTGGCTCTTCTTGATTGCCTCGGCCCGAAATTCTCGCATCACGAAGCAGTTCTCCCAAGAGTGGCCCGCCGGGCCGTCGGCCGTGGCGTGGTGCGGGCAAGGGCCTTTGAGTAGCTCTTCGTAATTACGCGGTCTTTTCCCACTGAAGCCTCGATTTTTCTTTTTGCCGTCATTGGCGTTGGTGTTGGCAACCAGATCCGAGGGCTCCTCATGTGGCCTACGCTTGCCGTTGGTTCCCTGGTTGTGACGGTTGCGGCCTTGGAGGCGGGTGTGGTTTTTGATTCAATCGCCCTTCTTGGGCGAGTTACCCTTACCATCCTTGCCGGGATCCTTGGTATCATCGGCCTCGGCGTACCTAGTGAGGGTATCCATCAGCTCGCCCATATCCTGAACTTTCCGTTTGAGTCGCCCCAATTTCTGGACCAGCGGCTCGTAGTGGCAGTTGTGCTCGAGGATAAGCACAGCTTGCGCTGCCGTGATGCCATCCGATGAATGGATAATTTCCGCGACTCGCCGCGACCAATGGTGCGCCGACTCATCCGGGCGTTGTGCGCAGTGTTGCAAGTCGACGATCGTCATCGGCCGTTTACAGGTTCCCAGAATTTTTTTGATGAAACGCTCCTTCAGCTCGGCCCAGGACTGGATAGAATTGGGGGGTAGGTTTTTCAACCAAGTGCGCGCCGATCCCTCGAGCATCATGGTGAAATATCTGGCGCAAACCGCCTCGTTTACGTCGAGCATGTCCATGGCGATCTCATAGCCCTCGATCCAAGATGTTGGTTCAAGATCTGGTGTGTAATTAGGCACCTTTCTTGGTCCTTTGAAATCCTTGGGCATTCTTTCGTTTCGAAGGGCTAGGGACAAGCAGGGCACCCCAACTCGCCCTCCGGTCCCCGCGGGAGGAGTCTGAGCCTCTTGAATGTTGGGTGGACCTCTGCCCGGCGGGTTCCGCTCGGGCGGGTTGTTCTGCGGGAAGTGTCGCGGGGTACTGTTTACGGCTGGCTGATCCTTCGGCCTACTCCTGGTATAGCTCGCCTGGGGGGTGGAGTGCAATCGCTCAGGGCTGTGCGAGAACTGTGCGTTTTGGACCACCGCCGTTTTCAACATCTCGATGGCGTTCCTTGCTTCGATCTCAGCTGGGGTGTTGCCGTGGATCGGAAGAGACTCCAGATGGCGAGTTGCGGCAAGCACGTTATCCACCGGGTTAGAGAAGTGGCCTCGAGGGGTACGGAAACGAGGAATTTGACCTTCGGTCGGCTGAATCGGCGGGTTAGGAGGGGGGCCCGGTCCTCCTGCTGGGGCGGCTCCCATCCCGGGTGTTTGGGGAGTGTCGAACAGGCGAGTCGGATTGAGATCATGGGGCAGGCAACCCTGGTGTCTCCGCTGATGGACGGCGTCGGACGCGCGCTGCTGTCTTTCAAGCCGCCAGTTGTCGGTGTTCAATCGCATCCTTTCGGCCGTAATCTGGGCTTGTCGAGTTTCCATCCTGGCGGACTCCGTCTCAGCATCCTGATGGGCCTTTGCCACCGCCTCTCTCAGCTTTGCTAACTCTGCGTTTATCTCTTCTTGGTTCTCTGGCGTGAGGGGGGTTGACATTAGTCTCGTGATTTCCGCCGCTAAATCCACCAGGACTGTTGACGCACTTCTGGATGTCCCGCCGGTTCCATCGTCTCCGGCGGGGTTCTGTGCGGGTTGAGTCGCCTCGGCCATGTAGATGGCGATCTGGCGGCGGGTTCGATCGAGGATTTCCGGATCCATGGCCAATGACAAGCCTCCGAGACCGTCTCCGTGGAGGGACTGGATGGAATCCGAATCACCCATGGATGATTCGTCGTCAGAGTTGACGGGGGTGACCTCCTGAGCCGCCGCGTGCTCTGGCTCCTCCGACCCCTGCGTGAACCCCACAAAGACCGGGCGGGTCAGCTTCCGTGTTATGACTGGATGAACATACCTGGCCGGCTCGACGATGTCGGAGGAGATGTCCGGCTCAGGAACAGATGACCCGATCATGCCGATGAAGACGTTGATCTTGCCGAAGGGGACCCAGTAGCCTGATTCGAGAGAATTCGCTTCAGGTCCCCATCGTTGGTTGTCGATGTAGGCTATGCCGCGTCGGCTCCAAGTCATGAGCACCGTCGCGTAACTCCCAAACCCTGGTAGGGCTCCCTTTGAGAACTCAACTCCACCGTGCGTAGGCCCCACGGTGGGCGCCAACTGTCGTGGTTTTGTCACGGCAGATGTCCTCGTGAAAGGACTTAGTATGGGAACCATCGCACTTTGGTGGCGACTCAAAGGGGTTGAACAGGAGGAACGCGGCGGGTTACCCAGGTTCGGCCCCTCGCGTGGAGGTAATAGCCTACGTCCTGCTTGGCGTGTATTGATGTGGATTCGATTACAAGAAAGGCGTAACTCGCCTTACCTAGCACTCGATGATTTCTAACCTATCTATCCCCCTTCAGACTCGCCTTTATATATAGGTCGAGGCCTTAGGGCTTTCATAAGAGTCCCTTCCTCTTTACAAATCGTGACCACCGCAGTCTCTGAGTCACCGTCTTGCAAAACCCAGAGACCTTCCATAAATCATAACCATCCTGCGACCTTGAACCGCCCAGGCTGAGGCCCAACTAGCCCTAAAGGATGAATCGCCTTACTAGTAACCCGGCCCATATTGGGCGGTCACTTAATAAGCAATATCCCCAATAGAGATGACTTTGACGATCCGACTACAAAAGTGCACGACGTTGCGCCTTAGCAACCGCTAAACCAACTTCAAGAGGTTATTGACCTCGCCGGAGCATGATCAACCTGACCACGAAGGTCTATTCCTGCAAGCAATCGAAGAAGAAGAAAGAATATGATATTGCAATCTGAATATTGCGAATATATACGAAGTATTGATAAGGGTGGGGATCCGAAAGTGGTCTTAGTCTGATCGTTGGACACAAACGAAGTACACGAAGTTGCAATGGCTAACTTTTAACTAAACAAAACCCAAGACAAAAGCTGCTAGGTTGATCTACTTATATAGGAGCAAGGGGTGGTGGCCAAGGAGGTCGGAGGACATCCCAAGGCAGCCTAAAACAAACCCTAGGTCGTACAAGGTGTATGGGCCCAAGTGGAGGTGGTGCAACACCTTTGGACTTGTTGTTTGACTCGGATTCTGGTGCAACATCATTTTGTTTGGTCGAGATCTCCATGCTCCGGATGAATTTGAAGGTGATTCCAATTGAGTTTGAAAGCCACTAAATTTACTTTGCAGCCCAAAAAGAATCACGCAATTCGGAGTCCGGATGAAAAAGTTGAAGGCATTTTGGTACATGTATGTGTGTGCAGTACGAATCTAAGTCCAAAACGTGAAAGACTTGGACCCTATCTTCTCTTGAGCTAAAAGTGACGTGAGAGAACTTCTTGAACAACAACTAGTTATTTCCTTTGACATGAGAGGACCTCTTGAATAACATCCAACCATTTCCTCTTCCCTTGTCATCACACGTGATTCATACAAGTGTTCGGGCATTCTGCATTTAGGCATAAAATAAAAACAGGTGAAGTATTTTTGTTCCGGATAACATAAATAAATTATTGCAGGAGTTTTATTAGAAATAACCTCAAATAAATACACATATGCAATGATTGTGATAATATCAAAGGTAGTCATGTCCTCATTATAACAATGGGGTATCATATTGATTCACTTGATATATGTTTTGGCACTCAACTCGTGGATTTCTGAGGTGACATTGGGGTAATCTATGCATAGGGGTTGATGCACGTTCTCCGGTAGAAATCTTGGGCCACTCTTTGATGTTCTTTGTGTGGGATTTATTATTATGAATCTGAATATGTTATGGTGTTATTTTAGTATGAACTCTTGGATAGATCGATTAGACAGGATAACTTGGTATTTTAGTATGAACTCTTGGAAAGATTGATCGGAAAGAATAACTTTGAGGTGGTTTTGTACCCTACAAAAAATTTCTTCTTATGTTCTCCGCTAGATAGAAACTTTGGAGTGATTCTTTATCGCATGTTCAGGGATTGTTATGTGGTCCAATTATGTCATCATTGTTGAGAGATTGCACTAGTGAAAGTACGGACCCTAGGCCTCATTTTCAAGCATTGCAATACCGTTTGTGCTACGTTTTACAAATTGCTACCTTGCTATTTTTATTTATTGGGATTATAAAAATATATTTCTATCATCCATATTACACTTATATCACCATCTCTTCGCCGAACTAGTGCACCTATACTATTTATCATCTTATTGGGTGTGTTGGAGACACAAGAGACTCTTTGTTATTTGGTTGAAGGGTTATTTGAGAGAGGCCATCTTTATCCCATGCCTCCCAGGGATTGATAAATCTTAGGTCATCCACTTGAGTAGAAATTGCTACTGTCCTACAAAAATCTGCGGTTGGAGGCCCAACACGTGTCTACAAGAATAAAGTTGCGTAGTAGACATCAATGGATAACCATATGTTTGTATTATGTTAGCATTGTTGAGAGATTGCACTAGTGAAAGTATGAACCCTAGGCCTTGTTTCTAATCATTTATACAATGTTTTGCTCGTTTTTTTCACCTTCTACGTTGTTGTTTTATATTTTCATATTATAAAAATCTATTTCTACTATCCATACTACACTTGTATAATCATCTCTTCGCCGAACTAGTGCACCTATACAATTTACCATTGTATTGGGTGTGTTGGGGACAGATGAGATTTCTTGTATTTGATTATAGGATTGTTTGAGAGAGATCATCTTCATCCTACACCTCCCACAGATTGCTAAACCTTAGGTCACCCACTTGAGGGAAATTTGCTGCTGTGCTACAAAACTCTGCACTTGGAGGCCCAACAAAGCCTACAAGAATAAAATTGCGTAGTAGATATCAGGAGGCATCCGTTCAATTGTATTCGGAAGGGAGTGGTTGCATATGACCCATACTTTGAATGCAAAGAGGATGCCCTTGGCGTGCTTGGCTTTTCTTCTTATTAGGCTTCACCGCCTAGAGAGTATCTATGTTGACTAATGAATTAGTGCACAATGACACCTTCGATTCTTGTAGGGATTTCTCTTGCAAAGGATGATCCATCTCCATCTATAGATGACCTATATCTTGATTGTCTTGTCTCCCTTGCCATTCATCAAACTATCAGCCCTGAAGTATTTAAGTCAATCTCAACTTGCAAGTCAGCTCATGAAGTTTCGACCAAACTCGAAGATATATATGGTGGGTACAATCTTGATGAAGACAATATTATGTTGAATGAGTTTTCGCACGTGCTCTCCACATTGTTTTGTCATGAAGAGCCATCCATTGCTTCCACCTCCGATTACTTGCACACTTCAACATCTTCCACTCCACCAACATGTGGCGTGCCACAAGGTAATGACATGGTGAGTGAAGAAATATCTTGTGATGATGGTGTTAAGCTCATTAGTAACGAATTTTCTTATGTTGATGCTAGTGTTGTATGCTCTATGGACATGGGCATATCTAGCACCACATCTAGTGTAAATTATTGTGTTGATAGTCCATGCATATCACCTAAGGATTCCTTGACAAATGTTTGTGATGATATGCTTGCTCTCCCGTGTTTCGATGATCAAAATGATTTGGTTTCCTCAAGTTGTCCTATGACTAACCATTTATAGGAAATCAAGAAAAATGAGGCACTCTTGATTGATAAAGAACCTTATTGTACAAAAGAATCATCATCAACTCCCTTTGTTCACATGTGCCTCATAGAAAGAGGTAATGATGAGGTGTCATATTCTCTTAGTGATAACGATGATATTTTTAATGAGGATGATGATGACTTGACTGAAAATCTCTATGAGATTGGTAAAATTCTTCATAGAGCTAAACATAAAGCTTATCAAAGTTTTCAAGATGTTCTTGCTTACTTTGAAAAACGTAATGATTTATTTAATTACAACCAAGCTAAAAGTGAACAACTTGAACATGAACTCGATAAGGCTCATCAAACATGTACATACTTAAGATCTTCAAAAGGAGAGATTGGAATTTCTCATGGTAAACTTAAAGAGGATTTTGAGCTCCTTCTCCTTGAATGCAATAATGTCAAGGGAGATCTCATCAAAATCTCTAAGATTTATGAGGAGCTTCAATCTACTCATGAGAAGTCTCTAACCGCAACTTACTCCTCTCATATTGTCAATGATACTTGTGCATCTAACTCTACCTCATTTGAAGCATCAACTTTGAAGGAGAATGTTGAGTTATGTGCTCAACTTGATTTGCTAACCAGCAATTATGGGAAATTGGAAGAAAATCATGAAAATCTCTCAAGCACTCATGAGGATCTTCAAATCTCTCATAATGAGCTAAAGTTAGCAATTGAGACTATGGCCATCAAGGTAAAATCTTGTGAGTCTCATGTGATGTCACATCCGTGGAACCCTAACCAAAGTTTAGCATTGTGCTCATATCTTCTTTGCATTGCATCCAAGAAAATTGCAGCAAGATCAAAGCAAGTGGTGAAGCAAAACCCAAAAACCCTGGCTACTTCTCAATTTAAAGGAAATTCAAAAACTTGTCAAAATCAATGAACCCAAAATGGCCTCAAGAAAAGTTCAACTTTTTTGATAATTCATGAAAACAAATAATCAAGGAAGATAACTATTTTTAAAACACATTTGGCATTTTATTTAAATTCAACAAAAGCTACTAAATTCAAGTTTAAATTTGAATTCAAATATTTTCAAGTTTCAAAAATGCTGCAAACGTGAGGAGTGGTTGGAAATATTCCAACTAATATTTCACTGTGTTCAAAATAATTTTTGAACTAATTTTGGAGCCAAAACAAATGGCAAATCAATTCAGTTTCAAAACAGAAAGTAAAATAGAAAAAATAGGAAAAGACTACCTGTCGCTCACCTGTGAGGCCCAGCCCACCAGGGGCAGGGGCGTCTTCTTCCTCCGGCCTTCTGGCAGAGGAGCGAACGCCACGGCGGCTCCTCCACCTCCTGCTTCGCCGTGGCGCGCTCCGGTGCCCCTCAGGACAGCGCGATAGCGGGGATGACTACCCGGAGCACGTCCCTATCCATCCCCGCTATCCATTCCTCCCCCTCCTCTCGGTTCCTTCCTCTCCTCCTGCCGCCATTGACAGAAGCTCGAGCTCGAGCTGCCTGAGCCTGTGGCCACAGGATAGTCCCTCAGAGTGCTCCAACCTCTCCACCTCGTCAAGCTAGCCACGTACGCCGAAGCTTCTGACCTCCCTAAGCCCTGCTGCGTCATATTGTCGTCGTCTTCAACCTCTGGCCGCACGCAAGCTTCGTTGGATTCGTCACCCACAGCACCTCCCCGAGCCGTCCGAGCTTTCCACTGCCTTCACCGTGAGCTTGCGCTGGTTTACCCTCTTCTTCCCCTCAGTTTCATGCACCCTAGCCACTAGACCGACGAGCCCGAGCTCCGGCCGTCGCCTCAGCTCGTCGCCGGTGACCTCCGGTCCTCCCCAGTCCTCCCTGAGGCCCGTATTGGATGAGGCCGAGCCTGGGGATCCTCCCAGTGCTCTCGGCCCTCGTTTCCGAGCACCACAGCCATCTCCAGCGACTCTCCGGCAAAGATCCTCCGCGGATCTGGTCGCCGCCGGTCAATTTTCGGTAGGATCTGACCTGGCCTCGCTAATCCACCGTTTTAACATTATGCAGTCGCTCATAGTGGGCCCCAGACGCAAGTCAAACACAATCAGGGGCTGGTCAGCGCGGGATTAACCCTGTGAGGCTGACCAGTGGGTCCCCCCTGTCAGGTTTGACCTGACCAGGTCGGTCGACGGCTGACGCCAAGCTGACGTGGGCTGACGCAATAAATAGCTTTTCTGATTTAAAAGAATTCCAGAAAATGCCCAAAACTTCTAAAAATTATAGAAAATAATCTGTAACTCCAATGGAAATAATTTATATATGAAAAAGTATCAGAAAAATACAAGGAATCTGAATATGTCATTTTCAAACATGTTTGAAAATGTTAACTTGACCAAACATGTAAAATGATGAATAGGTTAAATTTAATAAATGCTTTGGAGTTGGAATTTGAAAATCATTTGAATTCCACTTCAAATGCTATGACCAAACAATGCTCAACCACAACCAGCAACTTAACATATCATTACCATGCATGTTAAAACAAGATGACCTGAGCATGTGGTCGAATCAATTAAAAGGGTATCTAAAAATACCTTGTTTGAAGTGATATTTGAATCTTGATTCAAATCAACTTCAAACTTAATAAATGATAGCTGCATTAGCATACCACCTTGCATCTTCATGCCATGCTCATGCATCATTTTTTTGCATATGATTGTTATTGGTTGATGTCATTTCTATCAGTAGGCTCCGCTCCTCCGGATTCCACTGAATATCCGACTGACGGATATTGTCCCTCTGCTGAGCAACAAGGCAAGCAACAACCTTGATCATTCCGATAAATCCCATGTTCTCGCTCCTGCACTTACTTATTGCATTACGATCAAATGCTTCAAATGCTTTTGCCACGTTAGTTGAACCCACTTCCTTTGCATGACCTGTCTTTGTCACAGTAAATAGCTGAACCTTGCAACCTAGCATACCTGGTAGATGCTTGAGCCATGATGTGCCTTATCCTGCTATGCATGCTATGCTTAGAGTTGTGTATGGTCTGTCATCTGGGTGATGAACAGAATTGTGAGAATGTGTTCAATAAATAAAGGTTGTGTGTTGAACCTGATTTGGTAAAGGTACCGGTGAAAGGCTATGTAGGAGTACATGGCGGGTTGTTTCATTGGAACCGTCCTTAGTAACTGAGTTCCGTGTATGTAATCCAAGAAGAGATACTACCACATGCTGGGCCCTGAAATATGACCCCGCTCGACTTATTAATCGCCTAGTACTCGGTCCAGGAGTTGCAAGTAGTGTTTATAGTCATGTTGGAGGCCGTGCGTAGCGCTGACCTTAGAGGTGGGCTATGATGCGGTAGGCAGTGGCACGATGTACCAAGTGGCACCTGGATGGTCGGCTTGGGAACCCTGCGCACATCGTTTGGGGCCGTGGTGGAAAACTCGGTCGAACTTCCGTGCGGGTTACCCTCAGATAGGCAATATACCTGGACTAAGTATTAGCGTGTTTAACGGTCGTGGCCGACTCCCTCGCTGGGCTTCCGCTTGAAGGTTGCCGAGGTGCATGACGTGCACATGGCGATAAGTGGCGAGAGCGTGTGTGAAGAAGTACACCCCTGTAGGGTTATGATCTATTCGAATAGCCGCGTCCGCGGATATGGACTACTTGGAGACATATGTTGTTCATAGATAACTTTAATGGCTACTCATACAATTGTCAAGATAAGCGTGAGTGTCGTGGACGGCATTTCCGTATGGAGACGGAATGATTCCACGATGGAGTATTGTTGTGGTGTTAGTGGACTCGTGTGCGAGAAATCAAGTTGCCAAAATTATTTAAAACACAAGTTGTCTAGCCACGAGTCAAATGCTGGCTTTCCGCATGAAACCCCACAACTCCTTATTGATACATTACATGAGTAGACAGCTTATCCTAAAGTCTTGCTGAGTACCTCTATACTCACGTTTGCTTAATAATTTGTTGCAGAGGTTGTTAATGACCCTAATGGAGGGTTCTACCAAGACATCGACGACGATGAGTAGCTGGTATCCCAGCTACGATCTGGCCCTAGGGTGGGTATTTAGTATAGTCAGGGCATGTGCCTTCTTGTTTCATCTGTCTGTACTCAGACAGTTTAATTACTTCCGCTGGCTTGTAACTTGAATGACTGTTATGATGGGTCGTGAGACCCCTACTGTGTAATATTATGTGTGAGGCTCTTCCGAGCCTTTTAAATAAAGTTTGTATGTTTATGGTTATGTTATGATGCCATCGTTGTATCTATGCATATCGATACATCATGCGTACGTGTGATGTATAGATATGTATGGGATTCGACCACCTAGTCGTAGACTTTTAGTAGCACTCCTTACAGGGAAATGCCGCTTCGTGTCATGTGAGCCTTGGTAGCTTGCTACTGCTCCAAACACTTAGATTGACCGCCATGTGTCCTTCTTAGCTGCTGTGTCTGTCCCTATGGGGAAATGTCTCACGGTGTAATGGAGTCCTGGTAGCATCGCTACGACTCGTCTACACTCGCTGATGACCGACACCTGCTTTGTTGGGTCATGTATGCCTGTCTCTGTACGGTACTGCCACTTGGGTTTATGACTAGTCATGTCGATCCGGGTTCTTTGACATTGGATTGCTAGCAACACTAATGCATACGTGAGTCAAAAGACGCAAACGGTCCCGACCAAGGTAAGGTGGCAGCCGTGGGGATAACCGTGCGTGAGACCGCAAAGAGATGCAGTGTGTTACAAGCTAGAATCTAGTGGCTTAGGATCGAGGTCCTGACAGCTTTGGTATCAGAGCCTGACTGATTGTAGGATTACTAAGCCAACTGGTCGAAGTTGAGTCTAGAATTGCTTTAGTTAAATATAAGGGAATTGTTTGTGGAAGGGAACGTAAGACTCTTGTTCTGTTATCATGTTATTCTATTCTGGTCATCCTCGTCTTTTCTGCGGGGATTAAGGACTAGGTTACTCATCTTCTTTTAGGCTCATTTTCTGATCGGTAGATTATAGGACAACGGGCCGAGAGTTATCTTGGGTTTCTTTTATCCCTAGGAAAAGGAAGTAAGTTTGATGATCAGAGAATTGAACTTGATAGTTGAGTGGTTACGCTATTCTATTTTTTTGGGTTGTCTCAAAATTGTTTTTGAGCATTTACAACCGTTATGCTGCCCAATTTTGCATTCAGAGCTCTAATGCTTTTGGATTACTCTCTAATTTCAGATGCCTTCCCGTCCTTCTCGTCAGGTGGTTCGTCTGACTAGGTGCATTGATGTGCCGGGTCATACGGCCATGCTAGTTAGGATGATGTCGGTGTCCGGTTACCGCTGGTACCCAGAGTACACAGTGGAGGAGCGGTACCGGGATTTTAATCAGAGTCATTACCTCTGCACTGTTAGGGTATTCCCAGATTACCCTGGAGCTAAGGAGCCAATCCATTGGTCTTATGGATTGAGAGTCACTGTTGACATGGCAGTACAAGATGCTGCCTATTCAATGTTGACCATCATGAGGGCTAGACATGCACTGCTGCAGAATTCAGAGTTTTGTTATGTTCCTACCTCTCAGCCAGGTGAAGAAGGATACCTCAGCGGGGTCTACTTTGATTCCTCTATGGAGGATCCGCTGCTGCAGTCCACTGCTGAGATGCTAGAGAATAGAGACAGGGATGCTCGTGCCCTCCATATGGAGCTTTATGCTACACGTGCCCGTCTGTGGACGGCTTTGACGAAGCTGGCACCGGTAGTCCAGACAGGGTATGGAGATATGGAGATGTTGAACCCTGTTAGTACCCATCTTCCGGCTCATGTTGACTGGCCTGCTATAGGAGGAGTCACCCCTGTTCGGGGACCCCTACTACCACCAGTCAGGGGACCAAGGCCACATCCGTGTCCTTATGGATCCCAGGGATCTCAGGCTAGAGTATTTCCTGATCCGCAGGTTGAGCTTCCAGGCCATGGAGGCAATCTTTATGAGATTATCTATGCGGATGCCTGAACCGTGAGTGGAAGGATAGTATGGTAGTAGCTGTACTTTCACAGTCCTGTGTGACTTGTGAAGTATGCTTGTGTCGTGAAATGAATTCCGGAGGCATAGATAAATAATGTATAGGAAGCTTGGAAGCCTCTGATGAGTAGTTTCATATTTTCAGTAGTTGTTCTTCGGTTAAGGTTGTACTGAACTATGTAATGGTGTGTATGAACCATGGTGTATATATAGCAGTTGCTTGTTACCATGCTGTTTGGATATTCATTTCCGCATTCCATTTGTTCAGTGCATTCTTAATCCATAGCTAGCATTGATGATGATATTGGTCTAAGCTGTGAGCTTGTTTGTCAGGATGGTGTTCACCAGGTTGAACCGTGCCCCTGCTCATGAGCAAGGCGAGGGTAGTCAAGCGTCGCAGGAGAAATGCCTCACCCGACCTCTCCGGCGGAAGTTATGCTTGAGGCAGAGAGAAACAAAAGGGAGACCAACCGACTGTTAGAGCGTATTGAGCAAAATACGGCTCATCGGCCTAGGAATGCTGCGGTGTCCTTCAATGACTTTGTGAAGCTGAATCCTCCAAAGTTCCATCACTCCGTCGATCCCCTTGACGCTGATGATTGGCTGTGCAGTATCTCACGCAAGATTCGCTCTGCAAATGTTTCTGAGGCCGATAAGGTGACCTTTGCGGTGTATTTTCTGGAAGGACCCGCCAATCTATGGTGGGAGAACTTTGAAGCTATGCGTCCTGCTGAACCAGCAGCCACTTGAGCAGACTTTAGTGCAGCCTTCCGTCAGCAACATATTCCAAAGGGCCTGATGGACAGAAAGAGAGAGGAGTTCTGTGCATTCACCCAGGGAAAGTTGACCGTGGATTCCTATAGCCGCAAGTTCAGTAACCTCGCCCGCTATGCAACAGAGGAGGTGTCTACTGATGCCGAGAAGCAAGCAAGATTCCGTAAGGGTCTAAGCCCTGAGCTTCGTCGTGATTTGCGCCTCCATGAGTGTACAAGCTTCCAAGCCCTGGTCAACAAGGCGATCAGTGCCGAGACTGGTCATACCGACTATGAAGCCACAAAGAAGCACTCCCGTGACTCTGGCTCGTCGTGTGGTTCCGCGTTTCCAAAACGTAGGCTGTGGGTTCCAAACAGTTCTCTGCCGCCAAGATACACTCCGAGGCCATCCTATGTGGCGCCTCAGACGAATCACTCCAACCCTCCAGCAAAGACCTATGGTGGTCCAGCTAGCAATGCAGCACCACGTGCCAATCAAGTGATCTGTTATAAGTGTGGAGAACAATGCACTATTCCTGAGAGTGTCCTCAGAATGTGGGTGCCAAGCAACCCGGAAAGTCCGTCGGGCAAGGCAAGTCGGGCAAAGCTTACTATGTGAAGCCAACTCCTGCACGTGGCCATGTGAACTACGTTTCAGCAGAAGAAGCTGCAGAGGATCCCGACGTCATACTCGGTACGCTCATTGTTAATCATCACCCAGTGTATGTTCTTTTTGACACTGGGTCTTCTCATTCCTTCATTTCAGAAAGTTATGCACAGTTGCATAACATGTCTTTCTGTGATATGCCAATCCTATTGGTTATCCAAACCCCTGGTAGTAAGTGGCAAACCTCTAGGATAACCTATGACAATGAAGTTCTAGTAGAGAGGCTAGTTTTTCTAGCATCATTGATAGCCCTGAAATCTTAAGATATTAATATCATCTTGGGTATGGACTGGATGTCAGCTCACTATGCCAAGATTGATACTCATACCAGAAATGTTCAGCTTACCCATCCCTCGGGTGAGATAGTCAATGTCTCTACTCGAGTTGCCAAATGCTAACTCTATTCCCTGAATGCCAACCCTCTTCCGGAACTTGAAGACATTCCGGTAGTCCGTGACTTCCCGGATGTTTTTCTAGAGGAACTGCCAGGAATTCCACCTGACAGAGATGTAGAGTTTGTGATAGATCTTGTTCCGGGAACTGTTCCAATAGCCACAAGACCATATAAGATGGCACCCGTGGAATAGCCGAACTTAAGAAGCAACTAGATGAGGCCTTGAATAAAGGTTTCATTCGTCCTAGCTCTTCTCCTTGGGCTTGTCCCGCCCTCTTCGTCAAGAAGAAGGATGGAACGGATCGGATGGTTGTAGATTATCGACCAGTGAATTTGGTCAGCATAAAGAACAAGTATCCGCTCCCCAGGATCAACGATCTGTATGATCAGCTCGCTGGATCCTCAGTCTTCTCCAAGATGGATTTGAGATTAGGCTATCATAAATCAAAATCAAGAACGGGGACATTCCTAAAACGGCTTTTGTTACTCGTTGTGGCCAATACGAGTACACCGTTATGTCCTTCGGTTTGACCAATGCCCCAGCCACCTTCTCTCGCTTGATGAATTCAATCTTCATGGAGTATTTGGATAAATTCGTCGTGGTATACCTCGATGATATTCTCATCTACTCGAAGAACGAACAAGAACATGACGAGCATCTAAGGCTGGTATTGATGAAACTTCGAGAGCATCGCCTTTATGCCAAGTTTTCTAAATTTGGTTACCAGAAGTGACCTATCTAGGTCACGTAATCTCTGGTAAAGGTATTGCTGTCAATCCCGAGAGAGTTCAAGCTGTCCTTGATTGGACTCAACCTGAATCGGTTAAGCAAGTTAGGAGTTTTCTTGGTCTAGCGAGCTCGCCGCTTTGTCGAGAATTTCTCCAAGGTTGCAAAGCCTCTAACTGAACTTCTCAAGAAAGATAAAAAGTTCGAGTGGACACCATAGTGTGAGCATAGTTTTCAGGAACTCGAAAGAAGCCTGACTTCCGCACCTGTGTTGCTACCACCAGATCTTTCTAAGGACTTTGTTATCTATTGCGACGCCTCGCGACAAGGATTAGGTTGCATTCTCATGCAAGATGGTCATGTGATTGCATACGCATCTCGACAGTTGCGTCCACATGAGGATAATTATCCCACACATGATCTTGAGCTTGCAGTTGTAGTCCATGCACTTAAAACCCGGCGACATTACCTTCTTGGTAATCGTTGCGCAATATTCACTGATCACCAAAGTCTAAAATATATCTTCACCCAGCCAGATTTGAATCTCAGGCAAAGACGGTGGGTTGAGTTGATCGTAGATTACGATTTAGGGGTAACTTACACCCCGGGGAAGGCCAATGTTATGGCTGATGCACTAAGTCGTAAATCTTATTGTAACAATCTGATGCTACAACGAGGTCAACCACATCTCTATGAGGTATTTCGGAAGTTAAATCTCCATATTGTTCCTCAAGGATTCCTTTCTACCCTGGTGGCGAAGCCTACTCTTAAGGATCAAATTATAGCTGGCCAGAAGCATGATAAGGGTATATCACGGATCAAGGAGAATATTATTAGCGGAAACGCTAATGCATTCTCCATGAATGATCAAGGTGTTGTGTTCTTCCAGAATCGTCTAGTAGTTCCTAAGAATCCACATCTAAGGCAGTTAATCCTTAAGGAATCTCATGATTCTCCTCTCACCATTCATCCTGGTAGTACTAAGATGTATCAGGACCTACGCCAGAGGTTTTGGTGGACTAGGATGAAGAGAGAAATTGCTGAGTTCGTTGCTAACTGCGACGTTTGTCGTCGAGTTAAGGCAGAACATCAAAGACCTGCTGGCACCCTTCAACCTTAAGCTATTCCTGAATGGAAATGGGATAAAGTCAGTATGGATTTCACTACCGGATTTCCCAAGACCAAGAAAGGAAATAATGCTATCTTTGTGGTCATTGACCGTCTCTCCAAAGTAGCTCATTTTCTTCCAGTTCGTGAGAGTATAACAGCTAGCCAACTAGCAGATTTATATATCTCTCGAATAGTGTCTCTTCATGGTGTTCCCCTGGAGATTAACTCAGACCGTGGGAGTATCTTTACTTCTCGCTTCTGGGAAAGTTTTCAGAATGCTATGGGGACTCACTTATCTTTTAGCACTGCTTTCCATCCTCAATCAAGTGGTCAAGTAGAAAGAGTGAATCAAGTCCTAGAAGATATCCTCCGAGCTTGTGTTATATCGTTCAGTATGAATTGGGAGAAGTGCCTTCCATTCACCGAATTTGCTTATAACAATAGTTATCAATCAAGTTTGGGCAAAGCTCCTTTTGAAGTTCTCTATGGACGAAGATGTCGAACACCTCTTAATTGGTCAGAAACGGGAGAGAGGCAACACTTTGGCCCGGATATGATCCAGGATGCAGAAGAGCAGGTTCGCATTATTCGTGAAAAGTTGAAAACAGCCCAGTCTCGTCAAAAGAGCCAATATGATCGTCATCATAAGGCTGTGACCTTTGAAGTTGACGAGAAGGTTTACCTCCGGGTTACACCTTTGAAGGGTACCCATCGATTCAGTATCAAGGGCAAGTTGGCTCCTCGTTACATTGGTCCTTTTTGCATTCTTGCCAAACAAGGAGAAGTTGCCTACCAGTTGGAACGTCCTCCGCATCTTTCCAAGGTTCATGATGTCTTCCACGTCTCGCAACTCAGGCGTTGCTTTTCGGATCCTATCCGTGAAGTGGACAACGAAACGCTTGATCTCCAAGATAACCTTTCATACCGAGAATACCCTGTGCATATTCTTTATCAAGATGAGCGTACCACTCGACGTCGAAACCTCAAGTTTTTTAAAGTTCAATGGTCAAATCATTCTGAAAAGGAGGCAACATGGGAAAGAGAGGATCGTCTCCGACTTGACTATCCCGCGTTATTCCTGACGACTTCTAAATCTCGGGACGAGATTCTTTTGAGTGGGGGTGAGTTGTCACATCCGTGGAACCCTAACCAAAGTTTAGCATTGTGCTCATATCTTCTTTGCATTGCATCCAAGAAAATTGCAACAAGATCAAAGCAAGTGGTGAAGCAAAACCCAAAAACCCTAGCCACCTGTCAATTTAAAGGAAATTCAAAAACTTGTCAAAATCAATGAACCCAAAATGGCCTCAAGAAAAGTTCAACTTTTCTGATAATTCATGAAAAAAAATAATCAAGGAAGAAAACTATTTTTAAAACACATTTGGCATTTTACTTAAATTCAAAAAAGCTACTGAATTCAAGTTTAAATTTGAATTCAAACATTTTCAAGTTTCAAAAATGTTGCAAACCTCAGGAGTGGTTGGAAATATTCCAACTAATATTTCAGTGTGTTCAAAATAATTTTTGAGCTAATTTTGGAGCCAAAACAAATGGCAAATCAATTCAGTTTCAAAACAGAAAGTAAAATAGAAAAAAAAATAGGAAAAGACTACCTGTAGCTCACCTGTGAGGCCCAGCTCACCAGGGGCAGGGGCGTCTTCTTCCTCCTACCTTGTGGTAGAGGAGCGAACGCCCACGGCGGCTCCTCCACCTACTGCTTCGCCGTGGCGCACTCCGGTGCCCCCAGGATAGCGCGACATCGGGGATGACTACCCCGAGCACGTCCTATCCATCCCCGCTATCCATTCCTCCCCCCTCCTCTCGGTTCCTTCCTCTCCTCCTGCCGCCATTGACAGAAGCTCGAGCTCGAGCTGCTCGAGCCTTTGGCCACAGGATAGTCCCTCCGAGTGCTCCAACCTCTCCGCCTCGTCAAGCTAGCCGCGTACGCCGAAGCTTCTGACCTCCCCGAGCCGTGCTGCGCCATATTGCCGTCGTCTTCAACCTCCGGCCGCCGGCAAGCTTCGTTGGATTCGTCGCCCACAGCGCCTCCCCGAGCCATCCGAGCTTTCCACTGCCTTCAACGTGAGCTTGAGCTCGTTTTCCCTCTTCTTCCCCTCAGTTTCGTGCACCGTAGCCACTAGACCGACGAGCCCGAGCTCCGGCCGTCGCCTCAGCTTGTCGCCGCTGACCTCCGGTCCTCCCCAGTCCTCCCTGAGGCCCGTACTGGATGAGGCCGAGCCTGGGGATCCTCCCAGTGCTCTCGGCCCTCGTTTCCGAGCACCACAGCCATCTTCGGCGACTCTCCGGCAAAGATCCGCCACAGATCCGGCCGCCGCCGGTCAGTTTACGGCAGGATCTGACCTAGCCTCGCTAATCCATTGTTTTAACATTAAGCAGTCGCTGACAGTGGGCCCCAGACGCAAGTCAAACACAATCAGGGGCTGGTCAGCGCGGGATTAACCCTGTGAGGCTGACGAGTGGGTCCCCCCTATCAGGTTTGACCTGACCAGATCGGCCGACGGCAGACGCCATGCTGACGTGGGCCTGGCGCAATAAATAGCTTTTCTGATTTAAAAGAATTCCAGAAAATGCCCAAAACTTCTAAAATTCATAGAAAATAATCTGTAACTCCAATGGAAATAATTTATATATGAAAAAGTATCATAAAAATCCAAGGAATCTGAATATGTCATTTTCAAACATGTTTGAAAATGTTAACTTGACCAAACATGTAAAATGATGAATAGGTTAAATTTAATAAATGCTTTGGAGTTGGAATTTGAAAATCAATTGAATTCCACTTCAAATGCTATGACCAAGCAATGCTCAATCACAACCAGCAACTTATCATATCATTACCATGCATGTTAAAACAAGATGACCTGAGCATCAGGTCGAATCAATTAAAAGGGTATCTAAAAATACCTTGTTTGAAGTGATATTTGAATCTTGATTCAAACCAACTTCAAACTTAATAAATGATAGCTACATTAGCATACCACCTTGCATCTTCATGCCATGCTCATGCATCATTTTGTTGCATATGATTGTTATTGATTGATGTCATTTCTATCGGTAGGCTCCGCTCCTCCAAATTCCACCGAATATCCGACTGACGGATATTGTCCCTCTGCTGAGCAACAAGGCAAGCAACAACCTTGATCATTCCGATAAATCCCATGTTCTCGCTCCTGCACTTACTTATTGCATTAGGATCAAATGCTTCAAATGCTTTTGCCACGTTAGTTGAACCCACTTCCTTTGCATGACCTATCTTTGTCACAGTAAATAGTTGAACCTTGCAACCTAGCATACCTGGTAGATGCTTGAGCCATGATGTGCCTTATCCTGCTATGCATTCTATGCTTAGAGTTGTGTATGGTCTGTCATCTGGGTGATGAACAGAATTGTGAGAATGTGTTTAGTAAATAAA
This sequence comes from Hordeum vulgare subsp. vulgare, assembly GCF_904849725.1. Lineage (NCBI taxonomy): Eukaryota > Viridiplantae > Streptophyta > Magnoliopsida > Poales > Poaceae > Hordeum > Hordeum vulgare. Next base: position 414,751,403 of record NC_058524.1, read on the forward strand.
GGTTGTGTGTTGAACCTGATTTGGTAAAGGTACCGGTGAAAGGCTATGTAGGAGTACATGGCGGGTTGTTTCATTGGAACCGTCCTTAGTAACTGAGTTCCGTGTATGTAATCGAAGAAGAGATACTACCACATGCTGGGCCCTTAAATATGACCCTGCTCGACTTATTAATCGCCTAGTACTCGGTCCAGGAGTTGCAAGTAGTTTTTGGTGTTTATAGTCATGCTGGAGGCCGTGCGTAGCGCTGACCTTAGAGGTGGGCTATGATGCGGTAGGCAGTGGCACGGTGTACCAAGTGGCACCCGGATGGTGGGCTTGGGAACCCTGCGCACATCGTTTGGGGCCGTGGCGGAAACCTCGGTCGGACTTCCGTGCGGGTTACCCTCAGATAGGCAACATACCTGGACTAAGTATTAGCGTGTTTAACGGTCGTGGCCGACTCCCTCGCTGGGCTTCCGCTTGAAGGTTGCCGAGGTGCATTACGTGTGTGAAGAAGTACACCCCTGCAGTGTTATGATCTATTCGAATAGTCGCATCCGCGGATATGGACTACTTGGAGACATATGTTGTTCATAGATAACTTTAATGGCTACTCATAAAATTGTCAAGATAAGCGTGAGTGTCGTAGACGGCATTTCCGTATGGAGATGGAATGATTCCATGATGGAGTATTGTTGTGGTGTTAATGGACTCGTGTGCAAGAACTCAAGTTGCCAAAATTATTTAAAACGCAACTTGTCTAGCCACGAGTCAAATGCTGGCTTTGCGCATGAAACCCCACAACTCCTTATTGATACATTGGATGAGTAGATGGCTTATCCTAAAGTCTTGCTGAGTACCTCTGTACTCACGTTTGCTTAATAATTTGTTGCAGAGGATGTTAATGACCCTAATGGAGGGTTCTACCTAGACATCGACGACGACGAGTAGCTGGTATCCCAACTACGATCTGGCCCTAGGGTGGGTCTCTAGTATAGCCAGGCCATGTGCCTTCTAGTTTCATCTGTCTGTACTCGGACAATTTAATGAATGACTGTTATGATGGGTCGTGAGACCCCTACTGTGTAATATTATGTGTGAGGCTCTTCCGAGCCTTTTAAATAAAGTTTGTATGTTTATGGTTATGTTATTATGCCATCGTTGTATCTATGCATATCGATACATCATGCGTACGTGTGATGTATAGATATGTATGGGATTCGACCACCTAGTCGTATACTGTTAGTAGCACTCCTTACAGGGAAATGCCCCTTCGTGTTTTGTGAGCCTTGGTAGCTTGCTACTGTTCCGAACACTTAGGTTGACCGGCATGTGTCCTTCTTAGCTGCTGTGTCTGTCCCTACGGGGAAATGTCTCGCGGTGTAATGGAGTCCTGGTAGCATCGCTACGACTCGTCTACACTCGCTGATGACCGACACCTGCTTTGTTGGGTCATGTATGCCTGTCTCTGTACGGTACTACCACTTGGGTTTATGACTAGTCATGTCGATCCGGGTTCTTTGACATTGGATTGCTCGCAACACTAATGCATACGCGAGTCAAAAGACGCAAACAGTCCCAGCCAAGGTAAGGTGGCAGCCGTGGGGATAATCGTGCGTGAGACCGCAAAGAGATGCACTGTGTTACAAGCTAGAATCTAGTGGCTTAGGTTCGGAGTCCTGACATGTGAACATTAGCACATCTACTGTAAATGCTTTATTTCCATGTGCTAATCCTTGCAATTCATCCACATCTCATATTATTACCAATCATGATGAATTGCTCGCATTGTCTTTTTCTCTAACCATGAAGTTTCTACTTCCACTGGTTCTCTTGTTTCTAGTGTTGAAACTAACCATGCAGAAGAAATTAATGAGCTCAAGGCCCAAGTCACTAGTTTGAAGAAAGAATTGGAAAAATGTGATAGTGGACATAGTTATCATTACAATAAGAAGAAGTCCAAGAACAAGAAAAGGGGGCAAGACCAAGCCACGAACAAGTCCAACATTTCTTGCTTTAAGTGCAAAAAGGTTGGGCATCACGTGAGATCTTGTCCATTAAAGATAAGGGCTTATAAAGAAATTCTACATGAGAAGATGCCTCAAGATCAATCTCGACCTCAACCTCATGTTTTAGAACGACCAGTATGCATGATAAAACATGTTATTTCTTACCAAGTTGAGAAAGTAAAGAAGAAGAACAGAAAGGGGAGTACATGTTGCTATATCTGTCAAAAGAAGGGGCTCATAGCTTCAACATACCTAACATCTCTAAGCCACCAATTATCAATGATCATTATTCACTTAGGAAGGATATTTTTGGCAATTTGTTTGCCATGTATGTTGGTGCCCAAAGTGGTTCGGAAGTGGATAAAATCATTTGGGTTGCCAAGCCTATTGTTACTAACTTCTTAGGACCCAACTTGGTTCGGGACCATCGATCTCAAACTTGATAGGTGTGTGGAGGGCATTGCAGACTTCGCTAGTTCATGAAGAAAAAATATTTTCACCATTTATTATGGTTCAAGCCTTGTCAAGAATATTACCATCATATTTCCCGTTACAATGCCTCTCCTAGCGGTAACTTATATATATTGTCTACACTGAAAGTGACTAGCCCCTCTCATGTTTAGGTTTGGTACCTAGCATGTGTTTTGATATGTTGTGCCTCCTAGTATGCTTGATTTGTGTTATTTAGCATGTGTAGGTTGTTTTGCATGTCATATAGTTGTGTGTGTAGTCTTGATCCTTACTTTCATCTTGGTTGCACCTTATTGGGCTCTTTTGAGATATTAATGAAACATCACATTATGGGGGAGTGTTATGCTCTACGCACATCACAAACCTAAATGTGTATACATCCGACACCACCTAGTATTTATAGTGCAATATTATCCAATTACTATGTGGTATGTCACGTTAATTTTAAGTTCAAATTCTCATCCATTGATTATCTTTAGTTGGATTTCAATTGCCTCTTGTGGAAAATACATGGATTATCACATTATGGGGGAGTGATATGCTTTGTGCATATCACAATCCTTACTAATATAAATATTTGAAGAAAGCCACTAAGAATCTATTATTGAGATTATTTTATATCTTCGTGTCTTACCATGCCCAACACGTCTCTATTTGCTAATAATTATTTTGTTGTCTAATTCCTTAGATATGTGTGAGTATTACATTCTACAACAGGTTTATTCATGGTTTAGCTTCTAGATCATTCTTAAAAGAAGGGTATATATGATGCAAGAATTTCCAATTGTTTCTCTACATGATGATCTAGCTAATTGGCATGTTAATAATATGGTATTTAAGCATTTTCCTTATTGCCAAACTCTCATATCATGCTTGTTTGAGTATAAATGACCTTGTTCCTATTTTGAATCTATCACCGGATGATAATTCTATATAACATTGTGTTCTCTTACACTTGGTATTCCTTGTATGGTAGAGTTTCATGCTTATCTTTATATTGGCTTTGCTTCTACTTGCATTTTATAACTAGCCGAGAAATTCATTTGTCTCCCGGTAATCTCCCATGCTTGTGTTTGAGTCCATATTACTAGTTTTATGGTATCGTGGGAGTTATTATCTTATTACTTGTACTATAATATATCTACTTAAGTGAGATATGCATGTAAGAATATGTTCAATGCATATCTTTTATGCTCATTTCTTTTTCTTGGTTCATGTTTTCAACTTGGTGTGATATCAAATGTTGATTTGTCACTTTGATTTATTTGGGACAACATGAATGATTGGTGATGTTATTGGAAGTATTAATAATTATGTGTTCATTTGTCCAATTTTTATCTCTTTGATTTTGGTAGGCTTGTGTAGGCATATTTATTATGTGTACACTATTATGCCTTGTTTACTTTATTTTTGATCCAATATATATATGGTAAATCTGTCATATCCTTCAAAGCTAAGATGTGCATGAAACTGAAACTCATATCTATATGCACCTAATTGAGTGGTTTTTGCCCTATATATTGTAGTTAGACTAACTACTTCGGGGTCAATAAGTTTGGGGGCCATATTGTACTTAAGAGTCATGTAGGTACATTGGAGAAGCATTGTTGTCTTGGCTTATTCATAAAGAAGGTGGTGTCACCACGAGGGAATTAGAGCCAAGAGTATATGACTCAGTCATTACTACTCCATACCAGTACTTTCTTAGTAACAAGTATTTACTTCATGCATGTATATAAGTAAAGTCAACCTTGTGTAGGTTGCATCATAAGCATGTAATAGTACTTATTCTATTTGCGTTTTCCTGCATGTTCTTGAAGAACACTCTATTGAAATGGTTAGACAACTGAGTAGAATCATCTAATGGGGATCTACAGAATCATATTCATGGCTCATTTATACCAAGACATGCCAAATAAGCAATTCATTGCATATCAATTGCTAAAATGTTCTCTCATGTGCAATTTTTATCTAAAATTCAAAAACACTATAATTGCTCATAGTATTTGGTATGTTCTTCGAAATTCATGGTTAGAAAATGAGATCAATTTGTGCCATGTACCTTTCTCTTGTGTTAAGATAACATGTGTATGATAATGGATTTACTTGTGCATATCATGTTTTTATCGATTGTGACTATTTTATGTATGCAAGTTTCGGTGTGAATACATAGACGTCTGTTATCCACTTAGAAATTTGTGCACATAAGTAAGCCCCCTTCTTTGCGATATCACTTGATCCTTGCCGGTCACTTGGTTCCGTCCTTATTGATTCATTGGTCGTATCAGTAAGAGGTTGTGAAGTGATTGCTTGTATGTTTTGCATATAATCTTATGCACTCATGCGTTAGGATGTAGTTTGGACCCATACTTATCATAATGATCGATTTGGATATTTACACTATATCTTGTCCAAAATATGTTGTTTGGATCTTTGAATGTTTCCCTCACATGTCGAATGCTTATTTTCATATCACATCTATTGTAATCTCTAGATCCTAAGCACCTCAATTTTCCTGTCATTAAATGTGTGCATTTTATTTCACTCACATCTTATAATACGCATACTCTAAGTAAGAACTCATTGTCTTCGAGATTTGACCCATTTTGGCATTTGTAGCCAATGGGGGTGAAGCTTAGAGGATTTAAGATAATCTAAAAGAAAGTGTCTATGGCTTATTGTTTATTGCATGAATGAATACATATAGAGAAATCTCCACCTAGTTTATGTCAACCAATATATGCAAGAAAATTCCTAGTTCGTTCACACATGCATATATTGTGGGGGAGCTTGCTCTACATATTGTGTAGTATTTTAATGTTAATACACTGAGTGTGATAAACTCAAGTATCTTTGTGACACTTGATGCTATCAAAACAATCCCAAGTATTCAATATATCCTTGGGTAAATTGCATACTTGTGTTAAAATTCATTATATAAATCCTCTTGTTGAGATTGTAATCAACTACCAAAATGGGCGAGATTGAAAGTGCATGTAGTTCCCATGTGTGGTTTTGGTAATTGATGAAAATACTAATGAACTAATGTTTGCATTGAGTTATACATTTCAAGGAATGTTCTATTTGCAATACATGAAGAATATTGAATGAATTGAAGTATGCTTGTTCCATGAATATGCAAGAAGGAGCTCGAATGAATTCTAAATGAATGTCATATACATATTGTTGTGCACGCATCAAGCATGAGCTCAGTGATTGAATCAAATATGATACGATCAAGATGAATTCCATGTGATGAACAAGATCTGATCTATGTGGAGTTCCTTGAGGATCTCAGACATACTCATGCTTTGACTTATGGTTTGAACCATCATGGATTAAGATCTTGAGAGAATAATAAAAGAGAAGAATTCTACATATGTCTTGAAAATAGGATCATGATGAGCTCACATGTTGTATCATGAAGACGAGCAAGTTATACCCAATGTGAGATTCATTGAGAAACTTAATATGGTAATGATGAATTGAGATATTGGTAATCATTTCTTAAAGCAATGAAGCCTAACAAGAAATCAATAGGGCCTTCAAGACATTAAGATTAATCATGGATCAAAGATAAATGTTGACCAAGATGAAGATCAAAGAGTTAACTCAAAGTTAGTCATCACACAAGCGCAAAAGATATACCACATGGGATCTTCTGGTATGGTAAGTAATTGTCAAGTGCACTTTGTGTACTAACCCATACTATGTGATGTCTATGTCTATGAGGGTTAGGTAATTCTCATGGGCTCGCATCAGGAGAGAGATTCCAAGTGTCCATGAGAGGATGACATCAAGTGTTGATGATAATGTTTGACAAGGTCAAGTTCAAGATAACCATTCCTAAGAATTACATGCTTGAAGCTTGTGGATGTTCACATGATGGACAAGTGAAGATGAATACATATCAAGGCTTTTCACATTGTGTATGGGAGAGATACTTGAAGACTTCATCAATGTCTTGCCTTCAGCTTGAGCCAAGAAGAAACAATAACATCAAGCTCAAGTGAATGGCTTGACTCAAAGGTATTAGTTCCTTTGACGTTAGTGGCGTGGAGTGATGATCACCGAATAAACATATACACTCAAGCATGGATTTTTAGTAGCTATGTAGTGTAGATCTTTTATGATTCTTGAGTTTTAGGGATCCCACACTATTAAGAGGGTATCACTGATCAAGCAAGAAACTTGCTCAAAACTCTAGGCAATTCCTCTTTCTCTATCTTCCAATCGTTAGACTGCTCTTGTCCGGTCTTTCGGTGGTTCTCGGACGTCCGGACGCCGGATGATCGATGTCCTCCGAAAATCCGGAGTCAGCCAACAGATCCAAACCCTCAGACTTCTGGCTCCTCCGATCGTTCGAGGACCGGACGTCCGGGCACGGTAGGAAATCCCTTGTCACTCAATAGATCCAAACTGTCGGACTTCAGACCATCTTGGGACGACCGTGCCCCGGACAGCCGATGCCTTTCAGACGTCCGTACGCTGTTCACCCTATCACCAGATGCTGTGCTGACCTAATACTTTTTGTATCTTCGGTCAGCTGACGACATGTGGACTCCGTATGCTGATCTCCTCTCCACCAAATACCGTGGTAACCTGATATCCTATGCATCTTCGGCCGACTGACCACTATCGGATGTCCGACTCCTCGTGCTTCTCCGGACGGTCGTGAACTGCGAGACGTCCGGCAAGTGCACACATAAGTGGTTCCAACGACCACTTTAGTACCACAACTATATATAGTCTTCTCCCACCTCATGTGGGAGGTGCCTAACACAGCTGAAACATTCCATGAACATCTTTCTCTCTCACTCTCATTTGCTTACACAAAATCTTAGATCCCAAGAACATCTGTGAGTTCCTTTGAGTGTTGGTCCAATCAAAAGATAGATTGTCTCCCTCTCCACCTCTCAACCCAAGCTATTTTTGATTTGAGCAAGTTTTGAGAAGTCCCCGTGATCTTGTTACTCTTGGAGGTTAGAGACTCCTAGGTGGTAGGAGTTCTTCGGAGAGGAATCAAAACTTTGTGATTTACCTCGAAAATTTTGTGAGGGTTTGGAGGCCACCTGAAAGGCCTACCACTAATGGTTGACAAACGCTTTCGTGTCGTTGTATCAACGAGAATAGGGTGAGCCTTCGTGGTGTTGTGTGCCTTCATGGTAACATCCACCTCTCTAACGGTGACTAGCTTCTCTCCAAGGAAGTGAACATCGGGATACATCCTCGTCTCCGTGACTTCGGTTATCCCTAACCCTAACTCCTTACTTGTGGTTTACCTTGGTTACTTGAGCATACATTCACTACATATTGTTGTCCTCATTATATTGTATTGGCTATTTCCTTGTAAAGATTAATCATTTAGGCCTACACTTTATATCCCGCAATTCACACTTCTACTATTGATATATCTTGTGTTTGGTGTGATTTGCTAACTTGTGTCATACACTTACATATCTTGTGATATCGCTCAAGTAAGTTTGTGATAGAGGCGAAGTTGTCCCTGTCTTTCGATGAGATCGTGGGTATCGTTTTGGTGGAGTAGACTTTGATGATCCGACTACAAACGTCTGAGGACGTCGCGCCTTAGTAATCGCTAAACCAACTCCGAGAGGTTATTGAACACGCCGGAGCACGATCAACCTGACCACGAAGGTATGTTTCCTGCACGCAAACAAAGAACAAGCAAGAAACCTAATGCAATCAAGATATTCCGAAATAAGAGGAAAGCTTTATTGATGAAGGTGGGGTTCCGTGACGCCTTTGTCTGGTCGTAGAACACAAACGAAGAACGCGAAGTTGCAGCTATGATGAACTTGTAATCTAAACAAAACCCAAGTCTAAACGGTGCCCTAAGGGCTGTATATATGAGGGAATAGAGAGGCAATTTCGTGACCCTTGGAGGAGGGGTCCGAAAACAGCCCTAAACTCGGTTTCCCCACACATACGGACTCTGAAAATAGCCTATATTATGGTATTTAAAAATTACATGGGCCTGGCCCAAAAATAAGGTGGCGCAACACCTATAATAGCCTATGGGTGAAATTTATAAAGTGACGCCTTGAATATTTCTTCCAAAACCTTCATGCTCTCCTTATGGTGGCTTTAAAGTGTGAAAATCACCAGTGGAAGCTCCATTGTTCTCTCCCGCGTGTGCACCTTCTTCTCCATGCTTGATCCCGCTCCAACGGATATCCTTCTTGTCCATGCTAGGTCCTTCATTCATGAGCACAACAAAATTATCTAACTTAGGCATCATCATATGTTCAGGAACATTAGAAGTATTCCCAAGAAACGAAAGTACGTGGTAATTCAATTAGCGTGCACGAGCTCTAGTAACTGGTCCAGTATGTATTGCAGCTGGGGCTGTGGGTGTAACAATGGTGTTGATGTCCTCATCATCCTCCCCTTCTTGAACTAAAGTCGTCCTCGATGGAAGCTCATCTTCCTCACCCAAATATGGTTTCAAATCTGCAATGTTAAAAGTGGGACTAACCCCAAAATCTGCAGGCAACTCAATTCTATATGCATTATCATTTATTTTCTCTAACATTTTGAAAGGACCATCAACACGCGACATTATCTTTGACTTGCGCAAATCAGGAAACCTATCCTTACGCAAATGCAACCAAACAAGATCTCCAGGTGCAAAGACAATATGTTTTCTACCCTTATCTCCAGTAGGTTTACATTTAGCATTCATGCGCTCAATGTTTTCCATGGTTAACTCATGCATCTTTAATATCAAATCATCACATTCTTTAGCATCAAAATTAACCATCTTTGAAGATGGAAGAGGTAACAAATCAATAGGTGCACGAGGTAGGAAACCATACACAACTTGAAAAGGACACATCTTTGTAGTAGAATGCAGCGAACGATTATAAGAAAATTCAATATGAGGAAAGCATTCTTCCCACAGTTTTAGATTGTTCTTCAAAACATCCCTAAGCATAGTAGACAAAGATCGATTGACTACTTCAGTTTGTCCATCAGTTTGGGGGTGACATGTAGTACTAAAAAGCAAATTTGTCCCCAACTTAGGCCATAAACATCGCCAAAAGTGGCTAAGAAATTTGGCATCACGATCTGAAACAGTCGTTTTTGGCACACCATGCAAGCGAATAATTTCACGAAAGAATAAGTTAGCCACATTAGCAGGATCATCACTTTTATGACATGGTATAAAGTGTGCCATTTTTGAAAATCTGTCCACGACAACAAATATGCTATCCATCCCCTTCTTTGTTCGAGGTAAACCTAAAACAAAGTCCATAGATATATCTTCCCAAGGAACACTAGGTACATGCAAAGGCATATACAAACCATGAGGATTGAGTCGTGACTTAGCTTTTTGACATGTCGTGCAGCGAGCAACAAAACGCTCAACATCCCGTCGCATCCTTGGCCAAAAGAAATGTGTAGCAAGTACGTCCTCCGTCTTCTTTATGCCAAAGTGTCCAATCAATCCTCCTCCATGCGCCTTGTGTAACAAAAAAAGACGAACGGAGCTAGCTGGAATGCATAGCTTGTTAGCACGAAACACAAATCCATTATTAATGATGAACTTGTTCCATGTTCTCCCTTCTTTACAATTCTCCAACACATCTTTGAAATTAGCATCATGCACATATTGATCTTTGATGGTCTCCAAACTAAATATTTTGAAGTCAAGTTGTCAAAGCATAGTATAACGACGAGACAAAGCATCAGCAATAACATTTTCTATACCCTTCTTGTGTTTAATGACGTACGGGAAAGTCGTAATGAATTCAACCCATTTAGCATGTCGACGGTTCAGTTTTTCTTGACTTTTAATATGTTTCAAAGATTCATGATCATAATGTATGACAAATTCTTTGGGCCATAAATAACGTTACCATGTTTCCAAAGTCCGAACAAGAGCATATAATTCCTTTTCATAAGTAGAATAATTCAGACTAGGCCCACTTAATTTTTGAGAAAAGTATGCAACATGTTTACCATCTTGTAATAACACACCTCCTAATCCAATTCCACTAGCATCACATTCAAGTTCGAAAGTCTTATTAAAATCAGGAAGTTGGAGTAAAGGAGCATGTGTTAACTTATCTTTCAAAACCGTGAAGGCTTCTTCCTGTGCGGTACCCCAAGAATAAGGCACATCCTTCTTTGTAAGCTCATAGGGAGGTGCAGCAATGGTGCTGAAATCTCTCACAAAACGCCTATAAAACCCGGCGAGTCCAAGGAAACTCCTCACTTGTGTGACCGTTTTGGGCTGCGGCCAACTCTCAATAGCTTCAATCTTGGCTTTATCAACTTCAATTCCATGTGGAGTAACAACATAGCCAAGAAAAGATACTCGGTCTATGCAAAATGTGCACTTCCCAAGGTTACCAAACAGACGTGCATCACGTAGAGCAGTAAAAACAGCACGCAAATGATCCAAGTGTTCCTCCAAAGATCTACTATAAATCAGTATATCATCAAAGTAGACTACCACAAATCGTCCAATGAAAGCACGTAAAACCTCATTCCTTAATCTCATGAAAGTGCTAGGTGCATTAATCAATCCAAAAGGCATAACTAACCACTCATATAAGCCAAACTTAGTTTTAAATGTTGTTTTCTATTCATCTCCCAATTTCATGCCAATTTGATGGTATCCATTACGCAAATCAACTTTGGAGAAAATTATAGAGCCACTTAATTCATCAAGCATATCATCTAGCCTAGGAATAGGATGACGATAACGAATAGTAATATTATTAATGTCTCTACAATCAACACACATACACGATGTACCATCCTTTTTTGGCTCTAGAATAATAGGAACATCACAAGGACTAAGAGATTCACGTATATAACCTTTGTCGAGCAGCTCTTGTACTTGACGCATAATCTCCTTCATCTCCTCTGGATTGGTACGATATGGTGCACGGTTGGGTAGAGATGCACCGGGAATTAAGTCAATCTGATGCTCGATCCCTCTAATAGGTGGTAATCCCAGTGGCACGTCTTGTGGAAAGGCGTCAGTGAACTCCTGCAAAATGTTAATGACAGCAGGAGGCAAAGAGGGTGGCATGTCCTCGAATGAAAATAATACCTCTTTGCATACGAAAGCATAGCAAACAGAGGTAGTAATATCCAAATCAGTAATATCCGATTTAGTGGCAAGTAAGCAACCACTCTTCAGTTTTATTTCAGAGGCAACACTAGATGATGATTTGGTAGGCTTATTGTCTTGCTCAAATTCCTTTGCTACAATCTCATTTTCACTCTTATGTAGGTCTTGTTTTTCTTTACTAGCTCTAGCAATGTCATCTTCCGTAATATGTTCAGGAGACATAGGAAGCAAAGTTATATTTTGATTCTTATGAACAAGAGTATATTGATTTTTTCTACCATGGTGTACACAATTTTTATCAAATTGCCATGGTCTACCAAGTAAAACGGAGCATGCTTGCATGGGTACCACATCACAATCAACAAAATCAGAATGTGTAGCAATGCTAAAATGCACACGAATAGTACGTGTTACCTTAACATTGCCACTGTTGTTGAACCACTCGATATAATAAGGATGAGGATGTGGTCAGGTGGTGAGATACAACTTCTCCACCATCTCCATGCTAGCTAAGTTGTTGCAACTCCCACCATTGATGATTACGTGAATAGAACGTTCCTTTACCACTCCCTTAGTATGGAACAAGTTGTGCCTCTGATTTTGCTCAGCCTGTGTTACCTGCACACTTAAAACACGTTGAGCAACTAAGCTTTCGTACCTGTCAGCGTAGTCAGCAGCCATGTATTGTGTCTCTTGTTGAGTATCATCTACAACCCGTTCTTCACTTGCAATAAGAGCTAGAGTCTCATCGTTACAATCACTAGCGGAGTCATATCCACCATCCTCAGTAACAATCATCACGTCCTTGGATGGGCACTCTCTCGCATAATGACCTCCACCCTTGCAATGACGACAAATGACCTCATGTGTTTGCCCTGTAGATGCCATGGATGAAGAAGAGCTCTGTGAAAGCCTGGAAGGTGTGCTATTGGCGAAGGTTGTGGTAGGGGCCTATTTCCTGGTATCTCTGGTGGAATTGGCGGTTGAAGTAGGCGGTGCTGATGTAGAAGGACGTGTGTAAGTAGATGTGGTTTGTGCCATCCATGAGGAAGTGCGACCTGCAGAAAAATTAGTTCTCGCCAATTCCTGTAGATCCTGCACTTCACGTTTAGCTTTGCAAGCAAGATGGAATAAACGAGTGATAGTGTTATAATCCTTATATTCTAGAATAGTCTGAATATGTCTATTTAATCCACCCATAAAACATGCAAGCATAGCTTCATTGTCCTGAACAATACCACATCTAATCATGCCAGTTTGTAATTCCTGATAATATTCTTCTATAGACTTTTTTCCTTGTCTTAAACGCTGCAAGTATTGAAGTAATTCACGTTGATAATATGGTGGAACCCAACGAGTACGCATAACAGTTTTCAAAGCAGACCAAGTAGTTGGAATATTAGCATGATGTATTCTACAATATTCAGACCACCAAACACAAGCAAAACTAGTGAAAGAACAAACAAAAGCAGCAGCACGTCTATCTACAGGAAATTGCAAGCATGTAAAACATTGCTGTGTTTCTAACTCCCAAGTAAGGTATATATCAGGAACATATCGACCATCAAAAGTAGGAATATTCAATTTTATTTTAGGGAGATGGTCATGATCCCGTACGTGAGGGTCTGGTGCATCCCTACCGTTGGGATTGTATCCATGTGGACGACCGGCGGCTTGTCGGGGTGGTTGTTCTTCCTGGTGTTGAATTGGAGCAACCTCTCCCTCATCATCGTAATCACCATCATAATCATCATCATACTCCTGATTCTGCTCAGCGACAGAAACCTCAGTAGTAGAAACAGGAGGAGCAGCAGCAGTAGGAGCAACAACACCAAAATTTTGCACTTCACTGATAGGCATGCATCGCGCTCGTTGCCGTTGTTGTGGTTGAAGAGGGACAACAGCTGCAGCTGGTGGTGGTAAATGAGCAAGCACCTCATCGAACTTGGTGTTCATCTGGGTGTCGAATTTCTTCTCCATACCTTCGAGCATGTCCATGTCCTCTCCAAAGGTGGTCACAAAATCCTGTACCCAGCCAGACATCATTTGCTGAAATTTATCATGGAGCTCCCGGTTGGTCAGGTTCTCCCAGTCGATCTCCTCGTCGTGTGATCCTAGCATCGTTAGCAGCAATAGGAACACAGAAGAATATGAACCTACAAACTACTAGGAAGTGGTGGTGGTGTGTCACAAATCCGTCAAGCAAATCTCAATTTCTTACCAATTCTTACCCAGCAGCAGGTGGCGATCGGCAACCGGTGTAGTCAAAACTCTCAAAGCTTGGATAGAGGGATTGCCAGGTGGTGTCATACACACGATGTAGATGTATGTGGAGCTGGGAAGGCTTATAATATGGTAGCAAGAAGCGTCAGCAATAATCAGTTCAGAGATGCAAAATTGAAAAGACGCTCAATGACGGTACCGTGCTCGTCCTAAGCTAGACCGTACTAGAGACGCGAGCCTAGAACACCAACGAAGTCACGACGACACGTACTAATCAAGGAAAGAGCCACTCTGATTCCCCCCCCCCCTTTTTTGTGATTTTTTTCTTCAGAAAATCACTATAATGTCAAGTGTCTCAAAACTCTTCCCAAGGAACAAAAATAGGCTAGGCACGAAAAAAAATTGACAATTTTTTTATATTATATTTGGAGCAATTCGGGGCTGCGACGACCAAAAATTGCGACAAAAATCACTATGATGGCAAGTGTCTCAAAACTCTCTAAAAAGGCTAACAAAACGAGAGGGAATTTTTTTTCACCCCTTGAATTTTTGGCCTAAAAAGTGGTCTGGAAAGCGTGCCAGACTTTTTTCTTCTTTTTGAAACCTACTCACGTAAGGAAACGCGAAACCGAAATCAAACAAATCTCAAAATTAACCTAAGACGAAAAGGATGCAGACTAGGATAGTGGTGGGTATATGGTGGTGGTATATGGGAGCAAGGATAATGGTGGCGTGGTGGTGGTATATGGCAGCAACGATGATGGTAGCGTGGAGGTGATATATGGCAGCGATGAAAGACTGTGCGGTGGCGGCGTGACAACATGTGAATAGAACTCGAAACTCTAAAGGACTAGACACTAAGACCAGCAACTCGACACGACGATGTAATCGCAAATTCAACTAAGAAAACTACTGAAAAGATTATGCAAAGGCTCAGATTGGTTCAGATACGATGATCTAACCCTAATTTTTTATGGCTTTTTCGTGGATGATAGGTATGAAGAACAGATGCGATCTAACTACAAAAACCTGGTAGAATCTCACCGAGCAACATGGAAATCTGATACCACTTGATAAAGGCGAAGTTGTCCCTGTCTTTCGATGAGATTGTGGCTATCGTTTTGGTGGAGTAGACTTTGACGATCCGACTACGAACGTGTGAGGACGTCGCGCCTTAGCAATCGCTAAACCAACTCCGAGAGGTTATTGACCATGCTGGAGCTAGATCAACTTGACCACGAAGGTCTGTTTCATGCACGCAAACGAAGAACAAGCAAGAAACTGAAATGCAATCAAGATATTGCAAATATAAGAGGAAAGCTTTATTGATGAAGGTGGGGTTATATGACGTCTTTGTCTGGTCGTAGAACACAAACGAAGAACGCGAAGTTGCAGCTATGGCGAACTTGTAATCTAAAAAAATCCAAGTCTAAACGGTGCCCTAAGGGCTGTATATATGAGGGAATAGAGAGGCAATTTCGTGACCCTTGGAGGAGGGGTCCGAAAACAGCCCTAAACTCGGTTTCCCCACACATACGGACTCTAAAAATAGCCTATATTATGGTATTTCGAAATTACATGGGCTTGGCCCAAAAATAAGGTGGCGCAACACCTATAATAGCCTATGGACTAATTTTACAAAGTGACGTCTTGAATATTTCGTCCAAAGCCTTCATGCTCTCCTTATGGTGGCTTTAAAGTGCGAAAATCACCAGTGGAAGCTCCATTGTTCTATCCCGCGCGTGCACCTTCTTCTCCAAGCTTGATCCTGCTCCAAGGGATATCCTTCTTGTCCATGCTAGGTCCTTCATTCATGAGCACAACAAAAGTATCTAACTTAGGCAGCATCATATGTTCATGAACATTAGAAGTATTCCCAAGAAACGAAAGTACCTGGTAATTCAATTAGCGTGCACGAGCTCTAGTAACTGGGCCAATATGTATAGCAGTTGGGGCTGTGGGTGTAACAATGATGTTGATGTCCTCATCACTTTGTGTAAGTTACTTGTGCTTGTGAGTAATCTTGTTGTGTTCATCTTAGTAGAACAAGTTGTTGGTGCACGTAGTTCAGTCTAGTATATTTAGGATTTGTGCTTGAAAAGTATCCTCTTAGTTTATTTCCGCATTAGGATAAATCCTAATTCGTAGAAGTTTTTAAAATGCCTATTCACCGCCCCTCTAGGCGACATCGTGGTCCTTTCAATTGGTATCAGAGCAAGGTCTCTCTTTAATAGGCTTCACCACCTAGAGAGTATCGATGTCGACTAATGGTGTAGTGCATAATGACACCTTTGATTTTGATGGCACAAATTATCACTTGTGGAGAATTTGTATGCCTTATCACTTTCGGGCCTTGGGAACAAATGCTTTATGAATTGTTCTTGTAGGGATTGCTCTTGCAAAGCATGCTCCATCTCCATCTATAGATGACATGTATGTTGATTGTGCTACCTCCCTTGCCATTCATCAAACTATAAGCCCTGAAGTGTTTAAGTCAATCTTGACTTGCAAGTCGGCTCATGAAGTTTGGACCAAAACCAAAGATATATATGGTGGGTCCAATCTTGATGAAGACAATATTATATTGAAGGAGTTGTTGCACGAGCTCTCCACATTGATCTATCATGAAGATCCATCCATTGCTTCCACATCTGATTACTTACCCACTTCAACATCTTCCACTCCACCAACATGTGGCATGCCACAAGATAATGACACGGTGAGTGAATAAATATCTTGTGATGATGGTGTTAAGCTCATTATTAATGAACTTGCTTGTGTAGATGCTAGTGTTGTATCCTCTATGGACATGGGCATATCTAGCACCACATATAGTGTAAATTATTGTGTTGATAGTCCATGCATATCACATAAGGGTTCCTTGACTAACAAGTTGTGGTGATATGCTTGCTCTCCTGTGTTTTGATGATAAAAATGCTTTGCTTTCCTCAAGTTGTCCTATGACTAACCATCTAGAGGAAATCAAGAAAAATGAGGCACTCTTGATTGATAGAGAACCTTATTCTCCAAAAGAATCATCATCAACTCCCTTTGTTCACATGTGCCTTGTGCAAAGAGGTAATGATGAGGTATCATCTTCTCTTAGTGATAACGATGATATTTGTAATGAGGATGATGATGATGACTTCACTGAAAATCTCTATGAGATTAGTAAATTCTTCATAGAGCTAAACATAACGCTTATCAAAGGTTTCAAGATGTTCTTGCTTACTTTGAAAAACGTAATGATTTATTTAATTACGAGCAAGCTAAAAGTGAACAACTTGAACATGAACTTGATAAGGCTCATCAAACATGTAGAGACTTAAGATCTTCAAAAGGAGAGATTGAAATTTCTCAGGGTAAACTTAAAGAGGATTTTGAGCTCCTTCTCCTTGAATGAAATAATGTCAAGGGACAGCTCATCAAAATCTCTAAGATCTATGAGGAGGTTCAATCTGCTCATGAGAAGTCTCTAACTACTACTTAATCCTCTCATATTGTCAATGATACTTGTGCATCTAACTCTACCTCATTTGAAGCATCAACTTTGAAGGAGAATGTTGAGTTATGTGCTCAACTTGATTTTCTATCCAACAATTATGGGAAATTGGAAGAAAGTCATGAAAATCTCTCAAGCACTCATGAGGATCTTCAAATCTCTCGTAATGAGCTAAAGTTAGCACTTTAGACTATGGCCATCAAGGTAAAATCTTGTGAGTGTCATGTGAACATTAGCGCATCTACTATAAATGCTTTATTGCCATGTGCTAATCCTTGCAATTCATCCATCTCACATATTATTACCAATCATGATGAATTGCTCGCATTGTCTTGTTGCCCTAACCATGAAGTTTCTACTTCCACTAGTCCTCTTGTTTCTAGTGTTGAAACTAACCATGCAGAAGAAATTAATGAGCTCAAAGACGAAGTCACTAGTTTGAAGAAAGACTTGGAAAAGTGTGATGATGGACATAGTTATCATTACAATAAGAAGAAGTCCAAGAACAAGAAAAGGCGACAAGACCAAGCCACGAACAAGTCCAACATTTCTTGCTTTAAGTGCAAAAAGGTTGGGCATCGCGTGAGATCGTGTCCATTAAAGATAAGGGCTTATAAAGAAATGTTGCATGGGAAGAGGCCTCAAGATCAATCTCGAGCTCAACCTCATGCTTTAGAACGACCAGTATGCATGATGAAATATGTTATTTCTTCCCAAGTTGAGAAAGTAAAGAAGAAGAACAGAAAGGGGAGTACATGTTGCTATATCTATCGAAAGAAGGGGAACATAGCTTCAACATACCCCACTAGTTACATCTCTGAACCTCCAATTGTCAATGATCATTATTCACTTAGAAAGGATATGTTTGGAAATTTGTTTGCCATGTATGTTGGTGCCCAAAGTGGCTCAGAAGTGGATAAGATCATTTGGGTTGCCAAGCCTATTGTTACTAACTTCTTAGGACCCAACTTGGTTGGGGACCATCAATATCAAACTTGATAGGTGTATGGAGGGCATTGAACACTTGGCTAGTTCATGAAGAAAAATTATTTTCACCATTTATTATGGTTCAAGCTTGGTCAAGAATATTACCATCATATTTGTCGTTACAATGCCTCTCCTAGCGGCAACTTGTATATATTGTTGACATTGAAAGTTACTAGCCCCTCTCATGTTTAGGTTTGGAACCTAGCATGTGTTTTGATATGTTGTGCCCCCTAGTATGCTTGATTTGTGTTATCTAGCATGTGTAGGTTGTTATGCATGTCATATAGTTGTGTGTGTAGTATTGATCCTTACTTGCATCTTGGTTGCACCTTATTGGGCTCTTTTGAGATATTAATGGATCATCACATTATGGGGCAGTGTTATGCTCTATGCACATCACAAACCTAAATGTGTATACACTCGGCACCACCTAGTATTTATAGTGCAAGATTATCCTGTTACTATGTGGCATGTCAAGTTCATTTGAAGTTTAAATTCTCATCCATTGATCCTCTTTAGTTGGATTTCAAATGCCTCTTGTGGAAAATACATGGATTACCACATTATGGGGGAGTGATATGCTTTGTGCATATCACAATCCTTAGTAATATAAACATTTGAAGAAAGCCACTTAGAATCTATTATTGAGATTATTTTATATCTTTGTGTCTCACCATGCCGAACACGTCTCTATTTGCTAATAATTCTATTGTTGTTTAATTCCTTAGATATGTGTGAGTATTACATTCAAGTACAGGTTTATTCATGGTTTAGCTTGTACATCATACTTAAAAGAAGGGTATATATGATGCAAGCATTTCCAATTGTTTCTCTACATGATAATCTAGCTAATTGGCATGTTAATAATATGGTATTTAAGCATTTTGCTTATTGCCAAACTCTCATATCATGCTTGTTTGAGTATAAATGACCTTGTGCTTATTCGGAATCTATCACCGAATGATAATTCTAAATACCATTTCCTTCTCTTACACATGGTATTCCTTGTATGGTAGAGTATCATGGTCATCTTTATATCGGATATGCTTCTGCTTGCATTTTATAACTAGTCGAGAAATTCATTTGTCTTTCGGTAATCTCCCATGCTTGTGTTTGAGTCCATATTACTAGTTTTATGGTATTGTGGGAGTTACTATATTTTTACTTGTACTATAATATATCTACTTAAGTGAGGTATGCATGTAAGAATATGTTCAATGCATATCTTATATGCTCATTTGTTTTGCTTGGGTCATGTGTTGAACTCGGTGTGCTATCATATGTTGATTTGTCACTTTGATTTATTTTGGACAACATGAATGATTGGTGATGTTATTGGAAGTATTAACAATTATGTGTTCATTTGTCCAATTTGTATCTCTTTGTATTTTGGCAGGCTTGTGTAGGCATATTTATTATGTGTAAATTATAATGCCTTGTTTACTTTATTTTTGATCCAATATATATATGGTAAATCCGTCATATCCTTCAAAGCTAAGATGTGCATGAAATTGAAACTCATATCTATATGCACCTAATTGAGTGTTTTTTGCCCTATAAATTGTAGTTAGACTAACTACTTCGGGCCCAATAAGTTTGGGGCCATATTGTACTTGAGATTCATCTAGGTACATTGGAGAAGCATTGTTGTCTTGGCTTATTCATAAACATGGTGGTGTCACCACGAGGGAATTAGAGCCAATAGTATATGACTCGGTCATTACTACTGCATACCAATACTTTCTCGGTGACAAGTATTTACTTCATGCATGTATATAAGTAGAGTCAACCTTGTGTAGGTTGCATCATAAGCATGTAATACTACTTATTCTATTTGTGTTTTCCTACATGTTCTTGAAGTACAGTCTATTGCAATGGTTAGACAACTTAGTAGAATCATCTAATGGGGATCTACAAAATTATATTTATGGTTCATTTATCCAAAGACATGCAAATAAGCAATTCATTGAATATGAATTGCTAAAATGTTCTCTCATGTGCAATTTTATCAAAAATTTCAAAAACACTATAATTGCTCATAGTATTTGGTATCTTCTTCGAAATTCATGGTTAAACAAATGAGATCAATTTTGCCATGTGCCTTGCTCTTGTGTTAGGATAACATGTGTATGATAATGGATTTACTTGTGCATATCATGTTCTGATCAATTGTGACTATTTTATGTATGCAAGTTTCGGTGTGGATACATACACGACTATTATCCACTTAGAAATTTGTGTGCATAAGTAAGCTCCCATTTTTGCGATATCACTTGATCATTGTCGGTCACTTGGTTCCTTCCTTATTGATTCATTGGTCGTATCGGTAAGAGGTTGCGAAGTGATTGCTTGTATGTTTTGCATATAATCTTATGCACTCATGCGTTAGGATGTATTTTGGACCCATACTTATCATAATGATCGATTTGGATATTTACACTATATCTTGTCCAAAATATGTTGTTTGGATCTTTGAACGTTTCCCTCACATGTCGAATGCTTATTTTCATATCACATCTGTTGCAATCTCTAGATCCTAAGCTCCTCAAATTTTCTGTCATTAAATATGTGCATTTTATTTCACTCACATCCTATAATATGCATACTCCGAGGAGGAACTCTTTCTCTTCGATATTTGTCCCATTTTGGCATTTGTTGCCAATGCGGGAGAAGCTTAGAGGATTTGAGATCATCTAAAAGAAAGTGTGTATGGCTTATTGTTTATTGCATGAATGAATATATATATAGAAATCTCCACCTAGTTTATGTCAACCAATATATGCAAGCAAATTCATAGTTTGTTCACACATGCATATATTGTGGGGGAGCTTGCTTTATATATTGTGTAGTATTTTGATGTTAGTACACCGAGTGTGATAAACTCAAGTATCTTTGTGACACTTGATGCTATCAAAACAATCCCAATTATTCAATATATCCTTGGGTAAATTGCATAATTGTGTTAAAATTCATTATATAAATCCTCTTGTTGAGATTGTCATCAACTACCAAAATGGGGGAGATTGAAAGTGCATGTAGTTCCCATGTGTGGTTTTGGTAATTGATGATAATCCTAATGGACTAATGTTTGCATAGAGTTATATATTTGAAGGAATGTTCTATTTGCAATACATAAAGAATATTGGATGAATTGAAGTATGCTTGTTCCATGAATATGCAAGAAGGAACTCAAATGAATTCTAAATGAATGTCATATACATATTGTTGTGCACGCATCAAGGACGAGCTCTATGATTGAATCAAATATGATACGATCCAGATGAATTCCATGTGATGAACAAGATCTAATCTATGTGGAGTTCCTTGAGGATCTCAGACATACTCATGCTTTGACTTATGGTTTGAACCATGATGGATTAAGATCTTGAGAGAATAATTAAAGAGAAGAATTCTACATATGTCTTGAAAATAGGATCATGATGAGCTCACATGTTGTATCATGAAGACGAGCAAGTTATAGCCAATGTGAGATTCATTGAGAAACCTAATATGGTCATGATGAATTGAGATATTGGTAATCATTTCTTAAAGCAATGAAGCCTAACAAGAAATCAATAGGGCCTTGAACACATCAAGATTAATCATGGATCAAAGATAAATGTTCACCAAGATAAAGATCAAAGAGTTAACTCAAAGTTGGTCATCACACAAGCGCAAATGATATACCACATGGGATCTTGTGGTATGGTATGTAATTGTCAATTGCACTTTGTGTACTAACCCATACTATGTGTTGTCTATGTCTATGAGGGTTAGGTAATTCTCATGGGCTCGCATCAGGAGAGAGATTCCAAGTTTCCATGAGAGGATGACATCAAGTGTTCACGATCATGTTTGACAAGGGCAAGTTCAAGATAACCATTCCTAAGAATTACATCCTTGAAGCTTGTTGATGTTCACATGATGGACAAGTGAAGATGAATACAAAGCAAGGCTTTTCACACTGTGTATGGGAGAGCTACTTGAAGACTTCATCAATGTCTTGCCTTCTAATTGAGCCAAGAAGAAACAATAACATCAAGCTCAAGTGAAAGGCTTGACTCAAAGGTATCAGTTCCTTTGACGTTAGTGGCGTGGAGTGATGATCACCGAATAAACATATACAGTCAAGCATGGATTATTGGTAGCTATGTAGTGTAGCTCTTTTAGGATTCTTGATTTTTAGGGATCCCACACTATTAAGAGGGTATCACTCGTCTCGCAAGAAACTTGCTCAAAACTCTAGGCAATTCCTCTTTCCCTATCTTCCTATTGTTGGTCTGCTCTTGTCCGGTCGTCCGGGGGTTCTCGAACGTCCGGACGCCGGATGACCAACGTCCTCCGGAAATCCGGAGTCAGCCAACAGATTCAAACCCTCGAACTTTAGACTCCTCCGGTCGTCTGAGGACCGGACATCCGGGCACGGTAGGAAATCCATTGCCACTCAACAGATTCAAATTGTCGGACTTTCGATCATTTAGGGACGACCGTGCCGCGGACGGCCGTATATTGTTCACTGTATCACCAGATGTTGTGCTGACCGAATACTTTTTGTATCTTCGGTCATCCCACATCCTCTGGACTCCGTATGCTAATCTCCTCTCCACCAAATACTATGTTAACCTGATATCTTCTGCATCTTTGGATGACCGACCACTGTCGGACGTCCAACCCCTCGTGCCTGTCCGGACGACCGTGAGCTGCCGGACGTCCGGCAAGTGCACATCGTAAGTGGCTCCAACGGCCGCTTTTCTACCACCACTATATATAGTCTTCTCCCACCTCGTGTGGGAGGCGCCTAACACAGCTGAAACATCCATGAACATCTTTCTCTCTCAGTCCCATTTGCTTACACAAAATCTTAGATCCCAAAAACATCTGTGAGTTCCTTTGAGTGTTAGTCCAATCAAAAGATAGATTGTCTCCCTCTCCACCTCTCAACCCAAGCTATTTTTGATTTGAGCAAGTTTTGAGCAGTCACTGTGGTCTAGTTACTCTTGTAGGTTGGAGACTCCTAGATGGTTGGAGTTCTTCGAAGAGGAATCAAACCTTTGTGATTTCCCCCGAAAAGTTTGTGAGGGTTTGGAGGCCACCTGAAAGGCCTACCACTAGTGGTTGAGAAATGCCTTCTTTGTGTTGTCTCAAGGAGAATAGGGTGAGCCTTCGTGGCATTGGTGTGCCTTCGTGGTAACATCCACCTCTCTAACGACGACTAGCTTCCCTCCAAGGAAGTGAACATCGGGATACATCCTCAACTCCGTGACTTCTATTATCCCTAACCCTAACTCCTTACTTGTGGTTTACCTTGATTACTTGAGCATACGTTCACTACATATTGTTGTCCTCATTATATTGTGTTGAGTATTTCCTTGTAAAGATTAATCATTTAGGCCTACACTTTATATCCCGCAATTCACACTTGCTACTATTGATATATCTTGTGTTTAGTGTGATTTGCTAACTTGTGTCATACACTTACATATCTTGTGATATTGGTCAAGTAAGTATGTGTAACTTACTTGTGCTTGTGAGTAATCTTGTTGTGTTCATCTTAGTAGAACAAGTTGTTGGTGCACGTAGTTCAGTCTAGTATATTTAGGATTTATTCTTGAAAAGTATCCTCTTAGTTTATTTCCGCATTAGGATAAAGCCTAATCCGTAGAAGTTTTTAAAACGCCTATTCACCACCCCTCTAGGCGACATCGTGGTCCTTTTAATTGGTATCAGAGCAAGGTCTCTCCTTAATAGGCTTCACTGCCTAGAGAGTATGGATGTCGACTAATGGTTTAGTACACAATGACACCTTTGATTTTGATGGCACAAATTATCACTTGTGGATAATTCGTATGCTTTATGAACTTCGGGCCACGGGCCCAAATGCTTTACGAATTGTTCTTATAGGGATTTCTCTTGCCAAGGATGATCCATCTCCATCTATAGATGACGTGTATCTTGATTGTAATGCCTCCCTTCCCATTTATTAAACTATAAGCCCTGAAGTGTTTAAGTCAATCTTGACATGCAAGTCGGCTCATGAAGTTTGGACCAAACTCGAAGATATATATGGTGGGTCCAATCTTGATGAAGACAATCTTATGTTGATGGAGTTGTTGCACGAGCTCTCCACATTGTTTTGTCATGAAGAGCCATCCATTGCTTCTACATCCGATTACTTGCACACTTCGACATCTTGCACTCCACCAACATGTGGCATTCCACAAGGTAATGACACGGCGAGTGAAGAAATATCTTGTGATGATGGTGTTAAGCTCATTATTAATGAACTTACTTGAGTTGATGCTAGTTTTGTATCATTTATGGACATGGGCATATCTAGCACCACATATAGTGTAAATTATTTTGTTGATAGTCCATTATATCACCTAAGGATTCCTTGACAAATGTTTGTGATGATATGCTTGCTCTCCCGTATTTCGATGATCAAAATGCTTTGGTTTCCTCAAGTTGTCCTATGACTAACCATTTAGAGGAAATTAAGAAAAATGAGGCACTCTTGATTGATAGAAAAACCTTATTCTCCAAAAGAATCATCATCAAATCCCTTTGTTCACATGTGCCTCATGGAAAGAGGTAATGATGAGGTATCATCTTCTCTTAGTGATAACGATGATATTTGTAATGGGGATGATGATGATGACTTGAGTGAAAATCTCTATGAGATTGGTAAAATTCTTCATAGAGCTAAACATAACGCTTATCAAAGGTTTCAAGATGTTCTTGCTTACTTTGGAAAACGTAATGATTTATTTAATTACTGACCAAGCTAAAAGTGAACAACTTGAACATGAACTTGATAAGGCTCATCAAACATGTAGAGACTTAAGACCTTCAAAAGGAGAGATTGAATTTTCTAATGGTAAACTTAAAGAGGATTTTGGGCTCCTTCTCCTTGAATACAATAATGTCAAGGGACAGCTCATCAGAATCTCTAAGATTTATTAGGATCTTCAATCTACTCATGAGAAGTCTCTAACTGCACCTTACTCCTCTCATATTGTCAATGATACTTGTGCATATAACTCTACCTCATTTGAACATCAACTTTGAAGGAGAATGTTAAGTTATGTGCTCAACTTGATTTGCTAACTAGCAATTATGGGAAATTGGAAGAAACTCATGAAAATCTCTCAAGCACTCATGAGGATCTTCAAATCTCTCATAATGAGCTAAAGTTAGCACTTGAGAGTATGGCCATCAAGGTAAAATCTTGTGAGTCTCATGTGAAACATTAGCACATCTACTATAAATGTTTTATTGGCATGTGCTAATCCATGCAATTTATCCACCTCTCATATTATTACCAATCATGATGAATTGCTCGCATTGTCCTGTTGCCCTAACCATGAAGTTTCTATTTCGACTAGTCCTCTTGTTTCTAGTGTTGAAACTAACCTTGCAGAAGAAATTAATGAGCTCAAGGCCAAATTCACTAGTTTGAGGAAAGGCTTGGAAAAGTGTGATGATGGACATAGTTATCATTACAATAAGAAAAATTCCAAGAACAAGAAAAGGGGACAAGACCAAGCCACAAACAAGTCCAACATTTCTTGCTTTAAGTGCAAAAAGGTTGGGCATCACGTGAGATCTTGTCCATTAAAGATAAGGGCTTATAAAGAAATGCTACATGGGAAGAGGCCTCAAGATCAATCTCGAGCTCAACCTCATGTTTTAGAACGACCAGTATGCATGATGAAACATGTTATTTCTTCCCAAGTTGAGAAATTAAAGAAGAAGAACAGAAAGGGGAGCACATGTTGTTATATGTGTCGAAAGAAGGGGTGCATAGCTTCAACATGCTCCACTCGTAACATCTCTAAGCCTCCAATTATCAATGATCATTATTCACTTAGGTAGGATATTTTTGGCAATTTATTTGCCAAGTATATTGGTGCCCAAAGTGGTTCGGAAGTGGATAAGATCGCTTGGGTTGCCAAGCCTATTGTTACTAACTTCTTAGGACCCAACTTGGTTGGGGACCATCAATCTCTAACTTGATAGGTGTATGGAGGGCATTGAAGACTTGGCTAGTTCACGAAGAAAAAATATTTTCACCATTTATTATGGTTCAAGCCTGGTCAAGAATATTACCATCTTATTTCTCGTTACAATGCCCTCCTAATGGTAACTTGTATAAATTGTCTACATTGAAAGTTACTAGCCCCTCTCATGTTTAGGTTTGGTACCTAGCATGTGTTTTGATATGTTGTACCTCCTAGTATGCTTTATTTGTGTTATCTAGCTTGTGTAGGTTGTTATGCATGTCATATAGTTGTGTGTGTAGTCTTGATCCTTACTTGGATCTTGGTTGCACCTTATTGGGCTCCTTTGAGATAATAATTTGTCATCACATTATGGGGGAGTTTTAGTCTCTACGCACATCACAAAGCTAAATGTGTATACATTGGACACCACCTAGTATTTATAGTGCAATATTATCCAGTTACTATGTGGTATGTCAAGTTCATTTGAAGTTCAAATTCTCATCCATTGGTTATCTTTAGTTGGATTTCAATTTTCTCTTGTGGAAACTACATGGATTATCACATTATGGGGGAGTGATATGCTAAGTGCATAACACAATCCTTGGTAATATAAACATTTGATGAAAGCCACTTAGAATCTATAATTGAGATTATTTTATATCTTTGTGTCTTATCATGCTCAACACGTCTCTATTTGCTAATAATTCTTTTGTTGTTTATTTACTTAGATATGTGTGAGTACGACATTCTACTGTAGGTTTATTCATGGTTTAGGTTCTAGATCATACTTAAAATAAGGGTATATATGATGCAATTATTTCCAATTATTTCTCTACATGATGATCTAGCTCATTGGCATGCTAATAATATGGTATCTAAGAGTATAAATGATCTTGTGCTTATTTGGAATCTATCACCGAATGATAATTCTAAATACCATTGTGTTCTCTTACACTTGGTATTCCTTGTATGGTAGAGTTGCATGGTCATCTTTATATCACCTTCGCTTCTACTTGCCTTTATAACTAGCCAACAAATTCATTTGTCTCCTGGTAATTTCCCATGCTTTTGTTTGAGTCCATATTACTAGTTTTATGGTATTATGGGAGTTATTATCTTATTACTTGTGCTATAATATATCTACTTATGTGAGATATGCATGTAGGAATATGTTCAATGCATATCTTACATGCTCATTTGTTTTTCTTGGTTCATCTCTTGAACTTGGTGTTCTATTTTATGTTGATTTGTCACTTTTATTTATTTTGGACAACATGAATGATTGGTGAGGTTATTGGAAGTATTAAGAGTTATGTGTTCATTTGTCCAATTTGTATCTCTTTGGATTTTGGTAGGCTTGTGTAGGCATATTTACTTTGTGTAAATTATCATGCCTTGTTTAATTTATTTTTTATCCAATATATATATGGTAAATCTGTCATATCCTTTAAATCTAAGATGTGCATGAAATTGAAATTCATATCTATACACACCTAATTGAGTGGTTATTGCCCTATATATTGTAGTTAGACTAACTATCTCGTACCAAATAAGTTTGGGAGCCATATTGTACTTAATAGTGATCTAGGTACATTGGATAAGCATTGTTGTCTTGGCTTATTCATAAAGAAGGTGGTGTCACCACATGGGAAATAGAGCCAAGAGTATATGTGTAACAGCCCAGATGTTTTCTTATTTGTAACCCCTTTCCAATTGTGGAGACCTTGTTGAACCCATGTATGGAAGTAATGAGGTGGATACCATTTCATGTGTTGTCATTTCATGTGCATCTCATGCATCATATCATTTTTGTGTGTGTCTCCATCTTGTTTACTTTGGTGTGGTGAACTCATGTGGCTTGTGTGGTGTTGTGGAGTGTGGTGTGGGTGCAACAATGATTTCTAACATTAAGTTGCACCATAGCCGAAACTCCCCTCTCTTCTTATATTTCTTGAAGGCATAATTATGTTGTTGTTTTGGGTTTTAAAAACTGTTCACCTTTCTTGAAAATTGTTTCAACTAATTGTGGATGTCAAACCTCTCTGATTTGAAACTATTTTCTTTTGTTTGAATTGAAAACATGGGGCATTCATTTTGTTCTTAGGTTTTGGTATATACCTATTGCACCCTGTCAAAGTGGGCACTTGGCTTAATCTGGCATATTTGTGAAAACCTGAGAATTTCACTAAGTCTGGGAACCAGGAGTTATTTTCTTCCCGTGTTGTTTCTGTGTATTTTCTCCTCTGTTGGGACTTAGCTCAAGCAACAAACTAGTGTTTGTTTGCTGTTATGTTTGTCTAGGTCCCTGTCAAATTTCATGCTTAGACACCTCCTGTAGATATCATTTTAGAGGCTGCCAAAATACTTCAGGGCATGAGCATCTGCTCATGGGTGATTCCTTTGCCTTAGTTTTTTGTTAGAGGTTGTAAGGCAGTTGGATGGCTTCAGATTCATGTCTTGTTTGAAATATTTAGAGGGATGTAGCTGATGTAGATCTTGTAGACAAAATGCTATGTTGCTGTTAAAACCAGATTGGTGTCAAATTGGTTTTTGAGCTTGTCTGAGCTATGGTTGATGGTTTTGTGTGTTCTCAAGCACCATTCCATTTGTTTCTTGATGCTTGATCACTAGGCAACCTGGTTACTCAAGTGAGTGCCCATGTATTTGAGTTTGTGGCTGTTTTGAACCCGTAGACCTTCATAACTTGTTTGGTAGTTTCCGGTTGATCCAAGACTCCGTTCACGATGTTTTTCATATACTTTTGCATTGTTTTCCCATGATGCACATGATTATGCTATGTTCATGCATGTCAAGATAAATTAACATGAGGTTCTGTCCTGAATATAATCACCTCAACTAATGCATGTGAAAGTGAGTAGAATCGTGGTGCATGCATCCTTCTTCACACATGCATCATATTGGTTGCTGCATTATGTTTTGCCGGTGTTTATTTGCTGTTATATTATCTTGAGTAGCATCAGGAACAGAGAACGAGTACGTGGATTCTGGAGAGTTCGTGCAGGAACAGTTCCAGGCTGAAGAAATCACACGCAAGATGACCGTGACCTTGACACCGTTTCTAGCTTTGTTATGCTTAGAATCACATTTCCTTCATTACATGCTCGCTGCCTACCCCATGATACATATGCCATATGTCTCCGCCATGAACCCCAAATACTTCCCTATCCTAGCAAATATTGTCTGGCTAAGTAGGCTTGCTCAACCTCTAATGGATAGCGTTGCTAGTTGCAGGTGTCAGCTGGTCTGTGTGATAACATGGACATTTTGATATCATTATTTTTAACTTCTATTTAATTAACGCACCTATATACTTGGTAAATAACGGAAGGCCTAGACTTTTGCCGGGTGATTTGTTTCGTTGTTGCCGCCTAAGTTTCGGCTACCGGTGTTTTATTCCATAACTGAGCGCTCCTAACACGTTCGGGGTTGTTATGGGGACCCCATTGATAAATCGTATAGTGTTAAGGCTTGTCTGGCAAGACCCAACTTTTGTGTTAATTTGCTAATAATTAATAATAATAATGCATAGGAAATAGCTACCCCGAGGATTTAATCAACAACCCGGGCCAGTGCTCCTCATGAGTGTTGGTCCAACCCAGGGTAGCTTATTAACGCTCCCCGGGGCAACTCGGTGTTTTGGTGTGGTAACCATCGCTCATCCATCATGTCCTGAGAACGAGATACGCGGCTCCTATCGGGTTCGTCGGCACGTCGGGAGGTCTTGCCAAATTTGTCTTACATTAGCGATATATCCTGCGCATTGGGATTCCGGTGAAACTTTGGGTCTCCCCAAAGTTGAGGTTCTCCTCCAAGGAATCCGACGAGATCACGAGTTTCGTGATAGAGGATTACTATGCGGCCTGTGGTAATTTGTAATTGACTAGTTGGAGCACCCCTGCAGGGTTTAATCTTTGGAAAGTCGTGCCTGCGGTTATGTGGCAAATATGGATATTTTGTTAACATCCGGTTCTAGACAACTTAAAGTAATTCTAATAAAACTGCCAACTGAGTGTGTAACCGTGATTGTTTCTTTCGGAGATCCTCCTCTGATCGAGAACAGGGTGGGGTTATGTCTGACGTAAGTAGTTGTTCAGGATCACTTACTGATCAATCTAGTGTCCGACCGACTTGCGTAGAACACCATATGTTTACTCTGATCATCGTAAGGTAGCCACCATAAATGCTTAGGTTGCTACAAACCCATACACTAAACCTTCCTCACCTATTAACTCGGCTAGATTCGATACCAAGGTCATTCGATTGTTGAGTCATCGTGGCTCACGATTTACTACAAACACCCACAGGTACAGGTACGCCTCATGCAGGAGATCCTGATGACAGCCAGCCGAAGTGGGAGTTTGATGAGGACTCTGGCAGATTGTACGTGACTTATCCGGAGACCTAGGCCGTGGTCGTGATCGTGGGGCCAACATGCGGGATTTCATAGCTTTATATGTTTTCTTGTTGTCCGTAGATGGACTAAACCGTGCTGTGAATAATGTGTGCATGTAAGCTATATGCTATATTCTTATCAGATGGCAAGTGTATGCCCTACTTGTCACTCTTTATGTTATGTAATGGTATGATCATATCGCTTGTGAAACGTTTAGATGCGCCCCTTTAATTTTCGAGGCCTCGCCCCCAAATAAGGAAAGGGCCACATCTTAGTCGTTACAAGTTGGTAATCAGAGCCTTACAACCATGGGAGCCTTTGAGTGATCGAACTTGGCCGAATCGAGTCTAGCAAAACTATTTGAGTCTTAGTTATATCGGAGAGTAGGTTTCTTTTTTTCTCCTCTTCTATGCTCTGGTGAGGTTCATGACTTAGGAAATCTTAATTCTACTCCGCTTCTCGCTCAATTTTTTTTACGATCACTCGGATTTTTTTGAATCTATATGATATCGATGTGACGGAGTTCAGTCTTGGTGCCTCCTGTCTGACTTGATTTCTTCCGGGGAGCTGAGCTCGCGGGGATTCTTGAGCACATCGCTATCATTCAGATTTCTTGGTATCTCGGGATGGAGGATGCTTGTAATTGCTTCAATACTAGTAGTGAAGAGAGGAGTCCGGCTTCCCCAGTACTGGTGGAGAGAGTTCCAGATGTATCGCCACACTTTGTATCGTTGTGATTACGAGGGTCTGTGATAGATGAAGTTCCGAGATTTCAGTTATGCGTTGACGGATGTGATACACTGGACGGGTTAGTATAGGAGTTGTGTGACATATTACTCCTTGTATCCGTGGACCAGATTGCATGTCCAGATATTTCGGGAATTCATAGGTGGGATATCAGGTAGTGACTTATAGGGCAATCTTCCTACAGATGCATGATGTGAGGTTGGGATTCGACATTCAGTGGGTCTATTTGTTCACGGTTGTCTTATAGCGGTTCTCGTTGTGTCTTATGAGTCCTTGTAGTTGTCGGGGAACGTTGCATGGGAAACAAAAATATTCCTACGCACATGAAGACCTATCATGGTGATGTCCATCTACGAGAAGAGATTTGGATCTACGAACACTTGTAGATCGCACAGAAGTAAGCGTTAAGAAACACGGTTGATGTAGTGGAACGTCTTCAGTCCCTCGATCAGCCCCACAAACAGTCCCACGAACTGTCCCGCGATCCGTTCTGATCTAGTGCCGAACGGACGGCACCTCCGCGTTCAGCGCACGTACAACTCGACAATGATCTCAGCCTTCCTGATCCAGCAAGCAAGACGGAGAAGTAGATGAGTTCTCCGACAGCGTGACGGCTTCCGGTGGTGGTGACGATCTACTCCAACAGGGCTCCGCCCGAGCTCCGCAGAAATACGATCTAGAGGTAAAACTATGGTGTCTAGATCTGAGTTGCACGTGGAAAAAGTTGTCTCAAATAAGCCCTAAATCACCACTATATATAGAAGGGAGGGGGAGGAGGCTTGCCTTGAGGGCCAAGCCCTCAAGGGTGCGCCAGCTAGGGAGGAGAGGACGAATCCTACTCCAATTAGGATTGGAAAGTGGAGTCCTTCTTTTCCTTCCCACCTCCCCTTTTTTTTCTTTGGTTTTCATCTTATGGCGCCAAGGCCCTCTTGGGCTGTCCCACCAGCCCACTAAGGGATGATGCACCACCCCTAAGGCCATTGGGCTCCCCCCGGGTGGGTTGCC
Organism: Hordeum vulgare subsp. vulgare; assembly: GCF_904849725.1. NCBI lineage: Eukaryota > Viridiplantae > Streptophyta > Magnoliopsida > Poales > Poaceae > Hordeum > Hordeum vulgare. The sequence goes on from NC_058524.1 coordinate 414,783,852, forward strand.
CCCCTCCCGGTGAACTTCCGGAACCCATTAGTCACTCCCGGTACAATGCCGGTAATGCCCGAAAACCTTTCGGTAACCAAATGAAACCATCCTATATATCAATCTTCGTTTCCGGACCATTCCGGAAACCCTAGTGACGTCCGTGATCTCATCCAGGACTCCGAACAACATTCGGTAACCACACATATAACTCAACTATATTAAAACATCATCGAACCTTAAGTGTGCAGACCCTGCGGGTTCGAGAACTATGTAGACATGCCCCGAGGCACTCCTCGGTCAATATCCAATAGCGGGACCTGGATGCCCATATTGGATCCTACATATTCTTTGAAGATCTTATTGGCTGAACCTCAGTGTCAAGGATTCATATAATCCCGTATGTCATTCCCTTTGTCCTTCGGTATGTTACTTGCCTGCGATTTGATCGTCGGTATCCGCATACCTATTTCAATCTCGTTACAGGTAAGTCTCTTTACTCGTTCTGTAATACAAGATCATGTGACTTACACTTAGTCACATTGCTTGCAAGGCTTGTGTGTGATGTTGTATTACCGAGTGGGCCCCGAGATACCTCTCCGTCACACGGAGTGACAAATCCCAGTCTTGATCCATACTAACTCAACGTACACCTTCGGAGATACCTGTAGAGCACCTTTATAGTCACCCAGTTATGTTGTGGCGTCTGATGCACACAAGGTATTCCTCCGGTGCCAGTGAGTTATATGATCTCATGGTCATAGGAATAAATACTTGACATGCAGAAAACTATAGCAATAAAACGACACGATCAATATGCTACATTCGTAGTTTGGGTCTAGTCCATCACATGATTCTCCTAATGATGTGATCCAGTTATCAAGTGACAACGCTTGCACATAGTCATAAAACCTTGACTATCATTAATCAACTGGCTAGCCAACTAGAGGCTTGCTAGGGACATTGGTTTGTCTATGTATCCACACATGTATCTATGTTTTCATTCAATACTATTATAGCATGGATAATAAACGATTATCTTTAAACGGGAAATATAATAATAACTATTTATCATTGCCTCTAGGGCATATTTCCAACAGTCTCCCACTTGCACTAGAGTCAATAATATAGTCCTCACATCGCCGTGCGATTTACATTGTAATAAATCGAACAGCCATACAGTTCTGGTGTTGATCATGTTTTGCCCGTGAAGAAGTTTAGTCAGCGGGTCTACTACATTCAGATCCGTGTGCAATTTGCAAATATTCACGTCCTCTCCTTCGACGTAGTCGCGGATGAGGTTGAAGCGTCGTTTGATGTGTCTGGTCTTCTTGTGAAACCTTGGTTCCTTTGCTAAGGCAATGGCACCAGTGTTGTCACATAACAAAGTTAATGGATCTAGTGCGCTCGGCACAACTCCAAGATTTGTCATGAACTGCTTCATCCAGATACCCTCCTTTGCTGCCTCCGAGGTAGCCATGTACTCCGCTTCACATGTAGAATCTGTTATGACGCTCTGCTTGGAACTGCACCAGCTTACTGCACCCCCATTAAGAATAAATATGTATCCGGTTTGTGACTTAGAGTCATCCGGATCGGTGTCAAAACTTGCATCGACGTAACCTTTTACGACGAGCTCATTGTCACCTCCATAAACGAGAAACATTTCCTTAGTCCTTTTCAGGTACTTCAGAATATTCTTGACCGCCGTCCAGTAATCCACTCCTGGATTACTCTGAAACCTTCCTGCCATACTTATGGACAAGCTAACGCCTGGTCTAGTGCACACCATTGCATACATGATAGAACCTATGGCTAAAGCGTAGGGGGCGGAACTCATTTTTTCTCTATCTTCCGCAGTTGCTGGGCACTGAGTCTTACTCAATTTTATACCTTGTAATACTCGCAACAACCCTTTCTTGGACTGATCCATTTTGAACTTCTTCAAAACTTTATCAAGGTATGTGCTTTGTGAAAGTCCTACCAGGCGTCTCGATCTATCACTATAGATCTTAATGCCTAGAATGTAAGTAGCTTCTCCTAGGTCCTTCATAGAGAAACTTTTGTTCAAGTAATCCTTTATGCTCTCCAAAAGCTCCATGTTGTTTCCAATCAGCAATATGTCATCCACATATAATATTAGGAACGCCACAGAGCTCCCACTCACTTTCTTGTAATCACAAGATTCTCCAACCACTTGTATAAACCCAAATGCTTTGATCACCTCATCAAAGCGTTTATTCCAACTCCGAGATGCTTGCACCAGTCCGTAAATGGATCGTTGGAGCTTGCATACTCTGTTAGCATTCTTTGGATCGACAAAACCTTCGGATTGCATCATATACAACTCTTCCTTAAGAAAACTGTTATGGAACGCCGTTTTGACATCCATCTGCCAGATTTCATAATCGTAAAAGGCAGCTATTGCTAACATGATTCGGACGGACTTAAGGATCACTACCGGTGAGAAAGTCTCATCGTAGTCAACTCCTTGAACTTGCGAAAAACCCTTTGCCACAAATTGAGCTTTATAAACGGTCACATTACCGTGTGTGTCCGTCTTATAGATCCATTTGTTCTAAATAGCCTTGCGGCCTTCAGGTAGTACTTCCAAAGTCCACACTTTGTTCTCGTTCATGGATCCTATCTCGGACTTCATGGCCTCCAGCCATTTGTTCGAATCCAGGCCCACCATTGCTTCTTCATAATTCGCAGGTTCATTGTTGTCCAACAACATAATTGATAAGTGATGACCCACAAGTATAGGGGATCTATCATAGTCCTTTCGATAAGTAAGATTGTCGAACCCAATGAGGAGCAGAAGGATCTGACAAGTGGTTTTCAGCAAGGTAATCTCTGCAAGCACTGAAATTATCGGTAACAAGTAGTTGTGTGACAAGAAGATTCTTAGCGAGTAGCAAGTAACAAAAGTAACAACGGTGCAGCAAAGTGGCCAAATCCCTTTTGTAGCAAGGGACAAACCTGGACAAAGTCTTATAGGAGGTAAAGCGCTCCCGAGGACAAATGGGAATTTCTGTCAAGCTAGTTTTCATCATGTTCATATGATTCGCATTCGCTACTTTGATAGTTCGATATGTGGGTGGACCGGCGCTTGGGTACTGCCCTTACTTGGACAAGCATCCCACTTATGATTAACCCCTCTCGCAAGCATCCGCAACTATGAAAGAAGAATTAAGACAAAGTCTAACCATAGCATTAAACTAGTGGATCCAAATCAGACCCTTACGAAGCAACACATAAACTAGGGTTTAAGCTTCTGTCACTCTAGCAACCCATCATCTACTTACTACTTCCCAATGCCTTCCTCTAGGCCCAAATAAAGGTGAAGTTTTATGTAGTCGACGTTCACATAACACCACTAGAGGAAAAACAACATACATCACATCAAAATATCGAACGAATACCAAATTCACATGACTACTTATAGCATGACCTATCCCATGTCCTCAGGAACAAAAGTGACTACTCACAAAGCATAATTATATTCATGACCAGAGAGGTAATGAATAGCATCAAGGATCTGAACATATAATCTTCCACCAAGTAATCTGCTATGGTAACACAACTCCTTCCTTGGCGCTAGGAATTCTTCTTGCTACTTCTCTTGTTCGCATCGGTTTTTCCCTCGAAGAGGAAAGGGTGATGCAGCACAGGCGCAGTAAGTATTTCCCTCAGTTTGAGAACCAAGGTATTGATCCAGAAGGAGGGTCTCGTCAAGTCCAGAGTACCTGCGCAAACACGAACAAGCTTGCACCCGACGCTTCAAAGGGGTTGTCAATCCCTTCAAGATTGTTTGCAAAGTGAGATCTGAAGGCGGAAAGTGCAACGAAGTAAAAAGTGTAAGGCTGAAAATATGGTGTGGAGTAGACCCGGGGGCCACAGTGTTCACTAGAGGCTTCTCTCAAAATAGCAAATATCACGGTGGATGAACAAATTACTGTCAAGCAATTGATAGAACCGCACAAAGTCATGACGATATCTAAGGCAATGATCATACATATAGATATCACGTACGAGACAAGTAGACTGATACTTTCTACATATACTACTATTACTTCACACATCGACCGCTATCCAGCATGCATCTAGTGTATTGAGTTCATGGCGAACAGAGTAACGCCTTAAGCAAGATGACATGATGTAGAGAGATAATCTCAAACCAATGATGAAAACCCCATATTTTTACCCTTGATGGCAACAACACGATGTGTGCCTCGCTATCCCTTCTGTCACTGGCTGAGGTCACCACATGGTATGAACCCAAAACCAAGCACTTCTCCCATTGCAAGAATCATAGATCTAGTTGGCCAGACAAAACCCACAACTCAAAGAGAATTACAAGGATATGAAATCATGCATAAGAGAGATCAGAAGAAACTCAAATAAGATTCGTAGATAATCTGATCATAAATCCACAATTCATCGGATCTCGACAAACACACCGCAAAAGAAGATTACATCGGATAGATCTCCAAGAAAATCATGGAGAACTTTGTATTGAAGATCCAAGAGAGAGAAGAAGCCATCTAGTTACTAGCTATGGACCCATAGGTCTATGGTGAACTACTCACGCATCATCGGAGAGGTCATGGTGTTAATGAACAAGCCCTCTGTATCCGAATCTCCCCTCCAGCAGGGCACCAGAACGTGCCCCAGATGGGATCTTGCGGAGATGGAAGCTTGCGGCGGCGGAAAAGTACTTTCGATGATCACCTGATTTTTATAGGTGCAACCCCTAGGTTAGAGGGAGCTCAGGGGGCCCACAAGCCTGTGGCCCGCGGCCTCCCCCCCAGGCCGCGGGGTGGGGGCTTGTGGGGCCCCTGAGGCTCCTCTGCCTTGGCTCTCAAGCTTCCCAATCTTCTTCCGTTATGAAAAAAATCTTTTCGGAGATTTTCTTCCGTTTGGACTCCATTTCAAAATATCCTCTGAAAGGGGTCAAAAACATGGAAAAACAGGAACTGGCACTTGGCAATGAGTTAATAAGTTAGTCCCCAAAAAATATATAAAAGGCATGCAATACATCCAAAGTTTGACAAGATAAAAGCATGAAACCATCAAAAATTATAGATACGTTGGAGACGTAACAAGCATACCCAAGCTTAACTCATGCTCGTCCTCGAGTAGGGAAGTGATAAAGAATGAATTTTTGATGTGGAATGCTACCTAGCATAGTTGTCCTTTGCAACTTCTTTCACTTCACATGAATGTTCAGATCCATAAGATTCGAAACGATAGTTTCTATTGACATGAAAACAGTAATACTTCAAACAAACTAGCAAAGTAATCATGAACTTTCAAAATAACAAGGCCAAGGAAAGTTATCCCTACAAAATCATATAGTATGGCTATGCTCCATCATCCTCACACAACTAAAGTAAATCATGCACAACCCTGGTATTGGCCAAGTAATTGTTTTCACACTCTTACTTTCTCAAACTTTTTATACCTATCACGCAATACATGAGCGTGAGCCATGGATATGGCACTATAGGTGGAATAGAGTGTGGTGGTGGTTGTGAGACAAAAAAGGAGGAGATGGTTACATTGACTCGGCGTATCAATAGGCTATGGAGATGCCCATTAATAGATATCAATGTGAATGAGTAGGGATTGCCATACAAGAGATGCACTAGAGCTATAAGTATGTGAAAGCTCAAAAGGAAAACTAGTGGGTGTGCATCCAACTTGCTTGCTCACGAAGACCTAGGGCAATTTTGAGGAAGCCCATCATTGGAATATACAAGCCAAGTTATATAATGAAGATTCCCACTAGCTTATGGTAGTGACAAACCAAGAAGCTCTCAATCATGAAGAACATGGTGCTATTATGAAGCACAAGTGTGGAAAAGATAGTAGCATTGCCCCTTCTCTCTTTTTCTCTCCTTTTTTTCATTTGGGCTCTTAGGCCTCTCTTTTTTTCTCCTTTTTTGTTTTTGGGCTCTTTGGCCAATTTTTTTTATTTCCTCACATGGGACAATGCTCTAATAATAATGATCATCACACTTTTATTTACTCACAGCTCAAAACTCACAATGATGACTCCATAGGAAATGCCTCCAGCAGTGTACCGGGATGTGCAACGATCTAGCATGGCGTATGATGTTGAAACATCTCGCTAGCTATCTTACGATCATGCAATGGCAATATGAGAGTGACGACAAAAGTCATGAGACGGAACGGTGGGAGTTGCATGGCAATATATCTCGGAATGGCTATGAAAATGCCATAGTAGGTAGGTATGGTGTGTGTTTTGAGGAACGAATTTGGTGGGTTTGTGCACCGGCGAGAATTGCGCGGCACTAGAGAGGCTAGCAAAGGTGGAAGGTGAAAGTGCATCTATACCATGGACTCACATTAGTCATGAAGAACTCACATACTTGTTAAGAAATTTTTTATTAGTAATCGAAACAAAGTGCTAAACGCATACTCCGAGGGGAAGGGTTGGTAGGTGTAAACCATCGCGCGATCCCGACCTCAACACAAAGGATGACAATCAATAGATCAATCATGCTCTGACTTCCTAACATAGCGGTTCACCATACGTGCATGCTACGGGAATCACTAACTTCAACACAAGTATTTCTAGATTCACAACACCCTACTAACATAGCTCTTAATATTACCAAATCCACGTCTCAAAACTATTTGAGAGGAATCAAAACTTCTCTTTCTATTCAATGCACATGAAGATGGAGGTTTTTGCATCCTCTTTGGGTATCTATGACCTTTGGGACTACTTTCATAGCATAAGCCAACTACCAAATCACGCACCGCCGTGCTCTAAAAGATATAAGTGAAGCACATAGAGCAAAAGTATCTAGCTCAAAAGATATAAGTGAAACACTATGAGCATTCTAGCAAAATCACGATGAGTGCATGTCTCTCCCTCTCAAAAAGGTGTGCAGCAAGGATGATTGTGACACAACAAAAATAAAAGACTCCTAAGATACAAGACGCTCCAAGCAAATACACATATCATGTGGTGAATAAAAATATAGCTCCAAGTAATGTTACCGATGGATTGAAGACGAAAGAGGGGATGCCTTCCCGGGGCATCCCCAAGCTTAGGCTTTTTTGTGTCCTTGAATTTGGCTTGGGATGCCTTGGCAATCCCCAATCTTGATCTCTTTCCACTCCTTATCTCATCATCCATGAGAACATCACCCAAAACTTGAAAACTTCACAACACAAAACTTAAACAGAAACTCGTGATAACATTAGCACAAGAAAACAAACTACCACTTCTTCTGGTACTGTAGAAAACTTGAATTCTCTCAATATTGAAGACGGGCTACTGTATTCTCACTTCTCCATGGCTAGTACCCCCCGATACTAACCATAGTTTCACCCAAACAAGCAACCAACTCAACAAAAACAGAATATGTCAAAAACAGACCAATATGTAGCAATCTATATACTTCGTATATTTCTGGTACCTCAACAAATCTGAAAACTTACGACGGCCTGGGCAAAAAGCATATCTACCAGC